>NC_138185.1:11735625-12138125 GCF_964194105.1 Spermophilus citellus | reverse complement strand
CGCTGAGCCTTTCACCATTCTTAATTGCTTCCTTAACCAGGGCTGACGCTTTACTCTTGCAGTCACCAGCGTGGACTTCATCCCCTTTCTCTGAGGCCTCGCTCACCATTTGATTCTGTTGATTGCTCTCACCATCAGCCAAGAAAGAAGTTTCCCTTTCCCCTTATTTCTTTTTTCTGACCCAGGAGATAGAGATTTTAACTAAAATGTTTTTTTTTTCCCCAAATACTGCCTTATCTCTTGAAATTATCGGGAAAGGGGCGTCTCAGGGACATCTTGTATAAACTCTTCCCATCCTACGTAAACATCAATCAAATGAGCCATTTTTCAAAAGTTCAAGTTCCTTAATGGATTTTTCTTGGAACTCACTGAGTGGATTAGTTGTGCCCTTAAGATACTGCTATCCTGGGAAAAGATACAGCTACCGACCTAGGACGGTGTCAATGTGGAGAGATACCTGTCCTCAAGGAGCAAGAGACAAGTGTGGGGAGCACTCTGGCCCACTTGCTCTCTTCAGACGGGATGGATTGGCCTCCAGGACTTCTCCCCAGCAGCAGTTCCCCTCCTCTCCTGTCGCCATCTCTGTTCCTTTCCTTTCCGCTCCCTGTGGTCCGGGAACGCTTGGTGATACTCCTGGCCTGTGCTCCACACTTGGCCAGTGTCAGAGCTGCTCTGTTCAACAGGGTGGCCACTCACCACAGGCAGGGTGAGGGGCCTGTCCAGGTGGTTTATTGGAGCTGAGAGATAAGAGGGGAAGCCTGCCCGAAGCTGGCACAGAGCAGCATGGGGCCGAGGAATGAGAATTTATTTGCTAGACCAGCCAAGTCTGAGGCTTAAACTGGGTAACGTTCACTCACATGAGTCAATAAATCCCTCTACCTCACTTACAAACATTTTATTTCTGATGACATGTTGGTTGTACATATTCATGGGGTTCCGTGTGATATTTCAACACGTGCACACAAGCTGCACTGATCAGATCCAACTTCCCTCTATCCACCTGCCCTTCAGCCTCTAGTAGTCACCATCTATGTTCAGGTCAACTTTGTTTAATTCCCACGTGAGAGGGAAATCACAGGGCAGTACTTGTCTTTTGTGTCTGGTTTATTTCAGCCTGAAATCCTGCAGTCCACCCATTTTGCTGCAAATGATACATTTGCATTTCATTCTTCTTTGTGGCTGAGGAATATTCCATTGTGACTATACACCACATTTTCATCCACTGATAGACACTTAGGGGATATCTTTGAGTGGTGCTGAAATAAACATGGGCGCGCAGGGATCTCTATGGGAGGCTGATTTCATTTCCTCTAGATACATACCAAGGCACAAAGGAGTGGAGTAACTGGATCATATAGGGTTCTATTTTTAGTTTTTTGAGGAACAGCCACATTGTTTTTCAAAATGGCTGTACTAACGTGCATGTCTACCAGTTGAGTTTGTCTCTCTTTTCTCCCATAGCCTTGCCAGCATTTTTTTTCACTTTTTTTTTTAACAATAGTCATTCTGACTGCACTGACATGATATCTCAGTGAGTTCTGATTTACATTTCCTGATGGTTAATGATACCTAATGGCTAATGATGGATAGTGATATGGTGATATGGTATTTTTCTTATGTACTTATTGATCTTTTGTATTTCTTCTTTTGCTGAATATCTAGTTAGGTCATTTTAAAATTGAATCATTGGGTTTTTAGGTTAAGTTTTTCAAGTCCCTCATGGATCCTGGATTCCAATCCTCTGTCGGATGAAGAGATGACAGATATTTTCTGCTTTGGCCTTTTCATTGCTGTTCAGAAGGTTTTTAGTTGATAAAATCCATTTGTCTATTTTTGCTTTCATTTCCTGTGCTTTCGGATTGTACCCAAAAGTCATTACCCGTACCACTGACTTGATAGCTTCCTGTTTTCTTCTAGTAGCTTCAGAATCTCAGGTCTTATCTGCAGGTCTATGATGGTTTTGCACAGGGTGAATTGGGGGTCAAGTCTCGATCTTCTACCCATGGACGTCCAGTGTTTCCAGTCATGATGTATTTACTGACACAGATATTGGCCTTGACGTTGTCCCATGGTTTGCCGCTGCTTTCTACCTTCTGTATCAGGGCACACAGGACCCAGATATGTGGGTGGAAAGAAGTGATGTTTGCCAGGCTACAAAAAAATCCTGTTTTGCCTGTATATTTTGGGACCTGATTACCTTCTGAAAGTGACAGCCAGAAATATGAACATCTAGGTAGCCACCTTCCCAAGTGAAGCCAGCAAAGGAACTGTGTGTGACAGTGCCTGGGGATGGGCATTCTGCTCTCCGAATGCACCTCTGGGTTTTGAGATATTGCTAAACAAGAACTGCTGGTGTTCAGAAAGCTCCCAGACAGGAGGCAGAGAAGGAGAGGCAGGAGGCAGGGGCCGTGCGCTCTCCTGCTCCGCTTTTGTGTGCCTGTCTGTTCAGGTCACGCCTCTGAGGCAGGACCTTGGTGGGGAGCCCACCATTCCCAGTTCAGTTTCCAGATCAGGTATTTAGCTACAACAGGGCCACTCTGTATCCAGCAGGAACGAGCCACTGGGTCTAGGCAGGGCTGGGCCAGGCTTGCAGGCGTGTTTCTATGAAGCTGTTGTAAGACACTGAGTGAGGAAGATTAGACAGTTCCCAGTCCTGGGCTGGTGTGCAGTAGACACTCAATAGACGCTGGCTTTCATTTTCTTCACTCGGCGTTCTGCATGTTCTGTTGCAGGTAACAGAAAATGACTGCACTGCGACATACGAGAGATCGTTTTTTCCACGCACGGTAATGTCTGGAGGTAGACGGTGGCTGTATTGGTTGGGAGCTCAGCAGCGCTGGGGTCACTGTCTCTGTAACTCTGTTTCTCTCATGTGTGACACCAGGCAGTCAAAGGTGACAGCAGCCCCAGCTGTGAAATCTGTGACAAAAAGAAAACAAAGTGTGGAGAGCAACACCTGTGGATTTGTCCCCTTTATGAAGGCAGAGACACCTCTCTTTTTAATTTACTAATTATCTTTTAATCCCCCATTATAATTATGCTCATGCCTCATTGACTAGATAGGGCCACATGATCTTCCCTGAACAAGCACTAGTACGAGGAGGCTGGGAAAGCAGGTAGAGGATCACGTGATTGGTCATCCTTAAAGCACTGGCTCCTCCCTCCAAGAAAAACGCCACAGACTGAGTTCTGCAGAAGCAGATGCTCAGATGGACCTGCGCCTGCAGGAGGTTTGCCAGGGATCAGCACCTAGAGAACCTGAGGAGAGAAAGCAACAGCGGGCAGGCGAAGAAGCCGAATGGGGCGGCCTCAGCCAGCCTGGGCAGCTCTTGAGCACACCTGGTCCACCCAGGCAGGCCCTTTTGGGCTCACACAGCTGCCTTTACACCTATGGCAGCTCCTGGGCTGGCAGGAAGCTGGGCTCTAGGGAAGCAGGAGACCTGCAGCTGAGGCACGGTGTCAGGTGGACAAGAAGCCTCCCCGTGAGCTGTGGTGCAGGTCCTTGCTCATCACAAAGAAGAGAAGGCCCACCTGGAGGTGGGAGAGGCTCACCTGTGTATGTGTTCCTACGTCCCTTCATGGTCGATGGCCACTTGGCTACCTTGTCACAGGGTGGGGGGTAGAGACGCAGAATCAACCCAGAGACTCCAGGAACTGGTGAGAGAACTGGCTGGAGACCCACCTCAGGTCATTGTCCAGTAGCTCAGTTTATTTTTGGAATGCATACAATTGTTATAGGGTTTGAGTGGGGCGTGCCTGTCAATCATACACAAGCAAGACAATATCCATAAGCCAATCATCTTCTGCTTAATGTAACCGCACTGTGAGGAAACTCTAAATATTGCTGTCATGGCGGAAAACAATCTGGAAGGGTCTTTGGCCCTTACTGAGTCAGGGGTTTCATGCCCTGAAGTCCCTGACTCTCAATTTCCTGGCCCCGTAGTTTGGCAATGCTAACCACAAGTGCTGGGGATGTCCTGTCAGGCCTGAAGGAACGTGGGTATTTCAAGCACTTCTGAGCTGCTCCTAGCTGCTAGCTGCGACTGACTCCAACACACCTGGAGGTGGGGAAGGCTCACCTGGAGGTGGGGAAGGCACACGAACCTGGAGGTGGGGCTGGTGGTGTGGACAGGGCTGTTTCCACTGGTGCTCTGCAGGGTTGAGTTTACCAGAGTTGCAGAGGTTGTGGAAGAGCTGGTGACAGGTCCTGAACCTCTCAGAGTGCCCCATGGGGCTGCACACGTGCAGATGCTGGGGGTGGCACTTCCTGTGACTAAGCACCAGTTAGGTCTCACAGGGCTGGGAACTCGTGTTTTTATGGAGAACAGTTAGAACAGGCGGAGGCAGAGTTACTCATTGTCCAAGGACGAGTTGACAGCAGGACAGCTACTGGGAAGGAACAGAAAGAGCTCATCTGTGACTGTAGCAGGGCAGCTGGGAACGCCTGGGATGATCCCCATCAAACCTCGGAGCTTCTAATGCCTGCTCAAGATGCGGCGCCTGCTCAGCCACTGTGCTGTGAAATGGAGAGTTTAAGACCACATGATGTATTTTACTTTGGACTAGTTCTAAGCATATAGCCAAACGGCAGAACAGTGCAGGGAACTCCACCTGCCCCTTCCTCCCTCCCCCCGTTAGCATTATGTCACCATGGCGCCCCTGTAGGACCAAGCACCCAATGCCAATACCTTGCTGGTCTCCCCAGACTTGATTTCCATCCTGCTGGTTTCCGCTCATGTCCCCTTCTGCTCCGGGGTCAGTCTAAGATGCCACACTGCCGCCAGCTGACACGTGTCCTTGGTCTCCTGATGGGTGATTGTTGCAGTCTTCCTCGCCTCCCACAACCTGGGCCATTTGGAGGAGTGAGGCAGGTGTTCTGTGGGAGGTCCCTCAACCTGGGGGTGTCTGTGCCTTTCTTCTCAGGGGAGTTATGGCTTTGGGAAGAATGCCACGGAGACAGGCAAGAGAGAGAGTACGCCTCAAACCCGGTTTTATTGGGGAGAAGCCAATCAAATGAGGCAAGAGTCATGGGCACAGCCCAGACAGAGCTACATCCTCAGTCCAGTCCGCTTTGTGTACTCAAGATGCTCACAGCTCACCCACAGCCCAGGGCTGGCCTGCCACGTCTCCACATTCCACTGCTCAAAGCTAGGGGGCGCTCAGCTCCTCTGTGGCAGCTCCCTGAAGTACAGCTCAGAGGAGAGCAGCAGCCAGCTCCTCATCACGGAGACGTCTTCGGGGTTGTCCCTCCTTAGGCTGCAGCTTGTCAGTATCTTGCTGGAGCTGCTCATCCTTGAGCTCCAGGTCCCACCCTCCCCAGGAAGGTGGCTGGGCAGGGAGGTGAGGGGGCCCCACAGTCTGCCGTGTGGTGTGGGTCTCAGCTTTGCTGGGCCTGGGTCTCTGCTGTGCAGACTGCACCCGGGTTGTAAACACGCGGGGCACACAGCAGGACCACTGGGTGTCGACTACATCAGCCCTGTCTTTCAAAGTCACGAGGGCCCTGGGCCATTCTTAGAGTTCTTCACCTCTGGGCACTACTGTCCAGTGCTCACCAAGTGGCAGGACCTTTCTCTCCCCCCCATTCCTCCCTCCCTCCCTCTTTCCTTGCTTCTTCCTCTCATATGATTAATGTTCTCTTTTCTGTCAAATTTAAACCTGTAGTCTGACTCACGACCTGTATCCAATCGTAATTATAGCTCTCACTTGTCCTCTCCAATATAAAAATCAGCCAGTCACGGTCACGTAGATCCTGACCCCAAGCTCCCCTCTCAGAGCAAGGGGCTGTGCTGAGTTAGGGACAAAAACAGACCGACCGGCTGCTGCCCAAGAGCACCTCCTTGCCCGACTGTTGGGTAGCAAATTTTGTCTTGCCCAGCTACTTCTGAGCGTGTCTGATTTCTTGTGGCATCCCAGTATTTCTAACACTCTTTCTTTTTACCTATAGAATTGATATTTATGATTACATACAAGCATATAAATATATTCATTTGTCAAAATGGCACACTACAGAAAATCAGCTGTATTTTTTCAACCAAGTGTCCACATATTTTAATGCTGTGTACTGAGTAAACATTTTTCCAACTTTTAGTGTTTCAAATAATCTTTAAATTTATGTTTACTCATGTGCTAAGATCCTAATAATTTCATATCTGTAAATCTTTTTGCTTATTTTTATTGAGACATACATACCAGGGAGTTTATGCTTTTAAAGTGGACGATTCAGCAGTTTTGAGCACATTCACAGGGCTGTGCAGCCTCGGCCACCACCCAGTTCCAGGGACCTTTCATCAGCCCAGCCAGACACCCATGCCCATTAGCAGTCCCTCCCCATTCCTACTCCCTGCAGCCCCGGCGACCATTAATCTGTTTTCTGTGTAGAAATGCACTGTGAATTCAGTGAAGAGTCTTTTTCCTGGTGCTGAGATAGCTGTGCAAGCTACGCTCATCTGGGCTGTGTTTGACTTTGAATCACAAAACCCTCCATTTTCACACTTTATCATTTTTTAAATTAAAAAAAAACTTTAAATTAAACTAAAAAAAAAAACCAAAAATCTCCAACAAACATAAATAGTTCTCCTTAAAATTCAGTGTGTCATTTTTAAGGACATTCAAGACAAGAAAATCAGAACCCTCTTCCTCTCAACCTCTCGAATTTCAGATGTTGGGAACAGAGCGAGCTGCTTCCTTCTGGGAGCTCTTCCGTGGGAGGGATGGTTCCACTGGGCTCAGAGAAGACGTCTGGAGGGATCTTCTAAAGCAACCCATCCTCTGCCCTGGTCTCTTGCCCCTCATTCTCCCTTCTCTCCCCGGTCTCTCTCCCCTCATTCTGTGAGGCAAGTCACAGAAACCAGAAGTTCACCCTGGCCGCCTCCCACATCTGTTTAGGAATTGGCCATAATGAACGTCTCTGCCCTACCTGGTCTGATCATAGATAATAAGACCCTCATTCTAGAAAAGGTCCTGCCCCACCCTCAGAAGGAAGCTCGGCTGCACAGAGAGGCCATGAAGTCTCTGGACAGGCCTTGCTGGGCCCCTGGGTCCATTAGCCTCAGATTGTGTTCTTTCCCCCAATCACACTTGAACCCCCAGTCTGTGCGTCATCCAACCAAAGCCAATAATCCCCTCCCCCTGGCTTTCGGGCCTTCACTGTGAAGGCTGACATGCTGTATCGGAGCGGTGCCCCCTCCCCCACCAAAGAGTCTTAATTAAACTCCTCCAGAGACCCTCACCATAATTGTTCTTATTAACAGAAGGTCAGCAAAAATTTCTGCAAAAAAAAAAGCTGAACGTGAGACAGGACTTCCCATTTCTTGTGAGGTCTAAGTTATTCTATCTTGCAAAAACTAAGTTGGGCTACAGACTTGATGATGTCATTTCTGCTTTTGTTGTAAAACCTTTTACTAACCTAAAAATGGGACAAAAGCACTTTCTGTGACCTCAAGAAAAAAAAAATACTTTTATGTCGACTCCTACAAAAATGTAAACCTCCAAGCCCCACCCCCTCCTTGGGTATAAAGTTCCAAGAATTTCCAGACTGAGGTCCGGAGAATCTTTTAGGAGAGAGCCCCTCTGGATCCTGCAGCCCATAAAACTGCTTCCTGTAAATTCCTCGGTGTCCAGCCTCTTCTGTCCTACCTCAATACAAAACCATGGCCCCGCCTATTGCTCATGGAGCTTTGCCTGCTAATCTGTCTGTGGCCAGTTTATTTCAGCTTACTCAGTTATTGGAGCTTCAGAGAAAAAGTCTGCCCTTCCTCTAGTGCTCTTTCGGTGTATTTTTGAAAAGAACATTTTTCTTTTGAACTTGGCTGGAATCTCTTTGGAAACTCGGGGTAAAATCAATTTCCTTCTCCAAGTCCATTTTTCTTGTGGTTGATTCACAAATTGCAGCAACTATGCCAAGTGATGACAAAAGGCAGGATTTTCGTGTGTGAAGAAGACAAAATGATCCACGGTGCTCCAAATTCTAGAGGCCAGCAAGTCTGGTTGAAAAATCGGACATGATGAACATTAATGCTTCTATGGTATTGGACAATCTGTGCTGTATGTATTTCCTGGTTTAAAAAACAAACTTGGAAGTTTAGAGTTGTGCTTCTTTTCTCACTCACAAAATTGGGTATCATTAACCTTCCTTAACTCCCTGTGTCTCTTTTGCCTGGTGAACATTTGAGCGCTCTGTTTTGAGTGCATGTTTCTGGGCCATGTCTTTGGTGCTGTAGGAGGAGTAGGGTCTGCATTTTGGGTTGGTGCTGTAGGAGGAGTAGGGTCTGACTTTCCCCCCATCTTGGTTTAGCAGGTGCTGCAGTTTGGGCCTTAAGTGTCCCCCAAGGTCTGTGGGGTGAGTGTGTGGTCCTCAGCATGGTGCTACTGGGAGCCAGTGGAAAATTTAAAGAGTGGCCTTAGTGAGGGACTCTTAGGTCAGGGGAGTGTGTCCTTAACAAGGACTGTAGGACTGAGCCCCACCCTCTTATTCCCTGGCCATGAATGAGTGGTTTTCTCTGCCAAGTGCTCCTGTTGTGGCCTGTTGCTTTGCCACAGGCCTAAAAGCAATGTGGTCAGTCAATCATGAACTGAAACTTCTGCAAGTGTGAGCCAAAAATTAACCTTTTTTCCTTATAAGTTGATTATCTCAGGTATTTGTTACAGTAACAGCAATCTAACAAACATAGCAAGTTTAAGTGATGTTGATGTTCTTGGCCACAGACTACACTTGAATAGTGAGGAAAGAGATGTAGCCTTTTAAAAACCTGTTTCTGAAGCAAATGACTTGAGGAGCAAGCCAGGGTGGAATTTGCTGTGGTGATAGTAGGGAAGGTCCATCCTGCACTCAGAAATTGTGCTGGTGCTCATTCTCAGTGGCACTTGTTTTTGGTGGTGCTCATTCTCAGTGGCACTGGTTCTCCCTGGTACTCATTCTCAGTGGTACTTGTTCTTGGTGCTACTCATTTTTGGTGGTACTGATTCTTGGTAGTCCTCATTCTCAGTACTTCCAATGTATGAACAGTGATAGTGGCCAAAGGGACCACACTGGGCTTTCTGTAAGGGTAATCTTAGCGTTTTTCTTATTGTAAGACAACCAGACTCAATGCTCTGTTTCCATAGAGTCTGTGAGCTGCTTCCTAACCTTAGTGAATTCCTTTCTGCTTTGATTAATCAGAATGGGTTTTGTTACTTATGACCAAGAATGTGACCCGTTCTTGAATTCCACTTTGGGTTACTAGGTACAGAATCTCCTCCCTGAGGAGCTAGGTGGAAAAGAATCCCAAGGCTTCGTCAGCTTAGGAAAAGGGCTGGATTGGTTAGCAAGGCCTGCGCTCCTGCGGGACCGGGGAATGGGAGCTCACAAGACTCTACCCCACTGTTTCATGGTCTGTATTAGTTTCCTACTGATGCTGTGACAAATTACCTCAAACTCGGTGACTTTAAACAATACAAACCAAGTATTTCACAGTTCTGGAGGCCGGAGTCCAAGACGGACCAGCAGGGCTCACTCTGCCTGGCGGTCGTAGGAGAGGCCGTTTACTGGTGCTTTCCAGCGTCTGGAGGCTGCCTGCGTTTCCAGGCCATGGAGCCTCCCTTCAGTTTCAAAGGCAGTAGTGCTGCGACTAACACCTCCCTCTGACTCCCTTGTGATTCCATTGACCCCACCAGGATAATCCAGAACACTTTCTACCTGTCAAGGTCAATTATGAATGGCATGTGGGGGATCTCTTGCTGCACAGGACAATATGTCCATAGGTTCTGGGGACCAGGACATGGACATCTGTGAGAGGCAGGATTCTGACTACCACGGGTCTGCTAAGGAGCATCATGACTGACTTGTCTTCGTCAGGGTTAACATGCTCATTTATAATGATGATACCTCAGAGACCAGAGGCACGAGCATTTTGTATTGAGGATTTCCTCAGACATTCCTGAGAATACAAATTACTATCCAGCGATTTCTTGTGAGCTAGCAATCAGACAAAAGGAAGGAGAAAGATTCTGTGAAGGCTGAGGAAAAAATCCCTGTCCTCAAAGGAGGCTTCTCCCAAGGCTGGGAGCTCATTTCATATAGATAGAGCAGGAATTGGCAAGCTATTGCCTGCCAACTGTTTTATGTTTTAATATTTATTTTTTAGCTATAGTTGGACACAATACCTTTACTTTATTCATTAATTGTTTTATGTGGTGCTGAGGATTGTATCCAGGGCCTCAAACGTGCTAGGCGAACGCTATACCTCTGAGCCACTACCCCAGCCCCCTCGCAACCTGTCTTTATAAATAAGGTTTTTTTGGGACACAGGCACATCTGTTTATTTACATACTGTCGTGACTGTCAGTACTGCACTGTAGAGTTGAACAGCTTTGACACACATGTTCTGAAAAGTCTAAATATTTAGTATAGAATATGTTTGCCAACCCCGGATACAGAGAAGTCCTAGAGCAGAGATTCTCAAGTTTTGGCATGTGACGGCATGCCGAGGGAGACTTGTTAGACTCAGGAAGTCTGGAATGGATCTAATAATGTGCCTTTCTTTCTAGTCCCAGGTGATACTGATGGTGCTCAGGACCTCCCCTTGAACTGCTCAACCGCAAACACCCCCGGAAGGCAGGGACCCTGCCTACTTGGTTGACGGATGTACACAGCATTCAACATAGCAGGGGCCACATCCCTGGCATTAAATGAACATGACGATAGCGACCTGAGTAGCGGAACCCGTCATTTTGTATTAGAGCTACACGAACACTGATAAAGTGACACAAAATCCATGTCCCACCCCCAGGGATGCCCACGTCCCAGTCTCAGACCTGTGAGTATGTGACCTTACCTGGAAAAAGATAATCCACTCTGCAGATGTGATTAAGATAGAGGGGCAGGCTGGGAGGGGAGGGCTCCCCCACCTGCAGGCCCCCTGGCTCTGCATGCTGCAGGAGGGTGGCATCTCAGGCCAACCCTCACCACCTTCACCTTTTTCTCCTCATTTCTCCAGATGGAGGCTGAGATGGGATAAGAGGTCTGACGCCAAGGCCGTTCCTTGTTACAGGCAGGCTCTTGCAATCTCTGAGAAATAACCTTCAGTGTTTCTGAAGGGCCAGGCTTCTCCCTGGTGCCAAGCCAGAGTCTCTTCAAAAACCTTGCCATGCCATGTCCCCTGGGTGTCAGGCTCAGGCTGAGAGCTGGAGCTCCTGGTGCCAGTGCAGGATGCGGGTCTCACCTGCAGCTGGATGGAGGCTGGAGAAGGCTCTGGGGGCAGCAGGATATGGGCCCAGAAGCTGCCAGGGCTCAGCTCCAGGAAGACACTGCCAGCCTGGGAAATGAGTCTTGGAAAGAGCTGTTGTCCTGTGTCAGTCAGATTTCCATCACTATGACAAGTACCTGAGGACAACAGGGGTAGAAAGATTTACTCTGGCCCGTGGTTTCAGAGGTTCAGGCCATGGTTGGCTGACCCCATTGCTGGGGGCCTGAGGTGAGGCAGGACATTGTGGCGGAAGGGCCTGGTGGAGGACAGCAGCTCCGCTCATGGCAGCTGGAAGGCAGAGAGGGAGAGGAAGAGCTGGGGACAAGATGTAATTCCCAAGAGCCCACCTCCAGGGACCCGCTCCTTTCCACTAGGACCCACCAACAGCTTCCGCCTCCTCCCAGAGTCCATTGGGCTGTCAGGGATGAATCCCCTGCTGAAGTCAGAGCCCTCATATCCAATCATCTCCCAAATCCCCAGCTCTGAACTTTGCTGCATGAGGCTTGGGGGACCTTTCACATCCGAACCGTGACATCTCCCATTTTAAGGAAAATCCTTGCTGGAAACGGTGTCACCCTCTTGGCATGAGGCTGGCTGGTGGTGTGCTGCAGTCTTCCTTCACCAGCCTCTTCACCCCTGTTCTACAGGGCCCGGGAGAGAACTTTGCCTGCTGTCTGTTCCCTCCTCTTCCTAGAGTTGGGGTTCCCCACATAGAGCCTTGGCAGGTGGGTTCTCCAGGACACAGGTTGTTAGGCTGAAGTTCATTGGGTGAATATTCATGGACCAACACACCTGTTGGGCAGGGAGGGGGCAGGACGGACAGCTGAACACGAGCATCCTCAGCCAGTCCTGCAGCAGCTTTGGGGACTGGGAAGCTCTGCAGAGTTCAGGTACCAAAGGCCAAGGTGCCTGGATTTCACCCCAGCATGGAGTGGTCCTCACACATGGGACTCTCCCCACCCCACAGAGCTTCAGGCAAAACATCTCTTTTCAACTGAAGGCAAGTGGACTCAGAGGACTCAGATGATTGCTTGTTGATACCAGCTCTCCCACAGCTGGGGAAAGAACACCTGGTCAACACACTGCCGCATGTACTAGGTCCCTGTCTTGGCATCTAAATTCTTGTATGAGGTTGCACACCTCAGTGTATTTCCTTCCATGGAGTCTGTGAAATACCCCTACCAAGTTTTAACTTAGACACGAAGAGCAAATCATAAAGAGCCAACCCTGCACTCCCAAACCCCAGTAAGATGCTCGTGCTGGGAGAGGCTATGGGAATGGAGAACAAGTGAGGCAGGTGGAAGCCTGTGTCTTTCCTCTATCTCACGGACACTCGGGTTTAACCTGCTGGGCGTTGCATGGGGCAGGGCTCTCCATCACCACTCTGACAATTTCTCTGCAAAACATTACAGAACAAGCGTAGCTGAGTTTGCGTATGTTAAATATAAATATATACATTATGTGACTCTAACATGAGACTGGTCCTTCCTTTTTAAACATCATCCTGCCTAGGACTTTCTTTGTTGTGGAATAAGAATCCTTGCATGCTCTGTTCTTGAGAAACCAAGACCTGGTGTACTCACGGGGGCATGTGATACATATGTCAGGGCTGGGCAAGTGCTGTACAAGCATGAGCGTCAAGGTCAGCTTCGGGGAATGAGTGCTGATGATTTGACTTGCTTCCTTTGTGTAGCTTTGGCTTGATTGATTTTGTTCTATGGAAAGATTTCATGAATAGTAGGCGCAGCCATGGAAGCTTTCTATTGACTAAGGTATCAAAATTATAATCTTAGTGTCCTTCAGAGTCTTACACGGTTGACCATGAAGGTTTTCTCATTTTACTGAATTCATAATTTAAGGAACACTGGTTGACAAAAATAGATACCAATGTCATATAAAGTGGAATGAGACAGTGGACAATCAAGTGCTCCAGGGACAGCCGGCCCAGCTAACCTTCCTCCTGAAATCACAGTGAGAAAATAACTCTCTGAGTTTTCTCTTTCTCTCTCTTTCTTTCTTTCTTTCTTTCTTTCTTTCTTTCTTTCTTTCTTTCTTTCTTTCTTTCTATCAGGGATTGAACCCAAGGGTGTTGAGCCACACCCCCAGCTCTTTTTTGTATTTTTACTTATGGAAAATATTCCTTTCAAAGAAAAAAATGCGGGTTCTTGGTTGGCAAATAGTAATCTAGGTTTTGCCCAAAATGTGCCCACACTTTGTGGAGACTTCACATGTCCCCGGGAAGAGGTCCTTCAGCGGGGGCTGGAGGGAAGTGCTCACTCAGTGGCAGGCAGATACCCTCCTCTTGGGCACTGAGAAGGAGGTTGGCCACCAAGTGTGTCCTCGGGCAGTGCCATGCAGCTGCACCTGCAGAACACTGCTCCCAACTCTGAGGTCCTCGGGGCCTCTACACTCATGTCTGCTTTGCCCCAGGGTGAGCGGTGGCATGTTCTGCTGGGCAATGTGTCGGAAGCCGCGTGGCAGCCAAGGCTCCAACCAAACACCCGTGGGAAAGCGTGAGTGCGGGTGGAGCAGCAGAACCTTCTCTGGGAGTCGGCTTGAAGCCGAGAGCCCCTTCCCGTTTCACCAAGAAGCAAATCCAATGCAGCCGGGAAGACTTAACTACAGCGGGTTTCCTGCTTCAGATCAGTAGGTTTAAGGAAGGAGGCACCTGACAGAGGAAGCGGAAGCAAGGGATTGCAGTGGTGGGAAGACAGCCTGGTGCCTCCAGGAGGTGGAAACGCAGGGATCCTTCAAAGCACATACCCGACTCTGTGTCGGAGCGCAGACCAGGACTGCGCGCTGCAGTGTCACCCACTAAGCCTCCTCTGATGCGGCCATCCCGTCAGTTATGCGATACTCATTCCCTGACTGCATGCCCTCCATCACAGGTCGCTGATCTGTTCAAACACATGTGCCCACATTGCCATATTTACCTTTACCTTTGCCATGTGAGGACACGGTGAAAAGGTGGCTGTCACCCAGGCCAAGTGCCCTCGCAGACCCCAAGCACACTGGCACCCTCATCTCAGACTTCCAGCCTCTAGATGGAAAAAACAACTTTGGGTTCTTGAGGCCATTCAGGCTGCGGTATTCTGTTGTGGCAACCCCAGCTGATTAATATGGTCTCTCAATGATTCAATTAATAATTGCTAACTGTCAGGCATCCTGTGAGTTACTGGAGATGAAATGACACAGGGTCATTGGGACATCCCCACTGGTTCTCTCACCTCCCAGGTCACTGTGAGATAATAATCGATATGAAGCGAGATGCTCCACATGTTGCTGATGGTGTGCTGGCGGCTGAAAGAGCAGGTTCTGGGCCAGGTTACCTGGATCCAAACTCCTGCAACCAGATATTTCCTAGCTGTGTGTCTTTGGGCAAGAGAATTCACTTTGCCAAGTCCCAGGTATTTCTTCTGTGGGGCAGTTCTGAGAGAGGTGTGACCATCTTTATAGAGGGCCTAAGGCCTGCTGCAGGCTACGTGCCAGGCCTCTGAGTCTGGGAGGGTGGGGCTTTCCCCTGGCTTGGGAGTCCTATGATCCCGAGGTCCTGGATGAATGAATGAGAAACTGAAAATATTGGACCAGATAGTATCATAGTCTCTGAATAAAATCAAATTTACACTTATCATCTTTGAGTGTCTGATTAAAAGTTCTGAGAACACCAAGGCCAGTGGTTAATAGTCATTTTTGCCCTAGGGGACATGTGGCAATGTCTGGAGACACTATTGTCCCAACCGGGGAGGGGGTTGCTATGGGCTTCCAGCCTGGAGAGTTCAGGGATACTGTTGAACATCCCATAGGGCCCAGGAAAGACCCCACAGGGAAGAGTCATCCAGCTCCAAAAGTAAGAGTGCCCAAGTCCAGAAGCCCCGCTCTGGCCATGGAGCCTCGTTTGGACCTTGGGGTTTACTGAACAGTCGTGTTGTCTGGTGCTGGGTGAGGGAGTCTGACCCAGAAAGTCCTGGTGATCACAAGCATTAAAACAAACAGCTGGGGCCTATGGGTCCCCAAAGATGCTCTATTTCTTCTTCGACTCATTGGTTTTTAGATGCCCTGGTGATCACTTTCGGGCTCAACTTCTGGATCAAATGTTCCTTTAAAGCATGGGATTTGCTGTAATTAAGATCCAAGGACAGTAAAACTTTTCCCTCTCAAAGAAGCTCGTGAGATGAAAGATTCACACTTCCCAGTGAACCATCAGCCCCCTGTGAGTTTCCTTTTGCTTGTTAGTGCTCCTTATTCATCCCTTTCCTTCATTTCCCCCGTCTCCGCTGATGGCGAATTGTTGAAGAGCAGCAGGAGAGGCCCCATGTAGGGGCCCTGTGAATCGCACAGGCTGCTGGGCAGCACCTGAGTGGGGCTATCACTGAGGATCCTTCTCCAGGGGACCGGAGAGGACGCCTAGAAGTTACTTCTAAAATTTAAATGATGCTCAGAATGAAAGGAATAAAGTAATGAGCATGTTTTAATTCATCAAATACTTCATTGACATTAATCTAAGATCAAACCAACCCAGGATGGCAGACTCTGCTTGTCACCTTCTCCAACAGCGTCACTCCCTAATGCCACGCACCGTAATAGCAAAATGATAGATGGCCACTCAGAGCAAGTATTCTGTTTCTTAGAATCCCTGGAAACTAGTGTGTCCTTGTGGCTCAATTCTGGCCAATAGGAAAGGTGAGCAGAGTTATGTGGCAGCTTTCAGCCATGCTCCCTAAAGGAGAGCTGACAGACGGCTTTAGTCCTGCACTTTGTTCTTTCATCCATCTGGCTGCCTGCAGATAACGTGATGGCTGGAGCTACAGCCAAAACCTGGTACCGCGAGGACCAGGGCTATAGTAAGAACTTGAGGACTTACTGACAGAAAACTCCTTAGCAAGCGTGGACTGGCTGCCTTTGAGTTTTTACCTGAAATCGAGAACAATTCTAATTTTTAAAAGCCATCATCATCCTCAGCAAAATGTCCCCATAAGCAGTGCCTAGACAGGAAGGAAGCAGCCACCCTCTCATCTTGATTTCTGCACTTGAGAGATATTTTCTTCCATGAAAACTCCTCTAACTTCGTGAAGTGGACTTAGCAGAGGAAAGTGCCTTTGAAATGACAGAGGGGGGAGATTTTTAGTTTTTCACAAAGTGGGCCATTCAAAAGGTGGGAATCCAGTGAACAATTAATTGTGATTAAAATAAACATTTCTAGAGCATCCGCAGCCAAGCCAGGGGCCTGCTGGGCCTGGGGGCCAGCCTCAATGGGCCTCCACCCCTCCCTATAAGAAACAAGCAAACACTGGCCAAAGGAAAGCGGAACCTCACAGTTTGATCAAACAGGGGGAAGCAGCTGGACGGCTGCCCTGCTGACCCACAGAGCAGTTATGACTTATAGGAACAAGTCAGGTGGGGTACCATGCAGAGTTAGTGAGGGTGGGCTTAGTCAGAACTCGTCAGTTATGATTTCCTTGGCACTTGTGCTCAGCATGAGAAGGTTTTTCTTAGTGCGAGAAAGTTCTGGAGCTGCCTACCTCACAGGAGCTCTCCTGGGCTTAGGCCAGGGTGACTGGGAACAGAGACCGGAGTTCTGGGTCAGTGGCTCTAAGAACACGCAGTTCAACACCACGAGAGAGGAGCTTGCAAACAAAGAACCACGCCTTTCGACGATGGGCGTGACCGCGCCTGCCGCAATCCCAACCCGCTCCCTCGTTCTACCTTTCCTGATCCTCCAGTGCATCATCACTGCAATAGGTGACACTGGGGAGAACCGTCCCAGGGGCAGTGGGACTGGAGAGAGGCGGCTGGGTCCAGGACTGCACAGCAGGCAGTTCACCGGGGAGCTAGTGACGGAAGCAGAAGTGTGGAACTGGCAGCAGCAGGATCCCTGTGACCTGGGCCAGAAGAGGGGCTCATCTAATGTTCAGGACCAAAGGGACTTCATCCAAGGTGGATGGACCTGGTTTATCTCAAGCCCACATCAAGTTCCTGGCACTGACCACACCTGGGTCCTGTTCAGGGCTCCACAGGCTACTCCAGTGCTTTTGTTTGTTTGTAGGATCCCTCCGGGAAAACCAGCCAGGGTTGCTTGGGCAGTCATGTGGTTACGGCTCAAGATGGTTGCAGTCGGACCCCTGCACCTGGTGCCCATTCCCCTCTTCTTGGATGACAGTGAGCTCTGTAGCAGGACCCATGGCTTCCCAGCTTGAGTTCCAGCCTCCCTGGTGATTATGGGGTCATGTGCCTATATTCTAGCCTGTGGTATTAGGGAGGAAGGAGAATCCAGTTTTCACGTTGGGCCCTTAGAGAAGTTCCGCAAGCCTTCTCTTTTCCCTCCTTCCCGGTGACTGGGCTGAGGATGGGATGGTTGGGGGTTTGAGACCAGCATTGGAATCTGTGTGTTGAGGTTGGCAGGACGACAGATTAGAAACCCCCAGGCACCATTCTGAGGGCTTGGGAGCTACAGTGCCAGCTGTGAGCTGCCTGCTTTCACGCTCACATAGGACAGAACCCCAAGCGTTTCTCTCTCGTAAGAAACTGTTACTTCGGGTCTCTGATTCCAGCAGTCAAAACTATCCAGGTGAGTATTCCCACCCGCATGCCCTCTCCCACTCACAACGGTCCCGGCTGCAGAGGAGAAATGGGAACATCAGAGATAACACTGGTCAGGAGATGCCAGAGCTGCTCTTGTCCCTTGTCCTTTGGCAGGGCCTGGGACATGGCTCTGTAATGGGCAGGAGCAAGAGCCTATCAGTCTGGTTTCTGTAGGTGTATGCCGTGGACGTGTTCTCAGAGCTTCCTGTGACTCAGCAAGGTTAAGGCACCAGGAGACCCTGCATGGCCCGAGGAGTCCAGCAGCCTGATCGTCCTGGCTCAGAGAAGGTGGAGAGCTGCAGAGCATTTGGGAACCCCAGCCGGTGCTGGGAGTGAGGGAGGGTGACACAGCTGATAGCTGCACACGGTGACGTCAGTGGGTGAGGACGCCAGGTCCTGGCATTCCCCACTGGATGCCATGGATGCTTCTGGAACACAGAGGTCCTACAAGGAAGGAGACTCACTTTCCAGTGCTGGAGGTCTAGGAACAGAACATCTGAGATACGCACATTGAGTTATGTGCCTTTGACAGCCCACCAAGCAGGCTGAAATTCACACCGCTCCCAGGTTGGAGTGTTCGATGCACAGCAGCCTCTCAGAGGGAGAGGCAGGTGCTTCTGCCAGACAGGCCTGAGGAGGAGTGCATACTCAGAGAAGCATTTGTCCAAGCAGGGCATGGAGGTGCACTCCCCTAACCCCAGCAACTTGGGAGGCTGACGCCGGAGGATCGCAAGTTAGAGGCTAGCCCCAGCTACTGAGTGAGGTCCTCAGCAATTCAGCAAGACTCTGTCTCAAAATAAAATAGAAAGCACTGGGAATGTAGCTCAGCGGTTAAGCAGCATAATCACGAGTGTCTGGAACCAGAGTCTTGGTCCAGCTCTTGTCTCTGCTGCGTGTTGGTTTCGCGGCACCAGGCAGGGCACTGACCTGTCCAGGTCTGGTTGGGTCATCTGTGAAATGGAGATTAGGGCACGGCTTCTTGTAAGCTGCCATGAGGGTTAACTAAACCACGAGATCAGGGTTTATCAGTGTGCCTGCACACAGCACATGCCTGGTTGGTGTCAGCTGTTGTCCTCGTTGTTATCTAATACTAAATAATGTCACTTCTCTCCTAGCACGTACCAGAAATATGTGATAATTTGGTTTAAATCTTTGTTGACCTATTTTTAGGGATTTATACCATGCCTCTTTCCTCCAAAAGGACTGGAAGTTGAGCCAGTGTACACATTCACTAGCCTTCCAGGGCTGCTGCAGTATAATACCACAGAACAGGAGGCTGAAGTAACAGAAATCTATTTTCTCCCCTTTAGGAGGCTCAAGTCCAAGATCATAGTGTCACGGGGCCTTCTAAGGCCTCCCCCTGGCTGGCAGGTGGTCGCCATCTCACTGAGTCCTGACTTGGTCTTTCTTCTGTGCACCTTCAACCCTGGTGTCTTTTGTGACCACATTTCTTCTTGAAAGGACACCTGTCAGATTGGATGAGGGCCTCTGATGGCCTCAGTTTAACCTCACCACTGTTTAAAGCCCTATCTCCAAAGAGCACCAGAGTCTGAGGTTTTGGAATCGGGGGACACAGTTCAGCCTGTGTCCAACAGAGGCTCCAGAGACCTGGCCCTGCTGAGATCTCCTTAGCCAGAGGGCCTGGTCCTCCTCCTGGGGTCCCCTCTGCCTCTGAGCTGAGGGAGGTGGTGAGATCCTCCCGGGAGCAGGGGTGGAGAGTGTGGCTATCTGGGAGAGGGTCCGCGAGCCTCCAGCTCACCCAGGGCGAGGGGAGCACTTCAGTGATTGCTGTGTGTCCAGGAGGTCTTGAGGACTGCTTTCAGAGCAGTAGGCCATAGCTGTGGCCGGCTGGATGCTGGGCAGAGGACTGGGCGGGACCTGGCTGCAAGAAGGCTGTTGGTGTGAAGCTGTGTGAGATTCCTGTGGACCATCACATAGCGCAGGGCGGCTCATCCCGGCCCAGGGGCTTCGGTGGCTGGGTAAGTGTTCGTGTGTGTGTGTGTGTGTGTGTGTGTGTGTGTGTAGGGGACTGTCCTGTGCATCCTATTAGTGGCATCCCTGGCCTCCACCCATGAATGCCAGTGTCACTCCCACCCAGTGGTGACAACCCCAGATATCTCCAGGCAAGCCAAATGTTCCCTGAGGGCAGAGAGCCACTAGTGGAGAGGCCCACAGTGTCCAGGAGGACGGCTGCGTGGTCAGCAGGAGAGTGGGAGGCTCCGTGGAGTCAGGGGCAGGGCAGAGAGAGTTCCAGTGGGGCCGGGGCTGTCTGCAGGACCAGCTCCCTGCGTGAGGGACTCAGCCGGGGGACCCTGTGGCCTTCCAGCTGCGTGATCCTGGGAGGAGGCTGCCTCATGCAGTGTGGGAGGGCCCTGGAGCAAGGACAGCGTTTCCACTGGCTTAAATGGATGGACTGGATTGTTAGTATCCAAGAGGGACAGAGAGAACATGGGCGTCTGCTATGGGCCTCATTTAGGGGCAGGAGCGTGGACTCAGCAGGACAAACTGAAGAAACGGTAGACGGGAGCCTTCACCCCCTGCCTGTGCCCTGCTGGCTCACCCCGCCCCACAAACTGCTCAGGAAAAGTGGTAAGACTCTGAGGTAAACCAGAAAGAAAGAAAACAGGCGACTGAAAGTCCTGTTGGAACACCCTTCTGGGCTGCCTTTGTCGCCTTTGAGCCACCTGATGACTGAAGGTGGCTGTGAGCAGAGAGATGCAGGTGTCTGTCGGGTGGAGGACAGTTGATGGTCACCCTGGGGACAGACGCTACTTCATGTCAGTTTGTGCTGTGGACATGCGTTCTTCAGACCCACCCTTGGGACAGTGCTCACATCTCACTGGCTCCCTCATTAGTTAATGAATTAACTTGGAGTTTGACACACACTCAAATATTGTGTGGGTGTCATGATTTTACTTTTTAAACACATGATCTTTTTTTTTTTTTTGAACCAAGGATTAAACCCAGGGCACCTAATCACTGAGCTACATCCTCAGCTTTTTAAAAAATTTGTTTATTTTAAATTTTGTTTTTATTTTGAGACAGGGACTCGCTAAGTTGCTGAGGCTGGCTTTGAACTTGAGATCCTCCTGCCTCAGCAGGAGTTGCTGGGATGACAGGCATGCATCAGTGCGTCCAGCTTAGGCACATGATTTTTATCAATGGGTGGTGTTTTCTTTTAACCTGGGCTCTGAGATCTGGTCTCCACCTGCACCGCCTTGGGCTGTAGTCTGAGGCCCAAAGTGTCCAGGTGTGTATCCAGGTTGTGCCATTGCCCTGGAGAGGTGGCCCTGGTGAGGGACTCTCAGGCACCCACGCTTGATCGGCCCGTGGATGACCTGCAGGGGGATGCGTGGGCAAAAGGCCCAGCTTTGCTTTTGTCCCCACCGCTGTCCCCTGCAGTGCACACCAGGCATTTTCTGGCCCGCTCACACTTCTGACTGGACCTCCTCTCAGGTTCTGTCCCAGGGGAGAGCTTCAGCATGTGGTGAGAGGTGGGTCCTGGGAAGCTGAGGCAGAGCCCCCCAGACACTTGGCTTCTAGACCAAGTGGCAGTAAACAGCAACCATCCAGAGACTCCCTGCCTGTGCCTCGCTTGACCTCAGGGAGTCACCGGCCAGGAGCATGTTTTGTTGAAGGCTAGAACACTGGTGCGTAATTGGCAGGGCAGATTTTTGTTCTAAGCAGACAGTTATCTCAGTCATTCATGCTAAAAGCTGATGGAACTGAAAGCCTCAATTTTACTGGAGTGGCCTATAATTTGTGCATTATTTTTAAAAGGAGAGATACTCAGGGGTTGGAATGTTTCTCCCTTTTCAATTGTCATGCAACTCATCATATTTCTCTTTAAAACCCTTAACACCCCAATAGAAAATAGGATTAGGAGAAGAAATCCCTGTCCCCTGAGAGGACACTGGCAGCCCTCCTGAAGAGGCTGAGTCTTGAAGTCACACCATCCACCTGTCCCGCTGCTAAAATGGGGTTATTTGGTGCTACCCTAAGGGTGGCCCAATTTCCATCTCATTTCTGGGTCTCAGCTTGCCTGTGTGAGTGTGCTCTCCTAATAAGTGCTTTTTGTTTGCAAACGACATTGTATTCACTATAGCAAAACTGAAGAGAGAAAAGTTGGAGAATTAAAATTAAGTTGTAGTCTACGGCCATGTCAGTTAAATTGTGACCCTTTCTTTTCAATATCAATTGTACGAAAACAGGATTTGTTTGCAGCTAGATTTATGCTTCTTCGCTGCCTCTCCCACGACTGTTCTCAGGGAAGCAGCATTCTCCCCAGAGCAAAGGCAGCAGGCTCAGGTTGCCCCAAGACCCTTCCTTTGCTGCCTTTATGTCCACATTAATGCTCATCTTGGGAATTGCAGGACCAGGCAGGTATGGGGAGACCTGCTAGGGCTGTGCTTTCAAAGTGGTAACATGTGCCTAACCTCCCTGGAGCCCTGGCAGAAGTGCAGATTGTGACCCAAACAGCACACATACTGCTGGTCTAGACTAACGGGGCCCAGGGGAGGCATGTGTCACCTGTCCATGGACCCCACGTAGCAGGGCCCTAGAGAGAAGGCCTAGACTGGTCCTTGGCAATCATAAGGTTCTCCCAAGTTTTTCTTGGCCCTCACAGAAGAACCAGGACAGCAGATCCAACAGGCCTGGGGCGATGGGCATTCTGGGAGAGTCTCTGTATACATGGTCAGAGACTTGGCACCTGGTGACACCTGGAGTGTGAAAGGAGGAGGGCCCAAGCCTGACCTAAGCTGCATTTCTTAATTACCTTGCAGGACTGGTGCTTAGAGGTAAAACTGGGTTGATTTATAGAAAGTAATGTGCTCTTTCTTACAAAATTTGGACTTTGAGCAGAGATGACCTAGAGTGCTTGATTATGAAATCCTTGCCCAAGTTGGGTCATCATTTTGAAAAAAGGAATCTTTCTACACCCGAGTTACACCTTATTTTTGTTTCAGTGACCACTTCTCTGGTTATTAGGGAGACTGAGCAGTTCTTGTGCTTATTGGTCTTGGTATTTCTTCGTATTTGTAAACAGCGTGGTTGGGTTCTCATCCACTTCTCTGCTGGCTACACCAGCATATTTTATTTGGACAGGTGAACTTAGCTCTTCCTTCAAGTTCTCACTTGATACCCCAGCACACTGCTCTGTTAAAAAACAGAATCTAGAGAGAAATTTAACTTTGTGTGAAGCAAGTTCTTGAAAATTCAAGGGGTGGAGATGAATGGTGGTAGTGGTGCGATGGCGCCATCTGCTGGACCTGGAAGACAGTGCGACAATAAAATCCATTTTGGGGCCTGGGAGGGGGGCTGGCTAACCAGGCCAGCCTCAGCCCTCTCTCTGACCCAGCCTCCCACTGTTCTCCTGAGGAGGTCTCTATCCCTTCACTCCCTAATCCCATCCTGTATGTTGCCACCAGAGTGATGGTTCTGAGTGGCTCTGTATCTGCTCAAAGCCATTCCGTGGCTCATCATCTCTTGGTCACATCTGTCTGGCTCAGAGCCGGCACATTCTTACTGTGAGGGGTCAGATGATAAGTGGCCTTGTGGGCTCACAGCTGCTGTGACCATCCTGCTCCACCACAGACAGCACCCGTGCGCTTGGCTGTTAGCTCTGACCGCATGCAGAGCTGCCCTGGGGCTCAGGCTGCAGCCTCCGGGAGCAGGGCTTCCCCCCACTCCTCCCAGGGGTGAGGGGCAGGGTGCTGCTGCGCCTCTGGGCCTGGCCTCTGCCTTCCTAATCCCTTTCTCCCTGGACCTTACCTCGCCCCCAGTCCAGAGCATCTCCTATTAAGCCTTCCCTGTCCCTCCTCTCCCCAGCTCCAAATTTCCTGCCCTGTGCTTCTCAACCTCAGCTGTGGAAAATAAACTGCCAACTGCCATCAATGACCGTGTGTTTTGAGAACTGTCTGTTTAATTCTCTTCTCTGGGAAGAGGGGACCCACTTCAGTGTTTTCCTTCCATGTCTTTTTCCCAGTGCATAGTAGGTACTCAGCAAAAGCAGGTGGAATTACTCAATGAAGACATGAATGGAAGCTGGGTGCAGTGGCGCACGCGTGTAATCCCAACGGCTCAGGAGGCCAAGGAAGGAGGATAGCCAGTTCAAAGCCAGCCTCAGCAAAAGTGAGGGTCTAGGCAACTCAGCGAGACCCTGTCTCTAAATAAAATTCAAAATAGGGCTGGGAATGTGACTCAGGGGTTGAGTGCCCCTGAGTTCAATACCCAGTACCAAAAAAAAAAAAAAAAAAAAAAAAAAAGAGAGAGAGAGAGATGAATGGATATGTGTATCACATAATTGGTTCTTTCTAGAGGATTCTGTAAAGAGAAAAACCCCATAATTTTTGTATTCCGGCTAGCACCCTACTTTTTAGGGATGTAGATTTGATGTTCTGATTCTGCAAGCGTTGACCCTTCGGGGCTCTGTTCTGACACCACTAAGGATGTGAGTCTCTAGCTCCTCGGTTTCCTCCCCAGGAGCCATCAGCCACGGGCCATCTCCCTGGGCTGTGTCTGGTTTCCTAGGGGTGGAAGTGAGTGCCCACAAACTGGAACTTGCCACTCACAGTCCTGGGGATCACAAGTGTGGACTGAAGGTGTGGGTGGGTAGTGTTCCCCCAAGGGCTGCAGGGGAGGGTTCTTCCCGCTCTTCCAGCTTCTAGAATCCCCAGGTGTCTTGGGACCACATCTCCCCAATATGCCTCCACCTTCGCTCGTCCACGTCTCCTGTTCTGTGTCTTCTGTCCCCTGTAAGGACACTGCCTTTGGATTTTAGGGTCCAACCAGATAATCTAATATGGTCTCATCTCATTTGACTTAATTAAATCTGCCAAGATCCTTTTCTGATAGAGTCACATTAAAGGATTCTAGGAAGTGGGGTGCAGGCCAGGCCTGTCTTCTTGGGGGGCTGTCAGTCAACCCACTACAGACTGGATTTCAAATGATTCTTCTCCTGCTTCTCTTTCTCCTCCTGAGTGCTGCTCACCCCCGAGAGCTCTAACTGTGCGCCAGCTGCCACAGTAGGTGCTCTTCACAAGGCCGGGCATCCTTCATTCCCTGGGCTGACACGAAGCACCACGTGTCTTCCTGTCGCTGAGTCAGCTGAGCTTCCCCCACAGGGTCTCTAGTCGGAGTTCTGCACCCCAGGAACACCTCTCCCACTCTCTGCTGCTGTCAACGGCCCCCAGCGACTCCTCCCCAGGACTGGAGATCCGTCTGCTGCCCTGGTTGTTTTTAAATGCTGCTTGGCTTTGCAGATCTGATGCAGCTTGGAGAGTGCACTGTGGACGGCGCCCATGGGATTGGCATCCTGCTGCAGCCAAGTGCCCCAGGGTGGACTCCCAAGTTGGTGGACTCATGCTGGGGGAATGGCCATCATGAGCCACGTGAACATGGTAAAGCCACAGACTCACAAGCTCTTGTGTAGACCATGAGTACCCTCCGTTCATTCCACAGGTTGACGTCATCTCAGTCACCAGGGGCCAGAGCAAAGGTCCCCACTGCTGCAGTTCTGGAAGAGGGAGACGAGCACAACAGCAGGTACGTTCCAAAGTCGTGAGGACGTGTGGGTGCTACGGAGCGTCTGACAACAACAGGGTGTGGGCGTCGGGAGTGTGGGCTGGGGGAGGAGAGGGCAGGAGTGGGCGATTGGCGTTGACCCAGCGAAGGGTGGCTCTGCAGGTGCTCTGGGGGACACAGTGCAGAGGCTTTAACACAGAGCATGCCCGGCATGTTCTAGGGTAGCAATGATGCCAGGGGTCTGCAGCGAAGTGAGCAGAGGGATGTTGGAGTTGGGGGTCAAGGAGTTGGGGAGGGGGCAGATCAAGGGGGTCTTCAGGCCAGTGCGAAGACAGTCCCTGACTCTTTGAGAGGGGGGGGGTGACATGGTGCTCTAGTGAGACTTGGGCCTTAAAAATGCCACTCTTGCTGTGGGATGGAGAGTAGACCCAAGGGTAGGCGAGGGCAGAGGGAGGCCCTGGCAGTCATCCAGGAATGGGATGGTACCTCGGGGACTCAGGGCTGGCCGGTGGCAGGGAGGGAAGGACGTCCGTTTGTTAGTCCGCAGTTCTGTGGTTCAGAAGGCCAGCACCGCACAGCTCGGGATCTCTGCCCAGAGTCTCAAGAGGCCCAAACAAGGTGTTGGCAGGGCCCTTTCCTGGAGACTTCAGGGGAAGAAAGTACTTCCAGGCTGACTCAGGAGGTTGGCAAATGCACCTGTGGCTGTGGGGCTGAGACCCCTGCTTCCTTGCTGGCTGTGGAAGCCCCTCAGGTCCTAGAGGTCACCCGCTCCCCTCGCCACGTTTCTCCCTCGAGACGGCAGCAGTGGGCTGATCTCTCCTCTGTTTAGATCTTCTGGCTTCTGCACACGGCTTCCCGCTTCCAGCTGGAGGAAGTCGCCTGCTTTTAAGGATTCACATCAGTAGGTGGGACCCACCTGGATAATCCAGGAAGCTCTGCTATGTTAAGGTCCCAACCTTCACTCTATCTGAACGTCCTGTTTTCATGTGATATTATCACATAGCCATAGGCCCAGGGACACCTTTGAGGGGATCGCAGAAGTGATTGGATTTGGGGTATTATGTCCAGTTTCGATCCCTTCCAGAGGACCCATCTCTCACATAGATCGACCCTGTCTTCCCCAGGAGGTAGCTTTCTCCATTGGGCATCTTAGGAAATGGTGGCCTTGAACTAGTCTCCAAAGAGCTGCTCCTCCTCCTTGTTTCCAGAATACTTGCATCTCGCTCGCTCCCTGTCTGTGACACAGTCGAAGACTCTTCTTTCTTTCTTTCTTTCTTTCTTTCTTTCTTTCTTTCTTTCTTTCTTTCTTTCTTTCTTTCTTTCTTTCTCTCTCTCTCTCTCTCTCTCTCTCTCTCTCTCTCTCTCTCTCTTTCTTTCTTTCTTCACACACTTGTCAAAACTACATTATTTAATTTTGAGATGCATTTTATTATTGTTCTCATTTAAAAGAAATGAACTAACCTGTTCCACACATTAATGGGGCAAAAACATCAGATCTCTTTCATTCTTTCCACGAATGGCAGCAGAATACTGCGAGCCCCATTTTAGAGGAAGCTGTGGGTGAGGAAGTTGAATAACCAAGGTCAGACATGTTGAGGTGGAGCCCTGAAAGCCTGTGTTCTCAACCACTAAAAAACAACCCCAAGAAGCTTCTCCTGCTTCACCACCTTCTGCATGTGATACCGAGTCACTGAGGGTAGAGCTGGGGAACAGATGAGTCTCCCTCACTCTACAGGAAGGAAGCTTATGCAAGCGCATGGCTAGAAGATGAGCCAAGGGTAGAAAGTGAATCATATCACATTTAAACAACGAGCATTATCCTCCAAAAGGTACGCTGAGCTCAGCTCGCTGGGTCTAGCAACTATCAGAAGCACAGCAGGGAGATTTGGACGGTTCTGAAAGGCAACAATAGGAAAGTCTTTGTTAAAAGCACTGAATGGGAGGGAATAAAATGAGATCCTATTTATGGGAACGAATGGCTTCTCCTTGCCTCGCCACCATCTCTGTTCAATGTCATTGTGCAGCGCTGCTGCTCAGCTGCCCTGGAGTTAAATGCTTGAGACATTTCCAAAAAGACTTCCGTGTTGCTCTGGATTTTGATGAGCACCACAGTGATCAGTCGTTATCATCTTCGGTGGTGTGTGGTGCTCCTTCCCCTGATGATCTCATGGGTATTAAGGCAGCAGAGTGCAGTGTGAGGCCATGGGACTGGGACCAGCAGCCTGCAGCCTCTTCTGTGCCTTGAGTAGGCGGTTCCTGTTCAGGAGGAGCCTGCTGTGGGCAGACGCTGCGCATCAACCAGTCCTCTGTGTGCGCTGTTAGCATTCCTGAGTCATTTGTTACCAGGGACCTACGAGGCTCCTGCTATAGGTCTGTGTGGATATAAGAACGGAGCTTATAAAACCCCAAAGGAAAGAGATATGTCCATATGTGCTCAGGGGACTGCAGGACAGGGTCAGAGTGGTTTGCCATTAGGGGAACACAGGCTTGGGCTCTTGGTGGCCGCTGGAGCATAAAGCCTAGCTGGGGGTCCTTGGCTTGCTACCAAGGTCATCAGCCCTGGATGGGAACTCTCCTGGGGCTTGGTTTTGGAGAGTAGGATTTCTAGCCTCCCCTCTGAGCCTGTCCTTCCTCCTGCCATAGCAGTGTGCAAGCCAAGTTCACCCCTTCAGGGTTAGTGGACATGAACCACGGTCCCAGATTCTTGTTTCCATAAGGGAAAGGTCTATGGTCAGCGCGAGAGGCCGCGAGTCCTCCAGCTGTTTAAGTGAGGCAAAGGAGAGGTCTGGCCCGTGCCTGCTGCCTGGGCACCGCTCTGGGCTCTGTGCATCTCTCTTGCAGGAACCGGCCAGGCCCAGCTCCTCTCTGCTCTGACACATGCAACCCTGGACCTCGGACGGTGTGTTTGTGAAACGGGGCAGCGAGCAGGACGTGGGGGCTGGGCTGGATGGGTGGCTCACCGAGGACTTGGCTGCACAAGTCACTCACAGGGCTCCAAGTGTGTGGCGACTACTGTTTTGTTTTTGACCTGTGATTCAGAGCCCAGGCTTTCTGATTCAGAAATTCAGAATCACCAGCTGTTCTGCAGTGGAGATGTTGCCATGAACCAGGGACCCTTCTGCATCTGGCCACTCTTTTATGACGGAGAGCTGCGAGGTGGCTCTGAAGCAGGACAGGGGGAGTGTGAAGGGGGGACTTAGTGCTGTTCTTGATCCAGGGCTCAGGAGAGGACCCGGATGCCAGAGGCTGAGTCCAGAGCGGCCCTGAAGTGCCTGGGGCTCCTGGCCGCCCTCTGGCCGCCCTCTTCCTCCTGTCCTGTGTCCCCCACGATGGGTGAGTCTGGAGTGTGTGGTGCTTCCTATCCAAGCATGAAAAGACCCAGGGTCCTTGTTCAGTACTGGCCAGACTGGGCACAACGGCTCAGGCTGAGGGCAGGGGCTAAAAGTAATAAAACCATGCTTTCTCCGGAGGTGTTCTCAGTCCCTGGAACTCCAGCTTGGCCCGGTTCTTCTGCAGGCTTCCATGCAGACCCACTGGGACGACTGTGGGGTCCAGGTCTTGAGGGTAACACAGAGACGCAAACGTGAAACTCACAGTCAACGACAAAAGCAAAGACTGAGTCTTTTCATGACCAACTTAGAAAGTCATTAAAAGGATGAAATTTTATTGTATGATTTTGTGCATCTAGATATTCTGGGGACAGAGTAATAAAGTGAAAATAGATGAAATTAATAAATCATAATCCACGTATTCCACAAAATGCCATTTTTGCCTTCTCTTCAGCCAAACTACTAATTATAGTGCTGGAATCAAGATTTTCACATGACTTTTGTTTTAGTCACAGTAATATTGATATACAATGCTATTCAAAATCTGATCCTGTGGGTATATACAGAGGAGTGGGATAGCTGGGTCAGATGGTGGTTCCATTCCCAGTTTTCTGAAGAACCTCCATACTGCTTTCCATAGTGGTTGCATCAATTTGCAGCCCCACCAGCAATGTACGTGTGCCTTTCCCCCACATCCTCGATAACACTTATTAATATTTGTATTCTTGATAATTGCAATTCTGACGGGAGTGAGATGGAATTTCAGTGTACTTTTAATTTGCATTTCTCTAATTGTTAAGAGATGTTGAATATTTTTTCATACTTTTTTGACCATTTGCATTTTTTCTTCTGTGAAGTGTTTGTTCAGTTCCTTTGCCCATTTATTAACTGGGTTATTTTTTTATTTTTCTGTTTTTTTTTTTGAGTTCTTTGTATATCCTGGAAATCAATGCCTTATCTGAGGTTCAAGTGGTGAAGATTTTCTCCCATTGTGTAGGCTCTCTTCATATTCTTGATTGTTTCTTTTGCTGTGAAAAAGTTTTCAGTTTGATACCATCTTCTTTATTGATTCTTGATTTTACTTCTTGTGCTTTAGGAGTCTTACTGAGGAAGCTGGTTCCCGAGCCTACATGATGGAGAGTTGGGCCTACATTTTCTGCTAGTAGGCGCAGGGTCTCGGGTGTAATGCCTCAGTCCTTGATCCACTTAGAGTTTAGTTTTGTGCAGGGGGTGAGAGATAGGGTTAAATTTCATTCTGCTACATATGGATTTCTAGTTTCCCAAGCACCATTTGTTAAAGAGGCTATCTTTTCTTCAATGTATGTTTTCGGCATTTTGGTCTAATATGATATAACTGACTTAAAAACAGTATACTACAGTGATGCAGCCATATCAATGTTGATAGCAGCTCAACTCACAATAGCCAAGCTATGCAAACAACCTCGATGTCCCTCAATAAATGAACGGATAAAGAAAATGTGATAAATATACACAATGGAATATTACTCAGCCATAATGAAGAATGAAATAATGGCATTTGCCAGTAAATGGATGGAACTGGAGACTATCACGCCAAGTAAAATAAGCCAATCTCAAAAAACCAAAACCAAAAAATGTTCTCTCTGATTTGTGGATGATAATTCAAAACAGGGGAGGTTGAAGAGGGGAATAATAGAAATCCACGGGCTTAAACGAAGGGAAATGAAGGGAAGGGAGAGGGGAGGGGAAAAGGAAAGACAGTGGAATTAATCAGACATAATTTTCCTGGCCTTGTATTTGAAGACATGACCAGGGTAACTCCACATCATGTACTACCACAAGAGTGGGATTCTAAATAGAATGAGTCATACTCTATGTATGTATAATTAACCAAAATACATTCTACTTCACATCATGTAAAACTAAAAGGAAAAATAAAAAACTGTAAAAAAGAATAAAATTCTGATTGTTTTATCGGTTGACCTAAAAATAAAAAAAGGGTGATCCTAGCAGTAGAGGAAGAGACTTATCTCTAACCCATTTCTGATGGGTGGGATGTAAAGTTGAGAGATAAACACTCTCTCTCCTACCTACCTTACCAGCACCCCTATACCCACAAACAGTGCAGGTGGCCCACAGGCCACACTTTGAGGAGCACTGAGAGGTTGAAAAGTTCTCATAAACTGAAGTGTGCAAAATCTGAACACATTTCATAAAACAATGATGTAAACAGACTTAAGAATTTCGTGCACACTTTAAAAGTTATTTTCCTTCTAAAATATTAAAACTATTCAAAGCAAACTCAAAATCAAAATTAGAATCAGTGAATAAGATAATTTTAAAGAAAATTATTTACATAAATTGTTGTTGTGAATTTGGGAATTTAACCTATGTTTGGTTAGATTTTTTTATATAAGTAAATTTTAAATAGGTATTTTAAAAGACCTCTTGGCAGATCTTGGGTTCCGTGTCCACCTCGCTGCTGTGTTAATGACAGCTCCTCACTCATGTTTTGCTCACCCTCACGTGTGTGCACGAGTGAGCAGAGCAGGCAACCTGAAGGCTGTTTGAGTTAGACAGTGAACTCCTAGCCTTCTTTTGTCTCATGTCCCCTCCTTCACCTGGTTGGGAGTCACCAATTGGAGCGTCCTTAGACTAATACCTTCCAATTATGCCAGGTATTTTCCTGCCCCCATGGGCAGGGTTCAGGCTGCCATAGCAACTGATGGTGTGACGGATTGCCAGGTGCTCAGGGAGCTGACGTAGGTTCTGCGTGTCTGTCGGGGCATTTCTGGAAGAGGTGAGCCTCTGGGTGGAGGGACTAAGTGGGGCAGATGGCTGACTGTGTGCAGGTGGCAGTGGCGAGGCTGGAGGGCCTCGGTAGAGCACAGGAGGAGGAAGGTGAAGGCTCAGGTCCATTTCCAACGTCTCCCTCAGCTCCTCCACCACGAGTAACATCTACCAGCAGCAGGCTGCATCTGTGACATCTTTGTGACAACCCGGAGGCTACAGAGGAGGCTGAGGCTCGGTCCCAGTGACTCATGGCGTGGACGCATGGCAGGGTTTGACCAGGAGTGGAATCCCCAGAAGCTGTCCCTTGGCAGAACTCCCTGTGGCAAATGACTTGAGGCTCTGGGACTCTCTGGGGGAGAGTTGGTCCCTGACTCAAGTCCTCCAACTCCCAGTCCAACACTCACTCCATCTCAAGCACCGTCTTGTCCTTGGCATTGGAATGTAGCCCACGAAGGGGCTGCCCGGTGGCCGGCTCCTCAGCCAGCTGTCTGTCCTGGGCTGATCACCATCTTCCCCAGCCTCGGAGCCGTGCAGACCAGATCAGAAGGATGAGATCCAGCTCCAAGTGGTCCCCAGAGGCCTATCAATTTGTTTTGCTCAGAGCAGCTTCAAATATTTGAACAACTTTTCTTTTGAGCTTTGGGATTCCTCTTAAAGGCAGAAATATTCATGATGGAGTTTTCCATTTGGAGGAAACCCAGACACTTTGGAAAGGAGTTTAATGTCTAACTAAAACACAGCCTTCGGGTTGTCTGGTAGCTCAAATTGCTTCTCCTTGGGGGATGCACCTCCTCACTTGGCCGACATAGTGCCACCTCCCAGCCGCCTCCCAGGCCACTTGTGAGACCCTCTAGGTATCCGGGGGGAGGACAGCCTTTCACTCATTATCCAGGAGCCTGGGGTGTGGGGATTGGGGCAGTGGGTGGAGAGAGTCCACTCCACGGTTGGCCAGGCCCCGGCTTCAAGTGAGTTTGGATTGTACAGGTGGCTTCTTCATTAAGAAGAGACTTCGCCAGAGGGGAAATTCCAAGCACCTCCCTGAGCACTTTCTGCCTCCAGCAGTGGCCGGGGTCTTTTCAGACTCAGTTTTGGCCTCCAGAGTCTTCCTACCGAAAAAGGGAGAAAGTATTTGTTGATCCTCTATCAGCAGAAGAGAGGAAATGAGTCCCTTGTATCCAAGAAGGATGCTGGAGATAAGTCCGTTTTTCACATCCTAATAGCTCCTGGTCAGGCTCCTCATTAGAATGTGGGAGCGAGAGCTGGTGGCTGGGGAGTTAATTACTGATCTGAGATAGTTTCAGAAAACATTGTGAGGAACTCGCCCAGCTACAGATGATGACAATAATTGATAGCTGGGAGAAGGTGATTTTGTATGACGAAAACACTGGCTGTAAACAATAACATCCATCTATTTCGAGAATATGAAAGGATTCAGGAGACTTGGCATAGATTATCCTGTCACAGGCAGATGTGCCTCAAGGAGTCACACAGAGCCTCCAAGTGAAGGAGGGGACGTGAGCCAAACCCCACTTGAATCTTCCTTAATCTCAGGTTACCCTAACTGGATAATTTAACCAATCTTTGAGTTCATCTTTCAGGTGTATGTACCATGTCAAGTGTAAGTAGAAGCATAATTGGGGAATAAAAAAATTCTTCTTTTTTTTTTTAAAATCCTGGTGAGCAAGATTTTTAAGGACTTATCTTGAAAAGCTCAGAGGAGGAAACCAGGGCTGCTGTGGACAGCTGTGCAGGTTGTGTACTTCTAACTCCAGAGAGTACCATGCATATCATGAACATTCCCGATTCATATTTGTTAGGACAAATTTTCTTAAAAGTGACAGTTAAATATCTTTGGAAAAACTGGACCTTTGTTGAATTGTTACAAACAGGACTTGAGTGCTAGGGGCCACCCTGGCTAGAACTGTACCCATAGAGGCTACGAGCATAGGTTCCAGGAGCAGAATGTGACCCATGTTTGTTTGTTTCAGTTGCAAAGTGTGGACCTGCTGCATTGAAGTAAATGAAGCTTTGAATTGTTTGCCAACATCTAAAAACCAGGCACATTTACATAAAAACGTTACATTTCTCATTTCCTTCAGAAGAGAGGTTTTGGGTACTTGATTTCCGCATAAAAATCCATAGCTCCAGCTGCATGCAGCCCTCCCGTTGTAGGGGACAGGGCTTTCCAGCTTGCCCAAACCCCACCACAATGCCCCTGTCCTCGGCTGCCAGGGCCACTGTCAGTCATTATTGAATACAACACCGTGCTTTATTTTTCTCATAGAAATAAAAGGAGAGTCAATCATTCTCCATCCAGGTCTCCAAAGGAAGCTGAAAAACATGGGTAGAAGAAGAGGACGGAGACGATCCAATAAAAACAGATGCTCATCTTTTTCTTTTCTTTTTTTTTTTTTAAAAGGAGGAACATACCTGTGTGTTTAATATGCACAGTGTATTTTATGGAATGAATAAAACCCTGGACCCCGCAGGCATCTGAGCTTTAAACCTCCGCAGGGAGATTGTGGAAATGGAGTTGTAAGGGTCTGAGGGAGAGGAGAGCTCCCCTGGGGGGAAAATGCCCCTCCCACGGCACTGCTCAGGCCACGCCCCGGTGCACACGCCCAGCCACCCGCAAGCAGGAGAAGGGACCCCACGCTCAGGCCAGGAGCATGGGGCCCAGCCTCCTGTCACCAAGGACACGTCACTTTGTTCGATGGCTGCCTGCACTGTGACTGCAGGGGCGTCTGCGATGTGTGCTGCTGGCCCTGACTGCCTGGTAGGGGACCTGGGAACAGGTCCTCGTAAGACCCACTAACCATGTGCCATCACTCATAACCCTCACTGCTGGCAGAAGCAGGGACGTGGCCCTGGACAGTGCAGGATGAGCGCACAGGGTCAGCAGGAGAAGAGAACTGCATCACTTGGAATCACGGGTGGTGAGCAGAGGAATAGGCACAAAAGGAATGTGTTGGAGTTTCCGGGGTATCCCTAGGGTGAAACGAAATGGTGGGACTGCAGGCAGCTCTGGCCTCAGATAGCAGGTACCGGTGCTTCAGGACTCAGCTTTCAGGATCTTGGGCTCCCTACTTACGTCTGTCTTTGTCACTTGGCAAAGAGCTGGGAGATGGAGTCTGATTGGCTACAGCTGGTGTCACTCTCCTACCTCTTGTCCAGAGGAGGGTGGTGAAGCTCCATGGTCCCTCTCTGCGGACCACATGCCCTGCTGGCTGGGTGCGTCAGGGGTGCCCAGCTGTCCCTCCCTGCTCTGGCAGCCTTGGGCTATTCTTCGCACTCCCAACTCCAGCCACAGTCATGTCCAGTAGGCACCTCCTGACTAGGGCACGGGGCAGTGCTGTGGGTGAGTCGGAACTTGCCAGTACTCACAGATGCCAACCTTCACTTGGCCCTACCTGCTCTCAGAAGGGTCTCATCTTCCTAGTTTTGAAAGAATCATTGGCTTTGGAAGGCTGGCTTCAGGAATAAAATAATAATAATAATAATAATAATAATAATAATAATAATAATAATAATAATAGCTGTTATTTATTGCTTAGCCCATGAGCTGGTTATGTGCTCAGCAGTTTGTATTATTTTGTTTGATCCCCACGTCTGACATAGACATTCTTGTTTTACGTATGTTACAGGTTACAACATGGACATTTAGAAGCTGAATATTCTCACGTCATTAGCTGGTAGAGCTCAGCTCAAATCCAGACTGGATTGTTCCAAAGCTGTGTTCTTACCCTCCAAGGGCCTCCCTCCCACAAACTAATTGGCGCATAAGCCTTAAAACTGGGTGAGGAATTGAACCCAAGGGTGATTTACCACTGAGTCACATCCCCATCCCTTTTTATTTTTTAGACAGAGTCTCTCTAAGTTTCTTAGGGCCTCACTAAATTGCTGAGGATGGCTTTGGACTTGAGATCCTCCAGTGTCAGCCTCCCCAGATGCTGGGATTAGAGGCATGCACCTCAGTGCCCGGCCATTAGAGGGTTTTGGATACAGCTTGCCTGAGACATTCCAGTTCACTGGAGGCCAGAATTTTGGTTCCCAAATGTATCATGTCCCCAGTCCTTGTCCTGAGCAAGGCGGCTTGAGAAGAGGCTCGATGACCAGAATTCTGTTGTTTTTTTTCCACTGCCACGTTTTTAATGGCCATCGTGAGGCGGGGTGTGTTTTCATGAATCTCCTGTGTCTTCACACGGGCTTTCTTCATTTTGGGGTTATATCCATTTGTCTGAACTTTTGGTAATAAAGTGCCCTATCCTGAATTCAAAGATTAATAAATGAGAAGTGTTTGTTTTTTCTTAACAAAAGATAAATTTATGCCATTTCTAACTATCCCTATGCTGTTTCCTGGGTTGAAATGTTGCTGGTTTATGAGGCACCACTCTGTCTCACCTCATCTGCTAATGGTCTAGAATATATGTGCACCCAGATGATGCTCCAACCCAAGAATGCAATGAGGAGTGAAATAAAGTATGAGCAGGCTTTAGGAATAAGTAATCATCAGAGCAGGAAAGCCGTTTCTAGTTACTGCTTCATAGGATCCAGTGTTTTTCTTCATCTGCGTCGTTCGGGTGGGAATGGTGTGGAATCGTGATTTCAGGTCAACTCCCATCAGAATGGCTAGGAAAAGTTTTCTTTTATCTCCTGGGATCACAGAATATAACATAACCTTAAATACAGTTCCTGCTAGAGACGAATAATAAATGTTTAGTTTTCCCATTAATTACCAGTTTTTGGAGTAAGGAGATCACATTGTAATGATCTCCACTGATGACAGATGAGTTTAAATTTTGTTTTATTGGCCCCTTTCTTGTGTGCCAATCTGTCCTCGTCGATTCCTATGTGTTTGCCACATTCACACCGCTCACACTCTCTATGGATGCTCTGCTTGTCTGAACTTTGGTCACCGGGAATCCCTTCTAGTTGCTTGGATGTCCTCTGGACAGGAACCTGTCACTCACTGAATATTTCCTTGTTTTCTGGCAACAGTGTGACCTGGATTGAGCTTGTCTTCTGTTGCACAAATGAAAATGACCGTCTAGATGAATTCTGAAAATCAAAATTGTTGGGTCATATGCACCAAATTTAATATTTTAAAATATTAAGAAATGTCAAATTCCCCTCCAAATTGCCCTCCCACTTGTACCCCGGGAGTACCAGGTCTTCATTCGTTTTCATTAGCTCTTGAGATTACTCAAGTCTACTAATGTCTCCAGTGAGATGGGTGGAGATGGTACTTAACTGCTGTTTTGCCTTCTTTTTCTCCAATTACTAGTGACGTTCAATACGTTTTAATATATGCCTATTTGCTACTTGAGGCTTTATTATTTTGTTTTGGTCTGGATATTCTTTACTCACTTTTTTTTTATTGGTTGTTCACAACATTACAAAGCTCTTGACATATCATATTTCATACATTAGATTGAAGTGGGTTATGAACCCCCAATTTTACCCCAAATGCAGATTGCAGAATCACGTCGGTTACACATCCACAATTTTACATAATGCCCTATTAGTAATTGTTGTATTCTGCTACCTTTCCTATCCCCTACTATCCCTCCTCCCCTCCCCTCCCATCTTCTCTCTCTACCCCATCTCCTGTAATTCATTTCTCTCCTTGTTTATTTTCCCATTCTCCTCACAACCTCTTATATGTAATTTTGTATAGCAATGAGGGTCTCCCTTCATTTCCATGCGATTTCCCTTTTCTCTCCCTTTCCCTCCCATCTCATGTCTCTGTTTAATGTTAATCTTTTCTTCCTGCTCTTCCTCCCTGCTCTGTTCATAGTTGCTCTCATTATATCAAAGAAGACATTTGGTATTTGTTTTTTAGGGATTGTCTTTACTCACTTTTTAATGGGCGGCTCCCATCACTTCTTAATAAATTCAAACAGAGAATTTCTGTTAGTAGGTTGCAAAGGCAGCTCGTTCTCCGCGGCGACCACTGGGTGGCAGTGTTCACCCGCTCAGAGACAGGACCGGCCCTGGAACCCCGGAGCCGCGCTTACTTCCCTCGCCCGCCCCGGGCAGCCTCCTCGGTTGCTTCGGCGGAAGAGCGTGGGGAGATGACGTCATCATGTAAGTTGGCCAATCTCCTGTGCACAAAATATTTTTCTTGGATCAAACTTAAATAAAAATAAAGCCGAATTGCAGGTGCTCCCCCTTTGGCCCCTTTGAGCTCCTGAACATGCCTTTCTATTTTAAATGGGGGCGGGCCCAGGAACTTGGGCGTGATCTGCGCGGGCTGGGGCTCTTGCACCTACAAACAGAAGACACCTGTTGACACTCAGCTGTGCGTGTGTGTCTGTAAGCTGTGGGCATGGCAAGTGCTCTGTTCTCTTTTCATCTGCAGGCTGCCTGACTTCAACCTCAGGAGCTTGGATTTTTGCTCCTTTGATATTGGTAAAAAGAAAAAAAAAATCACTATTTATTAAAGCCGAATCCTTCATAGAGATTACCAATTTTTTGAACTTTTTTTGGATCATAACATGGATATAAAAGTCCCTAAACCGGAGTATACTTCCAATTTTTATGTGTTAACACCAAAGCAAACAAACATGGATGTCAGGACCCAGACCTGGCCCCGCAGGGCCCCAGCTCGAGTCCCGCCCACACAACCCGCGTGGCCAGGGGCCGAGGCAGCCGGGGCAGGGCTGCGGCTGGCTGTGCGGTGGTGAACCCCGCGGAGTGGGCGCGCTGGGCCTGGCCTCCCTCTCAGAACCGCCTTGGTGAGGTCCCGCGGGGACTGTCGCGTGCAGCTGAGCTACAGCCCTGATTTCGCTGTGGCGCGGGGCCCCACGGTGTGGATGGCACCGGTTTGTTCCATTACTCCGCACATCATCTGGGATTCTAGGCGGAGTCCCCGGTGGATGCCCCCAAGGGCAGCTTTCCAAAGTGCTCATGTCCATGACACTCTGCCCATCAGCCTTGGAGGTCCAGGTGCCCCGAGTCCTCAGGACCACTTGGCCCTTTAGGTCCTTTTCATGTTAATCATTCTGTGGGCGTAAAGCGTGAGGCCTGTTTAGTGAGGTCTGTGTCTTGGTGTCCAGGCTTCAGTGCACTGCCCACCGGAGAGAGCAAAGAGACATTTGAAAAAGAGATCGGTGAGGGGGAGGGGGTTGGGGGGAAATGACTTGGGCTTCAAACGTCTGTTGGCAACACTGCTATTCCGGAAAAGGAATAAGTGGAATCCGCTGTGCTGGAAGACATGGTTTTTTTTTTTTTTTTTTAATATCTAATTTTTAGTTTTTAGGTGGACACAATATGTTTATTTTATTTTTATGTGGTGCTGAGGATCGAACCCAGTGCCTCATGCATGCTAGGTACTACTGGACCCCTAAGCCACAACCCCAGCCCCAAGAAGACACGTTTTTTAAAGGCTCACCCCATTCGACCCATATTAGTGAGAAAACAGAAAAGCAACTCAGTGTATTTTCTTTCCTTCTTAAATTCCAAGATAATTGTGATACAATTCCACGGATCATGGGCCGATGGGATCCTGAGAAGATGCACGGGGGTGCAGCATGATGGAGGGTGGGCAAGGCCACCTGGGGAAGAGGCAGAGACTCCCTCTCCAGCTACTCCGGTGTGGAGATGGACCATGTCACCGGGATTCTCCTGGCTGTTTCCCTGGTCCCGCTGCTGAAGTGGTGCCAGCTAGCAGGGAGATTCCTAGTTCCTGGCAGAACAGGCAGTCACCAAGGCCCAGAAGTGTCCCTGAGTCGTTTCCACTAGAGCCGGCTCCTGGCACCAGGTGGCGCCCGTGGCAGTCACAACTTGGGGACTTGGACCTGGCTGTGGAACAGCTGCTGGGACCAGAGCAAAAACCCAACCCACATTTTGTGTGGCTGGATTTTGCTCTCCTGCTTAGAACATCGTGGTGGAGTTTTCACAGGTCAATTAGAAAATGTCGTCTGAAACCTGGGCCTCCACTTTGTACCCACAGAACCACTGCTGACTTCTAGATGGCACATCCCAGAAGGCTCCTGGAGCCTGGAGGGACTGTGCTCCCAGCGTACCTGCCAGGGCAGAGGCTGCTCTAGCGTGGGGGCCACTGGGGGGTGACAACTGTGGAGTGTGCTGCCCAGCACTTGCCCGAGAGAGGAGAAGCAGGTCCTGCCTCAGGAGCTGGCTCGTCCTTGAGGATAGAGGACATACCAAGAGAATGTAGGCAGGACTCAGCTTAGGGCCTCGGTGCCAACACCAGGATTCCGGGTTGCCAGGGCTGGGGGTTAGGAAGGCTCCCCGGAGGAGAGAGGCCTGAGTGGCTTGACCTTGGGTCTCAGATATGGTGGACCAGTGGCCATGCAGAGCTGCTTGGGAATCCTGGGCATGGCCTGTCAGTCACTGGAAGGAGCTACTTCTGTGGCTCCCTGCTTGGCCACATAAGGACAATCACACTGAACTCCCAGGGATGGCTACAGTCCCCAAGAATGCAAAATGTCACCCAAATAAATGCCAGGCCCCTCTGTGGACTTAGGTACAGGATGAAATTACAGAAGTATTGTTTAGACCAACTTAAGAGGAGACTCCGATATGTAACTATGTAAGATGGCATCCATGTGGCTTTAATGTAGGGCTCATGGCAAGACTTCTGGAACATTCCTTGGTCTGCTCATCTTTCTGTTATGACCCCTTCCATGTTTCTCAGCCCCTCTCCCCTGCAACCTTACCCAGGACCACCTGCCTTGGCTTCTTTCCCCAGCTCTGCTCGTCTCTTTCTACAGATGTCCCTGTACTAATTCCCTGTCCTCTCTTCTCCTCCTTCCTTTGCAGTGGATAGGAGAAGAGAGGCAGTGGGTACCACCGTGGGAAAGATGTAAATGAAGAGTGAACTTGACATTATTCACACGGCTGCTGCACTCTGCCTCCTCCTGAAGTTGACATTCAAGGGAAACTGAACCCAGTGTGTCCCAAGATTCATAAATTCTCTTCAGAGAGTCCCCTCAGGCTCCCTCCTGAAGTGTCTGTACTTGTTTCTCACCATCTCCGTCACCCTGCTTGCTCCCTAGGTCCTCTGAAGTGTCCTGAACATTATATTTTTTTTTAAAAAAAAGGGAGGACAAAAGAAGGAACAGGAATGAGGTCAAGTTCTTCTGGGCAAGAATCTAATGCGACCATCATCTGATGGGGGTTGAGTGTGGTGCACTCACTGACCCTGTCAGTCCATCCATGTGCTGTGGGCAGAGTGGCCCATGGCATCGGGCCACACAGGCCCTCTTTGGGTGTTACTTTTAACATCTGCGCCAGTCTCTCTTAGATCCTCATTGGGTGGAAAAGTCAATGAAAACAGACTCAATCCTTTCTTTTGGTCTTCTTATTAGTAGAGAGCTCTGTCTAAGCCACTTTCAAATAATTGATGGCTAATTGAATAGGATCAGGATCAAGCACAGCAGAGACTATCAAAATAAGTCAGAAATTACGTGATCCAGATAATTCCTTCTACTCAGGTCCTCAGAGAAGGAGCCACACAGGAGAGGCAGCTGGGTAGGATTGAGAAAGAGGAGGTTTGGGGGTGGGGGGACATTGACTCCAATGTGCAGAGTATGTGGAGAGCAGACCTGCTTGAAACTCAAGCTGGAGAGGTCAGATGGGGACAAACGGAACCTGACCCTGAAAGCCAAGGTGTGGATTGTGGACTTTTGTACCGAGGGCAATGAAGACCGCCAGTTTTACAAGCACAGGAGAGGCTGGATCAAAGCAGTGCCTTTGCAAGATGGGTTTCCTCCTGGACTTCTCCCCAGCTGCAGGGGAAGGGGAGGACACACAGCACCTGGCAGCAAGGGCTTTGCTCCAGGCTGCTGGGGCCCTGACCCTGGCCAGAGCTGCTCATGACAAGCGTGGCGTGGCTGTTTTGGTATCCACACCATGGGGCCACTTTGAGAACCCACCTCAGAGTTATTGTGCAGATTAAGTCAACAAATTAGAATATGGTAAACATTATACAGTACTCTGGACAGTGCCTGACCCCGCTATCTACTGACAATTGCTGGCTGCCATTTTTATTATTCCCAATGGACAAGGGGAGACAGCATCTGTCCCCGTCTCTCTCTCTCCTGCGCAGCAGCTCTCCCCGTCTTGGGGCAACACCTCTTTTCTTCTTTCACTGATATCTCTTAGGAGCCCTTCCTTTTCAGGCATAAACTTTGTTTTCTGCACCTCAATCAAAAGCAACTAACAAAGTGCTGACATGTCTCACTTCTGTGGCATGATGTCCTCAGATGTTGATTTTTGACTTGTCCAAGCTGTTTCCTTCTCCTTGCGGGGTAGGATACCGATGACACCACTCCTTGGAGTTGTTTTGAGGGTTAAATAAGAACACATCTCTAAGATGCCTAACAAAACATCTGCAGCCAAGGCCTCCACAGAGGGTTAGTTTCTCTGTACATCTTTGGCATGGTGGCTAAGGCCATCTGTCACACCTGTGATGTCACTCTCCAGGTCACTTCCATCTTCCCTAGGAAATCACCACCACCAGACCACAGCTTCCATGTACAGATTGCTTCCTTCTTTCTCTAAGCACTGTCTTTCTCTTTAGGTTTCATTGTCTCTGTATTAGTTTGCTTGGGCTGCTGTAACAAAACACCACAGACTGGGTGGTTTAGGCAACAGAAATTGATTTTCTCATGGTTCTGGAGGCCAGAAGTCCAAGGTCCAGTTATTAGCAAGGTTGGCTTCCCTGGTGGCCTCTCTTCAGGGCTTGCAGTTGTGGCCCTCTCCCTGTGTCCTCACCTGGTCTTTTTCTCTGTGCACGTGTCTTTGGTGTCTCTCCCTCTTTTTTTTTTTTTTTTTAAGGACACCAGTCTTGTTGTATCAGGGCTCCTACTTTATGTACAGTTTAACCTTAAGTCCGTCTTTAAAGGTCCTATTTCCAATTACAGTTACATTGGGGAGTAGGGCTTCAACACATGAACAGTCCAGTCCTTGACAATTGCTCCTTTGGTCCTAGCTTGCTTGGCAGATCATCTGTGTGCTCATAAAGTACAGCTACAATGGCTGAGTTAGATTAGATAAGTATTTGGAAAATCGAATTCTCTGTCTCCCACCTCTGTGGGTGGAGTCTATTTCCCTGTGCCCTCTTTGTCTTTGGCATGTGACTTGGTTTGACCAATGTGAGCTTCCAAGGCCAGGGGTGTCCTCTTCAGCTGTCACCTTTTCCACAGGCAGAACATGCCCCAGGAGCTCGTAGTTCAGGGAGGACCAGAGGCCTGTGCAGTGGGTCCAACCTAACCCTGCATCCTGAGCCCAGTGCCTCAGAGTTCCAGCTGTCCTGCAGATGTGTGAGAGGTAAGTGCTCATTGTTAGGTGTCCCTGAGCTTGGGAGTGGATGTTATGCCACATTGAGAGGGTGGCAGCTGACGAATGCAATCATACTTACGGAATTCTTACCATCTTCTGGGACCAGTGCATTATCTCATTTCATTTTCATTAAGACCTCAACGATGTAGATACACTCATTTCCTCATTTAATATACAAGGAAATTGAGAATTGAGGTGAAGCAGCAATCCCAATGTCCTGGAGCCAGACAGCAGCTGGGCCAGGATCCCACCCAGGCCAGAGGGATTGCCTGTATTATGCGCTTCTATTCTGTGAGCTTGAGAGGACAGAGCGGTCTCTTCTTTTGTAGCTGGGGCCAGGATTTCCTGGTTTCTAACTTCCCCTGTGACACAGAAAGCTACTATCTGGAACATCTTTCAAAGGCCCTGGGACGGGATGGATCCAGTGGCTCCTTTTTAGTTGTCTGGACTGGGCTTCTCTGAACTGCTTTCGCTGTGAGACGAGGCTGCAGCAGGTGCAGCCTTCTCTTCTGTGCAAGTGGCAAGCAGCCTGCAAAGCTTATTTGGTCTGTAGGAAGAAGTTCCAAATCTCTCTCCACCCACAGTCTTCAATAACCCTGCACTTGTCTTCTGTAGCCTGTCAACCCGGCAGACAATACTGCACCTCTTTGTTCGTCTTTGTCTCTCCCTCCGGCTTCCTCTCTCTTGGTCTTTTCCTACCTGTTTGGCTAATTCTTGGTTTGGGGCATACGGTTGAATCAATTAATAGAGGATTTGCAGAATCACAAGTGCAGTTATTACAGGACAGTGTAATTAACTTCTTCAGACTAATTGAAAATTTTCATTTAGAAAGAGCAGCCAAGTGCCTCCTTGCTTAAACGGCTTTCTCCCATAAAACAGCCTCATGAAAAGATTCTTTAATGTGTATCCATAAACCCGAGACCTCCAAGGCTGCCGCAAAACTCTGGGAAAAGAATGAAGTCATTTCTCTTGTCTTCCTCTCCCCCTCCTGCCTCCCTCCAGCCATCCTTGGCCAGCAGTGTCTTGGGCTGCTTCTCAAGGACAGAGCAAGGTCAGGAGAAGTGGGCTGGAGTGAAGAGCCTCCCCCACACGTTGTGCCTTTTGATTGGCAGAGTGAAGCAGAGTGTGGCTCTGGGACTCTCACTTGGCACCTAGGCGGGCTGCTTTGGATGCTGGCATTTCCTTTTGGGAGTACCCCACCTTTGCTCTCTCTCTAGGTCCCTTGGGTGGGGCTTTTCCATCCAGACTGCTCCCATGATCCAGGTCTGTCCAATCAGTGACTACTTCCTGGTCACGGGATGTGATGGGTTCAGAGGTTAGCATGTGATTCTTCAAATGCACCGATCTGAGCTCTCTGCTGGACTTACCAAGGGAGAAACTCAGTGTCAGCTAGGCTGAGCCACCAGGCTGTGGCCTAGACCTACCATAGCCAGCTTGCTCTGGGGAAGGTGGTCATACCTGGGAAGTCACCTGGAAAGCAGGGCCAAGGTGTAGATGTCACAGGGGCCATCTGTGGGTCTCGATCCTTCTGTGTCTGAATGAGCCTTGATTCCTGGACCTCCCACGTAGACATGCAGGCATAATTAGAACACTTTTTTTTTTCTCCCAGTCTGTATTGGATTTGATTTTGTGTTTTCAAGTTAAAGATTAGTAGAGCAATCATAGAATAAGTATTTGTGCAACCACCAAGGGCAGGCTCTGATAATGATCCTGGGGGAGACAGCTTGAGCCACAACTCCAGGGATGGCAGGTTCTAGAAGCCCAGTGGGTGCAGGCTATTACTGGAGGGCTTTTGGTCCAGCCTCAGGGATTCTTAGATTGAGTTTCACTTATTACCAAGTACAGTGGAGGGCAGCCACGGACCTTTTCTCTGGCCTCCAGCAGAATGACCAAATCTTGGGCTCTGCAGCCAGCAGAGTTCACTTGAAGTCCAAGACTGTGACTTTGGGGCAAGTGACTGGCCCCTTCTGTGCCTCAGTGTCCTCACATGTAAAGTGGGAGTGACCTCCATGACGACCTTGTGATGATGTGCTAAGGGTTCTCGGGGCTCATGTCTATGAGGTGCTTAGCTTGGTGCTAATGGTGTTGGGTGTAATTGCTGTAGGCAGGGTTTGCACCAGGAACTGTACCTAATGGAGAATTAGGATAGTCAGAAGTGACTTGACCACAGGGGTCCCAGCCCATTGGAGTGAGGACTTTTTAGTAAGGAGAAAGTCTGCTCTGTCATATACTCCTATCAATCACTTGCTTATTCACACTCCTAATAGGGACAAATCAGTCGAATTTCAGGATGATCACGGTGTTAGCTGATGCTCATTCCAGGCGTGTGTGGAGCACACAGCCCCAGCAGCTCCATCAAGACCATCCTTTTGGAGAGGTGGGTACGATGGTTTGAGGTTCCACCAGAGGGCATGGGCAGCAATGAGAAAATTTCAGTGGGTGGCCACAGGGATTCTTGAGGGCAGGAAGACTTGGGTGATGGAAAACCTGTCTGACAGTTTAGAACAGCAGGGTAGCAGTCTACAGTGTAATTCCGGCAGGCAAACTTGGAACTTCAGCTGAATGATAAAGATCACTGCTTAATCTTTACAAACCCCCCCCAAGTGGCAGATATGACTATTTTCTCCATTTTGCACTAAGAGGAAGAATGCTTAGACAGTCTATGGCACTTTCCCCAAGTAGGCACTGGGCACCTGAGAGGTGGGACAGGGATTTAAACTGAGGTCTCAGTGGGCTTTGACTGCTGAGCCAACTGATCTCTGAGTTTGGGTCTTAGCAACCAGAAGAGGCAGTGCCGGACCCCAACAGACCAATGTTGGACCCCTCTCCATCCTTCCTTCAGAAGAGCCCCAGTGTTCCTCTGATAAGATGTGCATCAGCGGTTCTTTCGAGGAGGCAAGAGAAGGTTCTAGGGTTTCACAGTTCCCGTCTCACTGTAGCTGACAACTGTACCTGGTAAATATTTGTTGGATGAGCAGCGGATTGGCGTGGGAGATGCCGTCACATCTGACAAATGTGGTGTCTGTGCAGTAGCCCAGGCGGTCACTTAGTCTCATTCTTAGATTCACGGGATTGGGAGCCAGACTGCTGGAGTTCAGATCCTGGCCTTACGAGAGTCATACCTGGTGTGACTCGGTCCCTGGGACTTAACTTCTCTCAGCTTCAGTCTCACCATCTGTGAAGCGAAGTCCTGGCCATCTCTGTGGGGTTGCGTGGTGGCTGAAGGACGTACTGCGTGTGTCTGGCGTATTAGTCCAGCAGATGCCCGTGCTCCCAAGATCACTGCTGCCTTTCCTTGCCCTGGCTGTGGGTGGTAGGAAGGACCAGGAGCCCTGTGGTGGAGTCCTCAGCCACCACGTTGCTCATTCCCATTATCCTTTCTCCTTCTCTTAGGTGTGCTGGGAAACAGCAATTTAATTTTAAAGTTAGCATTTATCTCTGCCTGCCTACCCAGCCCCATGTCATTATAGTAGCTGTTTCGTGTTTATCTGGAAGAGCTCTTTGGTTAATAAATCCAATAGGATTGCTGTCAAGCGCGATTGTGAGGCAGCGGTGAACGGCACTGAGTAAAGGAAACATGGCCGCAGCCTTTCCTTCTCTGTGCCTCTCACACTGCCTGCCAGGCACACGGGGCTTCTCTTCTCTTCTTCTGTAGCTCACTCATAAATGGAAGGAGCAGGCAGTAAATACCATGGGGCTGACGGGTTTCCAGGGAGCCTGAGAAAGAGAGGAGGAGACTGCTAGGAAGCCAGGTGGCATGCAGGGCCCCTAAGCTGCGGCGCCTGGCCCTCCTGCAGCCGCGGAGGAAGAGACCCCAGCGCAGCCTGAGGAGAGAGGGTGCTCCCTACCGCAGCGGGGCTCACTCCCGCTGCAGGACTGGCATGTCATGCCATGTGGGATGGGACCCTTATAGAATTGGTAAGTGCTGGCTTCTAGGGATCTGTCCAAACAGTTGAGGCTGATGGATTCAGACTGGACTGAAATCTTCACCAGGGTCAATGAGGCAGTGACAGAAGCACTGGGCAAGTGGCCCTTTTGTCCTGCATTTGCCACAGATGCACCATATGTTCTAGAAGGACCAGATTCCCTTCTTGGATCTCTGTTTCCATGGATGGGCAGCTTGACTTCTCAAAAACAATAGCTGGCATTTATCAGGTACTCAAAATGTCCCACTCATAAATTAAAACCCTCTATTTAATCCCCATTTGAGCCCCACAACAAGGAAACCAAATCACAGCTGCTCAGTGTCAGCTGCAAAGCTGGGCCAGGAGCCTGGCCACCGGCTGCAGCCACTGTGACCCCAACCACGTGGCCTGCTGCCTTCGCAGCAGGATTGCGGTCTGTGCTGCGTGCTGATGTGCCACCTTGTTCCAGGGCCGGGGTGGGGATCCAGCACACCATCATGTGCACAGCTTGCTATTGTGCAGTGACACGCTCTCAGTCTGCAGTTCTGGGTGAGCTTGGTTGGCCAATTGCTTCAGGGCACCTGTGACTCAGGATTGGCTCATGAGAGCTCTGTGCCCCCTGGCTGCAGTGACTGGTTCAGGGATGGTCAAGTCACCCAGTTGCTAGATCATGACGTGACCACAGTCTCAGCAAAGAGGAGCCCTCTAGCCCCAGGGTTGTCACCTTGGCAGGTTGCAGACATGTGCTCCTGAGAGTCCTGCATCAACAGGTGATGCTTGAGAATAAGGCAAAGAGAGGGTGAAGAACAGAGAGAGGGAGAGAGAGAAGAGAGGTCATTCCTGCTGACATTGTTGGAACCCCTGGACTCTGCCATGGTTGGACTCATAAATTACTTGAGTGACATCCCCCTTTTATGCTCAAGGTAGTTTGAAAAGGGTTTTTGCCTCTTGAAACTGAAAAATTGTGACTGGCATATACCGCATCTCTGACCTTGGCCAAAAAGAGAGCGCTGTAGATTGGCAGGCAGGCCTCTGCCACGCATTTGCCTACTGTTCCAGGCCTTGGTTTCTCAACACTTCGGAACAAAAGCTGTCTTCCAGAACTTTTGTGCTGGGCTATGTGATCAGTGGCAGTTGGCCTCTAGACTCAGGGAGCCCTTGGTGATCCACTGGCCACAGCCTGGGGCTCAGGGCTCAGTGTGAGAGCATTTGTGATGATCAGTGGAATCAGGCCCTGAAAGGTCTGAGCTTGTTAGGTACGCCTATCAAGGGCCTGTGGTTTCTTGTTACTGTTCATGTCACCTGTGGCAGCCATCAACCCACCAATGCTGCGGCTGCTAAGGGCTTCGGCAGAGAGTGTCAGGGCTGCAGACAGACTGCAGATGGGACTGCCTGATATCCTCCAAGATCCCCGATTCAGTGCCTTCTCATACATTTGACACCTGTGTCACTTTGAAATTAATCTTGAAGTCAGTGACTCCTGTCCTCTGCCAGCTACTGTTACTCAACTAAAATGCTGCCCCCTGCAGGAAGCCTCTCCTGATACCCAGCCCTATCAGAGGCTGAGCTCCGAGGTGTCCAGGTTGCTGTTTGAATTTGGCTGCCACATCCTCTGGGGTCCTGCCAGCTGCTCCAAGTGCTCTTCGCTGGCTTGAGGGTTCCAGCTTCCTTTGCCCTGCGCCTGCCCCTCTACGGTAGAGCTGCTGTGCCCACAACCAAGGGGAGCCAGAAGTGCCCAGGTCTGTGTCTCCCAGGCTGGTCCTTTGCCAAGGCTGAGGGCGGGCATGACTGTGAATGCTGGGCTTGCCAGTCTCGGGCTGGGACAGCTCTGAGGCCCAGTTGCATTCCCAAGTCCCCTGTGTGCTCAGGCAAAGCTGCTCTCTGTGTGGCTCTGGGGGAGGTGGCCTCCTGCCTTCCCTCTCCTGCTTCTGCCTCTGCTGCCTCCCTGATCTCCTTGTGGGGTCTTTCTCAGCACACCCCCTTCACGTCCAGACCTTCCGCCTCAAATCCCCGGGTGCTGCTCTCCTCACTCTGTGCACCCCCCACCTCAGTCCTTACCAGAACTTTAAATTAGATACTTAATTATTGCTGGTTTCCTCTGGTGAAGGCAAAGTCATTGACTTATTGGTTGTTGAATCTCCAGGGTTCAGGACATGATGTGCTACTTATTGTTATTTTATTTGTAGTTACTTATGTGAGTCGCAACTCTCTTGTTAATAGTGAGCTATTGGAAGGTGGGACCCATGTCTGATAAACTTTATATTCTCTACACCATCTACCACTGGGCATCACTGTTATGAGACCAGTCAATGTTGAGTCAATGTTATTGAATGAATACATGATATTGATTAACAATATGGACTGAGCGTGTACTCAGGGTCTGGGGTGGGGGAAGAAACTTTTCTTTCCTTTTACACATATTAAGTTTTCTGGGCCTCTGTAACAAAAGAGATTAATAAGAGCAAAGTATAGATACTTATTTAATGTGTCACATGACACAGGAGCCTTTTTAAGGAGGTAAAGACCTGCAGAGACAGTTGAACATGCATGTGTTTGTAGTAAATGTTCTAGTGAGCTTTCCATCACTGTGACCAAAATACCTGACAAGACCAACATTGAAGAGGAGAAGTTTGTTTTGGCTCATGGTTTCAGAGGTGCAGTCCATGCTTGGTCAACTCCTAGCCTAACGAGAGGCAGAACTTCATGGCAGAAGGGCATGGTGGGGGAAGGCAGCTCAGGACAGGGCAGTCAGGAAGCAGAAAGAGAGCTCTGCTCACCAGGAACAAGAACATAAACCCCCAAATCACACCTCCAGTGACCTGCTTGCTCCAGCCACACCCCATCCGCCTTCAGTTACCACCCTGTCTATATTAGGTTAAGGCTCTCCTAACCCAGTCACTGAGCTTCTGGGGGACACCTCACATCTAAACCATAATGGTGGGTCTGGTGGAGAATGGAAAGTTGTGGAGACATGTGACGGGGCAGAGGGGGGCTGAGCTAACAGGACTGAATCAGGGTACACCTAACAAGGCCTGTGTGGGTGGACTCCTCCATGTCCCTGTGTCTTTGGAGATGAGGATGTTCTTTTCCTCTGGAAATGGGTGGCTGCTCCTCCTCTGAGGACACTTAACCTGTTTCAGAGGTCAGAAAACCTTCCTAAATGGACAGCACGTCCTCAACCCAGAAGCAGTGTGCCCAGCTCCTCCTCTGTGACATCCTGCACCCTCACAGTAGGAAGGAGCGTGTGCCACCATTGTCTGAGCATCTCATTTGGCAGGGGAGAGCTGAGATGCTGGGAACTCTCCTCAGCCCCAAGACAGCGAGTATGTGGCAGAGTGGGTGCCTGACCTTGGCTGCTATCTAAAGCCAAAGCCCCATCTTGCTGACTTCCTGGAATTCCAGATGGGAGGCTGCTTTGAGGGTTCATCCTCTTAAACGGAGCTGAGGAATAGATGCTGAGATAGGTGAGGTGTATGCCATAAGGTAAGCGTGGATAACTTCACAGCCTGCAACTGTGGCAAGTTTGTTGCTTGCCCTGAGCTTTGTCTTCACCCTCAGGATGGGCAAAGCTGCTCTCTGTGTGGCTCTCTTGACAGCACTTATTATTCTCAGAACAGTGCCTTTAAGGTATGGATGGACTTGTGGTGGTAACTCAGCAGGCAAGTGTGTGAAACTAGCGAGAGCAAGACTGTAGCCTTGGTGGATGTGGTCAGTCCTGAGTCAGAAGGACCCAGAGAGCTGCTAAGCTGATGGGTGGGATCCCTTCTGCCTGGTCAAACTACTCAGTCCTGTTGATCACTGCTCGGGAGCACATGAGTCAGGATTCTTTGGGTTGCAAGTCAAACTAACTCATCTCAGCCCCGTCAATGTAGGGAGATTATTGGGTCAAATGAATAAGACCAGGAATGAGCCCTAACTTCAGGGATGGCTGGATCCAGGAGTTAGCATTAGGCCTGCATTTCTTCCACCATTGGGCTCCTCATGTCCGTGTTGTCTTTATCCTTAATTGTCCTTGCCCTCTGAGTCTACGCAGTATCAGAGCAAGTTCAGGCTCTGGGCAGCTTCGGCTTATCAAAGCCACTCTTACTGGGAATGGAGTAAGGACTGTGATTGGCCCTGCTTGGGTCATGTGCCTTATCCTGGGCCAATCACTGGGTCTGAGTTCAGAGGATGCTGATTGGTCAGCCTGAGTCACATGTGCACTGTGTGTGAGGAGGTGAGCCTGTGTTAGAGCTGCATCCACCAGATGAGGGAGGAACATGTTTTAAAAGCAAAGAAGGATATTGCCAAAGATGGTAATGGGTTAGGAATCTGGGCAGAAAAAACTAGTTATTGGTTGAAATTTTTAGGTCATCTTCTTTGTTAAATTCTTGGTTAAGGACACTGAATTCACCACTCCATAACCAGCAGTCTTCCCTTCTTGGCTGGAACAAACTTGGGCATGATGGAAAGATTCTGAGACATTGTGGCTTCAATTACCGTGATGACCAGCGCCCAGTGAGGCTGTGCTTCAAGGACGAGAGTGTTGAAGGGTTCAATTTCTAGTCTTCCCATTTGGTTTTTAATTTTAATTTTTGACATAGTCCAGTCCTTTCAATAAAAAAATCAAGAAGCCATGAAAGGATGAGCAGCAGAAAGCGATGCTCCCCCCAGTTCCCACGCCGTCTGAAAGCAAGGCTGTGACGTGGCTGGTTTCTTGTCTATTGTACCCGCGATGCTTTTATTCATAAATATGAAAATGCATTTTCCGTTTTTAAATAAGAGTCATCCAACTGTTGTTCTGCACTTGCTTCCACTTTCAATATATATTTTATATTTCCTCCCATATTTGAATATAAAGTGCTTATTTATTCCTTTTTTCAGCTTCATAATACTCCATTATGTGGCTATGCCATGATTAGTTTAACCAGGCCCCTGGAGAGGCACACAAAGGCTGTCTATAGCTTGCTATTATGAGAAATGACACTGTGGTAAATAACCTTAGGCATTTATTGTTTTGCACATGTGTGAATATATATGTAAATTTATACACATATAAAAATTCCTAGGAGTAGAGTTTACCACTGACTTTATTGTTACTCACGGGGTAATGCATTTGTAATTGCCAAATGTATATGGAAAAGTTGTATCAATTTGCATCCTGTGAGCAATGTACCCCCACCTCCCACCCCAGCCTCACCAACCCAAGGAGTTTTCAGTGTTTTCCACGCTGCTTGTCTGGGGAGAAATGGTACCTCACGGTCATCTGCCCTTCGCTGGTACCCAGGGTTCACTGTTGTAGTAAGCATGCTTTATGACCCCCAACAGCACCTGCCTTGTGATTTGCAAGAGGGAACAAAGAGGGTGTTAATGAAACTCAGAGGGAACTGAATTTAGAGCTACTGTAAACATAGAAATAATGAAAGCAAACATCAAGATGTTAGAAGCGTGGTCAGGAAATTAAAAAGATGAGCTGTAGCTTGGAAATAAGTAATTAATCAAGAAGTTTGTGAAGATGGAACCAAAGTGTGCGACAGACGGGAAGATGGTGACATTCTTGGACTTCACTGAATGAGCTCACATTTTCCTAAGAAGGCAGGGTGTGTCCTGGACACGGCACGCTTCCATGTGTGATCCATAACATTGTTGAGAAACCCGCAGCGGTTTCCCTTTCTGTGAAATGGGGTCTGTCCCCAATACTGGCTTGTGAGCTGGCAGCCACGAGGGCTAAGTGGGAGCATGAGGATTAGGACGTGCAGCACAGCCAGGGCACGGGCCATGGGAACCTGAGGCACAGAGACCAGCTGTGAGCCCCTCGTGTGTCTGCAGCCCTGAGTGTTCTGGGGTTGCTGGGAGTCACAGAGTGCTCTAGGGACATAGCAGGGGAAAGCATTTTTACTCAAACGTTCTTGGCAAATTACCTACAGACATCCAAGAGGAGAGGGATGTGAGTTTCCAAGACCCTTATCACGTGTGGTGATGGTCTTCTCCTCTAAATAAACATGCGATTTCATCCCCTTCTGGGTCTCGTGTTATGTTGACGCCTTCGTATTCTTTTTTAAGAAGGTCTCCGAAATTGTGTCTGGTTCCTGAAGACCTGGCCCTGCCTCTGATGGATGAGTGTTGCTGTTACAGTGAGAAAACTTAGGGGGAGGCAAAGGGGTCTTGGCTTTCAAAATGAGTTACGGCAACGAACAGCAGCTGAAGGGCTGGGGGTGCTTCGCAAGCTCCTTCCTCCTTCCTTCCGTTCTCGTGTTCTGCTCTCTTCTCTTCTGCCCTCTTTCCTGTGCAGGTAGCTCAGTGCTGAAGTCCCCGCTGTCGTGAATCTGACATAGAAGTTGGGGCGACGGACGAGGAAGCAGCGTGTCAACAATGCATCCTGCCCGGCATCGGGGGAGCTCTGGGCGCGTAGGAGAGAGCAGGTCGGGGTGGGGATGCTTGGGGTCAGCTGTCGGTAAAAGTCTTTTCAGAATGGTGACATTTCAGCCGAGCCCTGAGTGGCAAGCAGAAGCCACTCCTGGAGCTGGGGTGTGTGTGCAGGTAGAGGAAGGAGCAGGTGCGAGGTCCCAGGGCAAGGGGCCTATGGGACCAGTGGCTGCTGGCCGCCGGGGAGCTGACCATGGCCTTCGCACAGCGCCTCTTTTATTCCACATCATGGGAGACCACTGCAGGCTCTCAGTTGTGGGACAGATGCTAATAGAGTTGACAAACATGCTGAGAAGAAAACAGGGGTTCGCAGGGCTCCCAGGGGCTCCCCTTGTGCCAAGTCACTCTATTTCCTTTCTCATGATATTTATGAAAGTAAGAGATTAGAGCAATTCTTGTAGACATTGTGGATCATGTTTATAAAAGCATTTAATGAGATAACTCAGGAGAGTAAAATATGGAGTAGATGATAACGCCTTGCAGCAAATTTGCACCTGTTTGGACAATAAATTGAAGTCAAGACCCTGCTGGGTTCCGAGAACGCCTGAGTATCAGTGTTGTAGGTGGCCAGTGCTGGCAGGAAAGTCCACAAATTCCATGATAGGACCTGCATGACAAAAAAAAAAAAAATGGGTGCACTTAAAAACACTGCCCTTTAAGACAACAGTTAATGAAGTGTGGATTTTAATTTCACTTTGTAGGTCGGCCCATACCCAGTCACATTTAGTCTTTTAGAATTTTTATTTTTTTAATTTATTTAAAAATTTTTTTTTAGTTGTCAATGGACCTTTATTTTAGTTATTTATATGTGGTGCTGAGAATTGAACCCAGTGCCTCATGCATGCTAGCTCTACCACTGAGCTACAATCCCAGCCCTTTTAGGCATTTTAAAATGACTATCTTGATTTATTTAAAAAGAAGAAACAAAATTGATTTAATAATAGTCTCAGAGGGGGGACCCAAAGTAAGACTGAAATGACACCACATGAAGGCCCTTCCCCAAGAACTGGCCTTGCGGAGCTCAGTGCTGGCTGGCCAAGGTGTGAGAACCTGGTTCTGTTAACTTGCGGAAGAGGAAAATCTAACAGGACAATATCAGATGACTCCCAGGACGAGGGCAGGACGCACTGTGGGGCGGGCTGGGAGCATGGCCACTGCAGCGGGGGCTTGCCGGGCCGGGAGTCCCAGGGCTAGCCCTGCTTTGGAGCTTCTCCAGCTGGCTTGGACAGCCTGGCTTGGGCAGGGGCTGCTGTTGGCCAGGTGAGGGCAGGGGAGGCTTGAGATGCAGTCCCACCAGGCAGTTCAGCCATGCTCAAGGTGACTCCTACAAAGGGTCAGGGTACTCTCTCCAGACAGGAGAATGTGTGGGGCATAACCAGAAGGGACACAGTCCCTTATCAGTATTAACTACAACATTAATAGAACCGTGACATCTAACTGTCTTCCTGTTTTCCCAGTATGTATATGTACGCACACATGCATGTGTATTTAGGGTGCATTTTACGTGGAGGTGTGGGAACAGTTTCATATGAAGGAATGGAGAGAAGTGAGCCTCTGGCAGTCCTTCCCTGGAGATTGTATGGCGAATTAAAGGAGCATCATGATGGGGCTAGAGGCCGTATTTGACATCCATGATGTCCCTTGGGTGGCTGCTTCTGAGGTGTGGGGAGACCTTAACGTCTATTCTGTTGCCTACAAAGACTCTTTGCTTAGCAAATCACGGTTTTCATTACATGTTCACAGATACTCTACTCACCTGGGCTCGCAGAGCCCACAAAGAGCTGAGTCCAGAGAGATGCCAGCAAGTCAAGGACAGAAGCGGGTGCTGGAGCCAATGCCCCAGCACCACCTTGCCCAAGCTGCATGACCTGGGGCAAATCATTTGCCTTCTTAAGCCTCAGTTTCCTGATCTGGGCAATGGGTATGGCAGGATTGCCTTTCTCCTGCTGGGTCTGTGCTGAGGGTCAGCAGAACTGTGCCTGGCAGAGTAAGTGTCTGAGGTGTCAGCTTTTACATGCTAAGCCCACGGGATATGGAATCAGACAGGGTCTTCCAACATTGCAAAACATGTATTGTAGCAGGTCCACCCTGTGGTGGCAAAGACATCAAAAGGAGTTAACGGAGACAAAGTATTGGCCCAGGACCCCCTTACGTGGTAGCTGCTGTGCTGTCTGCATGCCGGCCTTGCTGGTGGCTGGCCTGGAGGTGCTGGGAAGCACCACACTGTGAACCTTGGAAGACCAGCATGACTGTCTTAGTTCCAGAGAAGATGCAGGGCAAGAATTTTCCACCGTTTCTTTTCATTGTTTCTGTAGAGACTAGAGGTAACAGCATGGTGAGGGGAATTTGGAAATTACAAATATTTAAATTCTTTCCTTAGAGGAAGAAACAGAGGATGGGTGTCGGTGAGCCCTTTCCGAGAGTGTGGGGTTGGCAAACCTTTGCTATAAAGGGCCAGAGAATAAGTACTTTAGGCCCTGCAGGCCGAGGGTTTGTGCCTCCGGGCTCTACCTAACCCCCTCAGCAGAAGCCAGCCACAGATAACAGGCGACTGGTGAACGTGTTCCAATAAAACTTTATTACGTATAGAAGCAGGTGTTGGTTCTGATTTGGGGTGTGGGCTGTGATTTACTAAACTGCTTTAGCAACTAAAACAGAACATATTGGCGCCCACAAGGCCTTGGGGGTGGAGCTTAACAGCTCACTGTTTAATAGATCACCTTCCTTGATCTATTATTCATGGAGAAGCCTCCTAGAGTTTCAAAGCATCCAACATCCCCGGAAAAATCTGGTCATCCCCCCTAAACCCAAGTGGGAGCTCTGGCGTTTCTAGTTTTAGATTTGCTCCTGATGTTAGCTGGATCAGTCCCATGCCATTTCTACAGCGTGGGGCCAGAAGATGAATTGGGGCACAACTCAAGGTCTTTCCAAACCCCTGTGGTCTCCCTCAGCCGCCCATGCCCTCTCTTCTCAGAGGCACTGGACAGGGCACCCCTGGTGTCTGGTGCAGAGTGTTCCTTGCTGGTCACCCCCTCACTTGGATGTTTTATCTTCTCACTCTTTGGCCACTGCAGAGGGACAAGTCCTGCCAATCCCAAGATGGTTACTTGGAAAGTACAGAGCTTTCTGATCTCTCCCAGGCTAGTTGTCCAATATTATCTCCTTCCAGTCCTGGGCACAATTGTGTTTGCTTAACATATGGTCTTCTGCCAGGTAATTTACCTATAAGCTATGCATGGAAGAAAAAAGAAACCATCCATCTAAAGTATTCAGATTTTGGCCTTAATTAAAATGCAGAATAAATATGTAAAGGCTAAAGAGCATGAATTATAGATACCGGGGTTTCTATATTAAAATCAGTTTTCATCTATGCAGGCGCTGGTGTGTTTATGGCAGGGAGGAAGTGTGTATACAAGTCGGGGGAAAGCAATATAATTATGACTGTGTGTGCTTAGCAAGATGGGAAATGGATCTATTGTGAGAGAATGAATCCTCCCTACCTTTCTCATTTCATTGCCTCCGTGGATTTTTTTCCACCTGATTCTATAAAGGGCTAATCCTGACCCTTGTAATTTAAATTGCCTCACTATGGTTAGAAAAGCTGGCTTCTGTGTCCTAAAAGCCCTCGCTCACCTGGCTCCAGGGGCAAAACCTTTTCCATTCATCGCACCCCCTCGAGGAGGCCTCTAGCTGTGAGGGGGCAGAGAGTTTTCAAAGGCTGATGGTTAGGTCATAGCTCATCCACCCTGAAAGTTGGTGGCTCTGGATTTTCCCACGAGGGACCCAGATTGGAGACGAAGAAATCACAAAGAGCCGAAACCAAGGTCCAAGTCTGTGGCTCTCTGCATAAGGGTGGGGATGGGTGGAAGGGATGCTGAGGTGGAGGTCGCCTGGGTGTCTGTTTCATAATTGGGGGTCTTTTTCCCCCCTAACATGTAAGCTTACCAACTGGTATTCATTAGAAGTTACATTAGCACATTGTTTTAAGGTATTGCATTGGGAAGATTCATATGGAGAATATTTTGCATTAATCGAGAATGTTGGAAAACATTATTTAGATGTGCAACTAACAATGGTGTTGTAATCAATGTGGACGCAGAACGGTAGCTGGGACAGACGGAAGAAGCCAACTTTTCTAGAAAGCATCTACCTTTAGGGAAACTTAGTTTCAGAGAAAAGTGATGCTTTGAAAAAAATCCCAAACCCTCAGATGCATGAAAAATGCACTTGTGGCCCACGCATTGGGCTCCTGATTCCTGAGTGACCTCTGGGGGCTGGTGGGCTGTGAGGCCTGATGCTGCTTTGGGTCACCCTGCTGGAGGCAGAAGCCAGGGCCATTTCCTAGGGATTAAACAGAAAAGAGCTGGAGGGAAGCAGCTTCCCATTCACTGCACACCTCAGACCTGCAGAGGCTGTGATAGGGGCTGAGGAAGAGTCTTGCTTTTTTGAGTCGCTTCCAGGGACTTTGTCACGTTAGCCTGAAGTCACCTGTTGCTGTTTGCAATGTGAATTTGAAGTCGGGGAAAGAAGCCCTGTGATTACTATGTTCTAGGGTGCCCCCCGCGTTAGGGGTCTCTCTCTTGAGAGTGTCAGGCAGCTGCCTTCTAGGAGGGTCTGACCAGTGGAAAGTTCAGCTTGTCAGGTGCGAATCCGGAATGTGGGAAGCAGGAGAGATTGAGCACTCACAGGCTCCAGAGGTGGCGGGTGCTGATGGGAGCCCCGCCATCTGCAGAGTTCAACTAGCGGGTGAGGAGTTGGGGGGAACCTAGGTTCAAGCCTTTGGGGTCCCAGCATTGCCTGAGCAGGTTCCTCACTGATAGGTTTAGAGTGACTGGGCGCCAGCAGCAAGGCCTACTGTGACTGAGGGATGGAAGCTGTGGCACCCGTGTGCAGTGCCAGCAGAGGTGTGTGAGTGTGTGTGTGTGTGTGTGTGTGTGTGTGTGAGAGAGAGAGAGAGAGAGAGAGAGAGAGAGAGAGAGAGAGAGAGAGAGAGAGAGAGAGACATTTAGCTGCCCCACAGGGAGGTCGTTGTAGAAGACAGGTATCTGGATCCATCACCTTTGCCTGGGAGCAGGCCAAGAGCTGGTGCTGTGTCCAGGGTGACTGAGCCCCGCCTGAGTTCAACCTACATTCAAATGGATACGGAGCACCATAAGATTGTGAGACGTTTTCATCACGGTCACCGTGGAGATTTTCCCCAGACCTCCACCTCCAAAGCTGTGGAGTTCTCTGGAGCAGCCGGGCCAGGAGAGCAGGGATCAGCATGCCGTGGCCCGGGCCCGACCAGCTAGCACCTGTTCTGTGATCCAGGTATTCAAAATATAGCCAGCCTCGCTCACCCACAGCTGCTTCTGCTTGCAAGGTGCTGCATGGACTACGGAGCCTGCAGTAATCACTGTCTGGACCCTGCGTCAGACTAGAGGGAAGAAAATGAAATCCAACCTGTTTTCTAAAAATCTGGAAACTTCAGCATTTGTGGTTGCAGGTCTGGGACACCCTCCTCTGCACCCCAGACCCCTCACCCGCTGTGTACTATTATCACTCTGTTGGCCCAACTGAATGGACCGCATCACACAGGTTGACATGGTGATATTTTAACAGAAAAAGTGATGGATTTTTTTTCTTCTCTGTCTCTTGCTTCTTGAAGCCACATAACGGACATCACCATGTGACAGTGCCTTCTTTCCTCATTATGAAATGGTAAAGGTTGACCTGCTCAGATCTTGTTTGCAAGCATAGTGCTTGGCTAACTCTTGGACATGTAGAGTCTTCGCCCAGCTATCAGACTGGCAGATATTTTGACAGGTCCCACAGATAGAGCTGTTTATATTTACCTGTTCCTCGGCACAGGTCACGTCTTCTCCATTGTCTCTCTACTCCACAGAGGCCCCCCTGCTTGGGCCATACTCTTAACAAATACAGGCCAAGAATTGAGACAGTTGGAAACCTGTCACCAACTGTCCCTTGCTTTCCTTTCTTCTTAGGGAATGAGCCGAATGTTGAGTTCTTACAGAGTAATTACCATATATACAAAGGCACAAGCCGCTAGCCCACACGGGACACCCCATAATTTTGTGGCAGCGGAAACAAATAACCATCTCTTGATTACGGCTGTTCTCACTGCACCTCACACATCCGAGCATGGAAAGCTGTAGCATCTTCTAGACAAACCTGGGTCAGCTGTCCAGGAGCGAGCGGGCTTGTTCTTTGGCTATAAGCCTTCATGATTACACAGGCTTGTGCTTTTTGTTTGCAGTTTAGAATTATGTGATCTTCTAAAACCCTTCCCCTTGGTTGGGGATAGTTTTTCAAAATCCGTAAAATGAAATCCCTGCAAATAATAACCTGTAGAACTGTGTGCAAAATATATTACATCTTTAGCATCTAGAAGAACCTACAGTTCTGATAACTTTAATTGGCTCCCTGAAGCAAAATTATTCCTGGGATAACCAAGGCATATTTCTTAAAACATGGCAGAATTTGGCCTTAGGAAATTTCTTTTAATTCTAATACATCAAAATTACTGGCTGTTTACATAAGAACTATTCTATAGAGGATTATCTATTTAAGACGTAATTGTGTACTGAGAATGAATTGCGAGCAGAAAGCAAACTTAAAATTCGGATGTTACATTTAGAGGTTGTTCAAATTCTGTAGCCTCTTATTTAAAACCTGGGTTGTTTTCTTTTTAATGATTGCTTTTTTACCCTCTTTCTTCCCTCAGTGTCCAGATGGTCTTAAAGCAATTGGTTTTGTGGGCTTGGTAGAATGTTTTGAAGAACTTGAAGGGTTGCGGGGAGCTGCCTCGGGGTGGGAGCAGGGAATGCTAAGCACAGGGTGGCAGAGATGGATTTGCTGCTGCATATTCTTGTGACCCTGACCCGCAGCAGAGATACCGGGCAGGTTCCAAGAGACTGGAGTGGGGGGACAGGAGGAGGAACTCTGCTCCCTGGGTTGATGAAGAGCTCACCTGTTGTCCCTCTCCACTTAGAGTAGGAAGGTCTCCAATTCCCATCAGAGTCCAGAGCGGGGAATTCAGAAAGTGCCTCATGGAGCCAGCCTTGCCCTTGGCACTGGATTGGAGGGCGTAGTTGGGTGGGGGCTTGGGAAGGGTGGGGAGGAGCAGGTGACAGCTGATGTGATGGTGTGAAGGGCTCCTGGAAAATCCTGGTCCCATGCTGTGATGTCCTCTGGTCCTTGCCACTTAGAGCTTGAGTGGTGGTACTTGTCACTGGTAGATTTTTAGTGTTCTGTTTCCCTTCTCTGCACCGCAGTGGGTGTGGCTCGTGGGAATCCTCCTTCCTGTACTGGGGTGGAGGGCGAGTCCAGGCCTGCCTCTCTAATAAGCCCCGGTGTGATGAAGTGAGCTCACTCAGGGGTCTCAGCTGGGGTGTTTGAGTCCCCAGGGGACATTTGACAGTGTCTGGACACATGTTTGCTTATCACAGTGAGTGGGGGGCTCTGCTGGCATTGTGTCAGGGATGGTGCTAAATGTTCTGCAATGCCCAGGGAGGTGCATGCAGCAAAGAGGAGGCCAACTCCAAATGTCAACAGCGCCGCCGAGGAGTCGTGGGCTTTGTGTTCTAAGGGAGTCAGGTGAGGAGAGGCCACTGTGGGAAGCCCTTCCTCCCAGCTGTGGCAACCCTGTGGCTAGGGGACAGTGTCCAAGCCACTTGGCTACGAAATGGTTTCTTTACTTCCTAGTGCCTCCTGCCAGGGCCTGCCAGCTCTCGAGTTTGGCTTACCTGGGCCTCCACAGCTCCTTCAGCCTTATCTTCCTCCTTCTTTTCATTATTTTGGTACTGGGGATTGAACCCAGGAATTCACCACTGAGCGGTTTCCCCCTCCCCATTTATTTAGCTTTGGTTTTGAGACAGGGTCTTGCTAAGTTGCTAGGGTTGGCTTTGAACTTGTGATCTCCTCCTGCCTCAGCCTCCAGAGTTGCTGGGATCATAGGTGTGGCCCCTGGGCCTGGCTCGGACATCATCCTTCAGGGACTCAGTCAGTTGGAATTGGTTTCTTTTGCTTGCAACAAAACTGCTTATCATCGCTTAGCAAAAGTAGACTTTTTTTTTTTTTTTAATACTGGAACCGTTTTCCCTCCCCGTAAGTAGAATTTTATATGGAACTTCATTATTCAGCCCAGGGGAAAAGGGGTGGTTGCTTGTGACTCAGTTTCCTCGCCAGTGCCTGAGAGGTGCTCATAGGAAATTGAGGCTTCAGGAAAACTTATATGGAAGCATGAAGACTCCTGTCATAACCTGAGTTAGAGGATATGAAACCACCATAGGTCCTTCTTTCCTTGTTAGAAGGCGTTTGTGTGATTGCTTAATTCATGAACAGTCGGGTGTTTGAAGAGGAGGCGACTCTGTGGAATGAGAGTTAAGTGGAAGGCTTTCTGGGCACGGGGGCATCCTGTGGGGCAGACCCAGGGCGTCAAGGCTTGGGGCATGGTCTGGGAGCGAGGCAGGTACAGCAAGGCCTGGCAGCGGGAGTGGGTTCCAGGAAGCCTCTAAACCTGGGGCCCCAACCTCAGATTCCCACAGGCCATCAGGTACATGACTGGTGAATCTGGTGGGTATTTGCATGTTGGAGACACGGGATGGTCTTCCCATCTATGCTAAGCATATGTGTCTCTCTTGATCTGCATTTGATTATTTCTCTTAGGAGAAAAATCATGCAATAAAGGTAAATGGCAAATCAACTTCAAGGTGGCAGAGTCACAGGGAATGGTAGAGATTGTGGTCAAATGGAGACTGAGTATCCCATCCAAGAAAACAGCTGCTTTTCAGATTAGGCAAAGATTACCACAGGGGATGGCAGGGTCTGGGAGACGCATTGCTCTGCTTTGAAAGAGAAGCCAAAAATCCAAATTTCCTGTGAGTTTTCCCTTTTTAAAAAATTACGAAGTAGAGACAATGTGACTGTGGCTTACATTTGATTGACTGGACACCAGCTTGGGAGTGCTCTCTCTGACTGCAGCCCCGGGTTACCTGCTTCCCTGTTTTCTCTTTCATCTGCTCTCTCTCTCTCTCTCTCTCTCTCTCTCTCTCTCTCTCTCTCTTTCTCTCTCTCTCTCTGCCCCTCTCCCCCCACCTCCTCTGTCTCCACCACCCTCTCCTTCCTCTCCTTGATCCCAGCCTCTCTTCACCTCCAGGCTCCAGGAGGACGCCTGCTGCCCTCTGGCTCACACCCTGCCCTTGGCCTGTTTCCACACTTTTTTTTTTAAAGAGAGAAAAACAGTCTATTATATTTTCCCAGATATTTACTATTTCTGTTGCTTTTTCTTCATTTCTGAAGTTACAAACTTCCTCCTAGTATTCTTCAGGAGTTCATTTGTTCTCTTTATATATACACGGCAGGAGAGTGTGTTTTGACATATCATACACACATGGAGTATGACTTTCCATTCTGGGGTTGAAGGTGATGTGGCATTACACAGGTCATGTATTCATATATGAACACAGGACAGTGATGTCTAATTTATTTTACTGTATTTCCCATTCCCATCCCTTCTCCCTTCCCTTCATTCCCCTTAGTCTAATCCAGTGAACTTCTATTCTTCCCTCCACCACCCTTATTATGAATTGGCATTAGAGAGAACATTCAGCTTTTGTTTTTTTGGGATGGGCTTATTTCACTTAGCACGATACTCTTCAGTTTCATCCATTTATCTGCAAATGCCATAATTTCATTCTTCTTTATGGCTGGGTAATATTCCACGGTGTATATGTACACAGTTTCTTTGTCCATTCATCTGTTGAAGGGCACCTAGGTTGGCTCCATGGCTTGGCTACTGTGAACTGAGCTGCAGTCTTTGTCCTAGTCCACACCCTGCCTTTGGCCTGGAAAGCGCACCTCCACTCTAGATATGAGTCAATGACCTTGGAGGACAGCAAAGGATGTGCAGAGTCTGGAAACCTGCTAGGAAGGCATGCTGGGGAGAGCACCAAGGTGGGCACACGTGACAAGGTGGAGTGGACGACGGCCCCGGTGGAGGTGGGGGTGGCCCAGGGAAATTGCGCAGTGACAGATAATTCTGGCTACCCAGCTGGGCCTGTGGGGTCTGTGCTTCACCCTGGCAGCAAGAGGAGGCTGCTGAAGGGGTTGAGCAGGTGGGGCAGGCAGAAGCCACGTCTCATAAGAGGTGACAATGTCTGTAGCAATGTGCAATGTGGGTGGAGCAGAAGGCGGCAGCAGAACAGCAAGGTAGAGTTGAGTAAAGTGCTTCAGGGGATGAAATGCCACCGGGTTCTGGGGACTGCTTGAATGAGGGGTCAAAATAATGAAAACAACTGCAGCTTTTACTGCTGTCCAAGCTCGGTGCTTAAGCGCCTGGACAGAGCCACAGGGTGGGCCATCTGTGGTCATTTCATTGTCCATACGCCTCAGTTTCCCTGCCCGTAAAAGAGGAAATAACAGTAAGATGATTAAATAGGTTAATATATGTCAAGAGCTTAGAAAATACCTAGAGCAATATGCAGGAAATTAATAGGCATTCTGCTTTAGATAAGCAGAACGTGAGCTTCTTGCTACCTCTTGACACCTGTTATCATGATCTACACAGAGGACTCCCCCTAGCTGGATGTGGAGCAGTTATCTTTTATTCCTGATGTGCAGAAGCAATCACTGAATCTCAGAGAGGTTGGGTAGCTTGGCTGGTGCCAAGTGTCAGTAAGTGTCAGGGCTGACATGGAACCTGGTCTGGAATCAGATGCAGCAACATTATTTGGACAGTTGATGCCCAGGGTGGGGTGAGGCAGTTTTGGTGAGGCTCTCTTAGCATGAGGAAGAGGCCAGTTTCCTGCAGTTCCTGGAAGCATAGCTCCTGCCTGCAGCGTGGGCTGGGTCAGTGGTATAGAAGGGGCTGGCACTGGGTCCAGAATTTCCTTTCCAGTGGTTGACTCAGCAATTGCTGGCTGAGTGGCACTGGGAGCTGGTTTCCAGGGACAGTGACATGACCTCCTTAGTGGAGCAGTTTTCCTATTAGAGCTTTGCAAAAGCCTGGCCTCGGTCTGGGGTAAAGGACTTTGCAGCCACTGCTCTTCTCACCTCAGGGAGACTCTGGGCAGGTTCATCTACTCCGGGTCCCTCCTCTCGCATTCTGCCTGGGAAACAGTCACAGTGCTGTTTGGGGGAATCTGTAACGTCACGTCTATCAATAGCTCTCCGATTTGTTTATGCACACGGAGGAGAAGTGCAGGGCTCTGCATTAACACGCGTTCCCAAGCTGCGATGGCAACCCAGCAAGGTTCCAGCTGGCTCTGTGGTAGGAAGAAGGTGTGTGTGCATGGTGGTGGGGGGAGTACAGAATGGGTGTCTTCTTTATCAGTGTTTTCTCTTTCCTCCTGTGGTCTCTCACATACACACACACATACACACACACACACAGACACACCCCACACTACACTATGGATTGATGTTCTCGGCTCATGCTGGGCTGGGCAACTAACAGAGATTCTTTTTCTCCTGGAAATTTTACTTCCCATCAGAGGCATCCTGTATCTTGAAACTGTGCAAAAGCCTTGGATATTTGATGTCCTGTGGGCTCTCGGTGGGTTTCAAAGGTGGATTAAATTGCCAGGTAGGTTGTCAATAGAACATCAAGCAGGAGTGGAGCTGTAGTCCTGAGCAGCGCCGCTCCGGGGAGGGTGGGCGGCCCTGTCCGGGGGTCCTGTGGCGGCCCTGTCCGGGGGTCCTGTGGCTTTTGCTTCTGATCAGCCAGGGAAAGAGCAAGTGAATCTCGAATAACGTGAGAAACAAAATCCTGTGGACCCAGGAGGCCCTGGGAAGGTGGGAGACAGCTTCATGGAGAGCAGGTGGGACGGCACTGAAACGCCTTAGCTGCATCCGCCCTGGGGGGTGGGAACCGGAGGACTTGATGCCTCGGGCAGTGTCACCACCTCCACCCCACCCCACCCCATGCTGATCCTTCGTCTCGTCCTGTGGGTTTCATCTCCTATCTAGGTCTAGATCTTGACCCCCTAGACGTCTGTCCCCCACTGCCACTCCTGGCCCAGCTGTCTTCTCTCCCCATTGGCCTCCCAGCTGGTGTGTCCTGCCCGTCCTGGTCCACTCTGGCCCATGCTGACCTGCAGCCAGAGTACTCAAGGCAAACTTGATTCTCTTTTTCTGTGTTTAGGGTAAAGAAAAAAATTCTTTGCATGCCCACAACATCTCTGTCCAGCCATTTTCTGTCTCTGATGTCCCCACCCTCAGGGGTCCAGTCAGGTTTCCCTGGGTCCAGGTCCTACCTGAGGCTGTGTATTTAGGATGCTGATTGTACCCTTGGGTCACCACCTGATGAGCCTTCACGGGGCAGCCCAGTTCATTCTCTCATTCAATAAGACCTACTATGTGCTGGGCACGGCTCCTTGGTGCTGCTAATAGGACTAAAAGAAGATCAAGTCCCTTCTCTCATGGAGCTTATATCTTCTCAGCAGAGGACACATGGGTTTGCAAAGTGTTTTGGGGGGTGATAACTGGGGTGGGGAGAATGAAGCAGGTGAGAGGCAGAGAGCAAGAAGCGGGTGCAGGGCCAAGGACACCTTTGCTGAGGAGACTCTCCAGGGAGCTGAGGAGCAGGTCCTGGGCCTGTGGGTCTGGGAGCCCTTGGCTATGTCCGCCTCCAGCCTTCCTCTGCTCACAGGCGAGTTCCTCTTTGTGTTGCTGATCACAGGCACATTTTCCCACGTATCAGTACAATCCGTGTGATGGTTTGTTTCCTGAATAGATTACTAGCTCCACACAGGCGTGGGCTGTCTTCTTTCCTTCCTGTCTGCCCATCACTGTGTCCCCATGCTTTACTTGACATCAAGGAGAAGCTCAATAAGTATCTGCTGAGTGAAGGCAGCATACTGTAAGGAGAGTCCCAAACCCCCGCAAAGACTCCTCCCGCGCGTGATCCTTGGAGGACCTGCTGTGGGGGTGCAGAGCCCAGAGTCAGGGCCCTGGAGCAGAGCGCCCCTCACCCTCTGTGGCTTGTGCCTCTGCATCTGCAGGCGGGAGGGGACCAGGAGGCTGGAGCAGGGTCAGACAGAGAGTGCACCGGAGGACGAGGGCCTGGCCAGGCCACGGAGGGCTCTGTGGCTCTCTCAGAAGGTGGAGGGTGCACAGAAAACCTGCAAGCTCACGGCTGAGTCAGTTGTGTTCAAACTCACCGGACACCCCCAGTCCTTGGGGGAGCACTCCACTCCACACCCCCACCCACGCTCCCCATCTGTCCCCGTTGGACGCGGAGCAGGCTGAGGAGACTGCCAAAGAGCAAGTGCTGGCGGAGGCCTTGGGGGCAGCCTTCTCTTCCTCGCTACAGGCGATAAGGAATGTTACATAAGTTGCCTCAGTGAGATCATCAGACAGGGAGACCTGGACCAGGAACCTCTGAGTAACTCTTCCTTGAAATCAACCAGGAAAACAGAATCATTAACTGGCGGAAGCGTTGCTGCGTGGCAGGGTCCAAGACCAAGAGGGGAAGTCACGCCTCACTCCTCCATCCCACGCTTCAAGACCACACCGATATTTTGAGAAGCTGGTAACATTTCAGAGCAATTAGCAGAAGTGCGGCCTCTCCTGGGGCCTGTGCGCACCTGATATTACACCATGTGGCAGTGCCCGTGGGAGGCCCAGGCCTCATTTCAGGTGCACTTTCGGGGCAAAAAGCAGCTCGGCTGCTGGTTTGAAAAATGGACGGAGAGCTGGGGAGGAGGGAGCCTGGACATTCGCTCACTGCCGTCTAGAGACTTCTGCTGAGTGCCGCTGCCCTGCTCCAGGAGGCCGCCCACCTGGGTCTGGGCCTGAGGAGCCCCCACTTCTTAATGGTGTTTTTTTCTGTGTGGGTTTTACCCTCAGCTAGACTCCTGTGGTGGCCGCTGCTGGACTGGCACCTTCTTGAGGGCAGGAACAGAGCCTTATTCCTGGGGGTACCTCAGTACCACATGCTAAGAGAGAGCTCACAGGAATCAGGAAGTTCACCCTGGGTTTGTGCAGCCCGCGAAGGCCCTTTTCTGTTTGACAGTCTTCTGTGGATGGGAGTAACTGAGCACCTCCATCAAGCCACACCTAAAGTTTGACTAATTCAATTCTGTTAACTTTGTTTGGGCTCTTGATGGTTTGCTGAAGCAATGTCAACCCAACTTCCATGCAGAGAGGCCTCGAAGCATCCAGCATCAGCCGCGCCCAGCCTCTGCACTTTCCTACCCGCCTTTCCCACTCAAGTCAGCTGTGTCTCCAACAGGCTCCACTCGATGCTCTTCTCTTGAGGAAGGATTAAAACAGGTATCACCCAACTGTGGCCCTTGGACCAAATCTGGTTTGTTCTCTTGTTTTTTAAAATAAAGTTTTATTGTCACACACACGTCCATTGGCTCACCTCTTGTCTGCAGCGGCTTTCATGTGACAGCAGGCTGAGTAGACGTGTGCTACAAGCTGTGGAGTAGTGACAATGCCTGAGAGCTGCAGCAGGAACTGTCCACTGTGTGGCCTTCCCGGGGAAACGCGGCCCACCATGGCCCAGAAGAGTGGTCAGCGGCCTGGCCTGGGGGCGCAGGCAGGGTGGGCAGAAGCCCAGCTGTGGTGCTGACTGAGTGGGTGAATCGCTGCATCTCCCTGAGCCTCATTTTTCTTGGTCAGCAAGAGCGTCTGTGTCACAGGCTTATGTCCTTTAGCAGAGGCTCGGGCTGTGAAGAACCGCAAGGTAACACGGCGCCGGTTGCCAGTGCAGCTCTTCATGTTGAACCCCCAGACTTTGGAGGAGCTGGTGAGCTGCTTTATTGTCTGCCAATTTTTCTCTTGGTAAAAAATAATCACCTAAAGGTTTAGGCATTGCTGTGGAACACAACCCTAACTGATCGTTTCAGTGGGGCTGCAGAGGGGACCAGGCTCTTCATCTGTGCTCCACCCTTCTTTTGTTTCCTGAAACACAAGACAAAAAAAAAAGTCTCCTTTTAGCTCTCAGAAAAGGTCATGTTGGACGACTGCAGTATGTTAGCGAAAACTCAGAAAAGCTTCCAAATCAAGGAAGCCGAGGCGGGAGGCGGGGAGGACTGGGAGATGGTGCTGAGGCTGCACAAGGCTTCGTCCCAACCCCGCACGGTCTGCTTCTGGAGCCTCAGCAAACAGCTTTGTGAAGAGCTCCATTCTGGGATATCTTATTTAGAAGCAAAAAGCAACACAGAGCCCCAAATACCACGTTGCGATGGGGACAGCCACTGCTGCTAGCGCCTCGTCAGCTCCACAGATGTGGAACCCAAAGGCAGTAGGTGACTCTGAGTCTAGGTGGGGGCAGTCTGGCGGGAGTCCAGCCCTGACTGCACGGCTCTGTTACCCAGGACAGTTACTCAACCTCTCTGAGCTCCAGACAGGTGATAAGAGCTGCTGCTTGGTGGGGGGATGAGGGTAAAAGAGGCAGCATGTGTCTGTCCTGTGGCTGGCATGGTACCTGTGAGGGATGTAGCTGGCACTACTGTGTGGTTTGGCAACATTATTTTCCCTCCTCTTTATATAAAACCAGCACAAAAGTGTGTGTGGGTGAACTTGTTCAGGTGGTCACTAGGCGAGTCGGGCAAAGCAGTGGACGGGACACTGTGTCATCCCTTGGCTGTCTTTGCAGGCGGAGGCTCACCCGTGGAGCCCCAGCACAGGCAAGGTTCTGGCAGTGGGAGGCCAGCAGCGTGTCCTCTTGAGAAGCTTGTCTGGGTTCCTGGGAAATGATTTCCTTAAACCAGACTCGCATATGTGTTTCAGAGAACCAGGACCCCAGGGAGGAAGCCTGCAGCACCTGGCGTTACCCTCCTCCCGGTCGCCAGTGCCACCACCTCCTCAGCTGCCGTGCTCAGGAGGAAGGGGTGGTGGCAAGGACGTGAGCACAGGGACATCCTGACACAGCTGGAGCTCTGAGGCCAGGGCCTTTCTCACAAGGTCAGGGTTCCGAGGGGAGGGCCTCTCTTGGGCAAGCTGTCTGTCCATATTTATTTTCCAAAACAACGTGTGAGAATAGACACTGTTGGAAATGGCCCTGTCCAGGTACTTTGGGTTTCAGGAAGCATTTAGAGATGAAATCACTGGTATTTGGTTAAAAATTGGGGACCCCATTCCTAAAGCCCAGCTGGTTCTTTGCTGGTCCGTGTCACCCCCACAAGGCTCATGGTTGTGCTTGGAAAGACCTTGGTCTATGGCTTGTGCCTTTTCTGGGTTTTGAAAGAAAGTCTGGAGATCACATGCAGCGCTTCAGGCCTGGGCAAGGGGAGTCTCGGGCTGGCCGTGCTTTCGGGTCTGATTTGTCCCAGGTCTGTCCCCTCTCATTCCCTCCAGCGTCCTACCAGGGCCCCAGAGAAAAGGACTCCAGCCAGGTAAGACTCAGGGTGTTGCTTTCTCTGCCTGTTCCTAGTCTCCTGGAGGCTGTGAGCGTCCTGCCTGAGTTAGCCATTGAGATCGTGGGCTCTGCTTCATGCCTTCCTTTCTGTCACCTTGAGTCTAGGGCAGTTATTAAGGACCATGCTTGGGGCATCGTTTGCCAACTTTTGTGTGAGGGACAGATGGTAAATATTCGGGGGCTACTCTTGCAGATTTCCCACTCTGCCAGTGTGTCGGGGAAGTAGCTATGGAAAATAGGTAAATGGGTGCTTCCAATATGAGTTTATTTATAAACCAGGGAAGTCTGGGTGTGATCCATGGTCACACTTTGCCTACTCTGACTTAGTGGAAAAAATAATATAGCCTTGGAAGTCATACTCTGGGCTTGACCCTTGGCTCTGACACTTCTTAGCTGTGTGACCTCAGAAGTCTATATAACCTCTCAGGGCTTCAGTTCCCTCCTCCGAAAGGTGGGGCTTGAGGGCGGTGTATGTCACAGGTGGTTGTTTCAGGTGGTTAAGTGATCTCTGCAGGGAGAGCACTCGACGAAGTGCCTTCCATGTACGAAATGTTGAGTGAACACCGGAGCTTTATGATTTCATCCTAGTGCCCATATCATGTCCTGGAGGCCTTGCCTTAGTTTGGATATGGCTTGAGTTTGTCCCCCATTGGTTCCTGTGCTGGAAGCTTGACCCCAGTGTGGCGATGCTGGGAATGGCAGGATGTTTGAGAGGTGGGGCCTCATGAAAGGTGATAAAGTCATCGGAGGCAGTGATCTCAGAAGGCATTCATGTCATTCTTAAGCGACCCTGCAAGAACGGATTGGTGGAAACATAGCAAGCCTCATCCCCTGATCCTTGCATCCAGCTTCCTGCCCCATGTCTCCTTCTCACAAGTGCTCTTGCTATGAGACTGTCCTCCATGTTGTGATGTAGCCAGAGGCCCTCACCAGAGGGTTTCCACCAACCCTTGAGTTTCCAGAACTGTGAGCTACATAAGCACCTTTTCTTTACAAAGTACTCATCCTCAAGTATTTTGTGATAGAGACAGAAAACAAACTATCAGAGACCTCATGGCAAATCTATGAGCAAATGGAAGATTAGGAAAGTTAAGTAACTTGACTTTATTCCAAGCCAGGATGAGTTGGAGCTAGTTGATGAATCAGAAGGACTGAGTGTGTCCTTGAGAAATGGAAGACAGTATTCACAAGAGAAGTGAAGTGCAAGGGAGGGGAGCATCTATTCACAATAGACTTGATTGCTATACTCATTTGTGTCTCAAATTCACAGTGACCAGTTCCACTTCAAGATATGAGGCTGGTTTCAGAGCCCAGAGTCAGAACAGGTGCAGGTTCGGAAGAGCAAACTTCTTTACGATGTGATATTGAGTTTGGCAAGCATTGCTGTTGGTGCCTATGTGTGTTGGACCATGTCCTGAGTCAGGACCTTGGAGTCTGGCTTCTGCCCCAAGGGACTAGATATTGGTCTTGATTCTGGAAATAGCCTCTCCGTGCTTTAGGTCCCTGGCTGTGTTTAGGGAAAGGATTGTTATGTAGATATTCTCCCTTTATGTAGTCCTTCACCTGTTGGATCATTTTGAGCACAGGAGACATGCAGTAGAAGTTGGTTTAGATCCCACCTCTGTTACTTTCTCACTCTGTAAGTTACTTTGCCTCACTTTTCCTACCTGTAGAATACCTACAGGTCTATGGCCCGGTAATAGTAAGAATTAGGTAAAATAGATAATATTTGTAAGGTGTTTATCCCAGGGACTGGCACAGAATAAATGTTCAAAAATGGTAGCTTAATTGGGGCTGGAGATGTGGCTCAAGCGGTAGCGCACTTGCCTGGCATGCGTGCGGCCCGGGTTCGATCCTCAGCACCACATACCAACAAAGATGTTGTGTCCGCCGAAAACTAAAAAATAAATATTAAAATTCTCTTCTCTCTCCCCTCACTCTCTCTTAAAAAAAAAGAATATTTAAAAAAAATGGTAGCTTAAAAGCCAGTCTTGGTACAGAAATGTAAACGTCAGCACACGCATAAAGACCCGAAAAATAAAGGCTTCCTAAGGCTAGGAGTGACCTGAAGGGACACATTGTTTGGTTCTTCTTTTCAGCAGAGAGATGTCTAATAATTCCAGGGCAACAGATGTTATCAAGCCTGATATTGCAAGGAGACTCCTTAATCGGTTTTGGTGACCTTTTCCAGCATTATATAACCTTGAAATCCAGCTGCGTCACATGGCAGCCCCTAAGGACTTGAGACCCTGACTGGCTACCACTGTATCACTTCAGCACCTTGGACAGGGCTCCAGCCAGCGTGCAGGCTCCATGAATGTTTGGTAAATGAATGAAAGAATGTCATTAAGAAAACACACCCTATGGCCAGAGTGAAATCCTTCTAATTCTAACTTAGTTTATTTGCTCCCTTCTGTTTCTTGTCCAACTGGTTAATAACTTTACTACCCCAAATTGGAAGGCAGTAGTTTAGAAATCCCTTAGGCTTCTTCTCTCTATGTTAATCTATCCTTGATTCCTTTATCTTGTTCTTTTCTTTGACTCAGTTTTAAGCTCTATTCTTGATAGGCATTGGGCTACATGATTCCACTCAGCTGGAGATGCCTGGGATGACTGAGGGTAATAATTCCCAAGCCATTGCAGATAATATGCAAAGCAGAAAATCCAATTATAGGTAATTAGGAGTCAACCCAAGATTCTTTAGAAAGTGGCTTGGAATTGCCTTATGGCCATAAACAACTGAATCTGAATGAAAATTAATTTGAAATAACTTGATTAGTAATTTATATAATTATAAGTTTCCCAGGACTTCTCGCTGCCATTCATTCAACCTCAGCATTCTTAGACACAAGAATTGCAGATGTCGGAATATATTTTACAGGTAACAGGTACTTTGTTTGGAACTATATTAGGATCTCTTTGTGCTATTTATGTGGTGTTAATAGTTTTACTATTAAAACTTCATAGTAGTAAATGGAATGAATTAGCTCTGCAAAGCTTGAATAATAACTCACTGCTCACTCTCGTTTCCGTTTCTTTCCACCCACAGCAATTTTTCAAAACAGAAATAGCTTTATTATGAAAATCTCTCTTATGCATATTGAAAAACTTCAGAATTTTACAAAAGACAGAGATCGCCTTTAATTTATCACCTAGAGATGATCATGATAAACTTCTTGGAGTAGATCTTTGGTCTGTGTCTATGTATCTTATTCTGTCTCCTCCTCTATTGAGAAACATAAAACCCCCCATGTATTCTGTCTTGTGATAGGGTATTTATCACTTAACATTCTTTCTGTCATCAATAAATTTAGAACTTTGTCACCATTTAAAATGGCTGCAGGGTAATAGTCCATAGTTTATGTATTTCAATTCTATCCTTAATTCAAAGTCCTCTCCTCTCCACCTCCCATTTCAGCTGCAGCTGGATGGTCACTTTATATGGAGGACCTGACCAGCTTTGTAAGGAGACAGTTCAGGGTGGGAGACCATCTTCTCAGCAAATGGGGCTGGGACAACTGGTTCCTCACATGAGAAACAGGAGCCTCAATCCTGGCCTCATTTCAAACATAAAAACTAAAGTGGAATATATCAGAGACCCAAGTGTCAAATCTGACGAAAATCAACTTTTAGGAAAATTAAGAGAAAAAAAAATGTTTTGATCTTTGGTTAGGCCAAGACATTTTAGAATGCACACAAAAATGATGGACCATAAGATAAATAAGTGATAAATTGGACTTTGTCAAAATTATTAACTTGTTCCCCTCATGGAATTATCAGAGCATGAGAAGTTGAGGTACAGGCAAGTGAAAAAAATCACAAAACAAGTAGTTGATAGAATTACTTGTATATAAAGAATTCGTATGACTCAATAAAAAAGGATAACTCCGTCCAATATTGGAGAAGACTTGAATAGTCATTTCACCAAAGAATACATATGAATGTCAAATAAGTACATGAAAATATCCTTGACATCATTGGTCTCTAGAGAAATGCTAATTAAAACTATGAGGATTCTTTTCCTCGTCTGCTAGATTGACTAGAACTGAAAAGACCAGTAGTCTCAGCAGTTGACAAGACAGGAATGGAAGGTGAGATGGCTTCTTTAGAAGATGTTTTGGCTTCTTAGAAGTGTCAACAACACCCACCGCATGACTAAATAATCTCATTCCTAGGAATTTTCTCAGAAGAAGCAGAAACGTAGGTGTTCACACCAAGACTTTTACTCGAATCTTCAGAGCAGCTTTGTTCATAGTAACACCAAACTGGAAACATCCAGATGTTTATGGGTAAACAGGATGTGTATCTGTACAATGGAATACTATTAGCAATCAAAATGGCTAACTGTGAATGCACACTGTAAACAGGATGGACTTCAAAGCCTTTATTCTGTGTGAGGTCAGCCAAACACAATAGTCTTGGTATTGCATTATTTGATTTGTGTGAGATTCTAGAAGAGATAAGATTGTATTGACAGAAACTCGTTTGGCAACTGCAAGGGCCCAAGATAGGGCTAGGGATTGTAAAAAGGCACGGGCAATCTTTTTTTTTTATTATTATTTTTATTCTAATTTGTTATATATGACAGCAGAATGCATTACAATTCTTGTTATACATATAGAGCACAATTTGTCATCTCTCTGTTTGAACCCAAAGTAGAGTCACACCATTAGTGTCTTCATGCATGTACTTAAGGTAATGATGTCCATCTCATTTCATCGTCTTTCTATCCCCATGCCCCCTCCCTTCCCCTTCCTCCCCTTTGCTCTATCTAGAGTTCATCTAATCCTCCCTTGCTCCCCCTGACCAACCCCACTGTGAATCAGCCTCCTTGTATCAGAGAAAACATCTGGCATTTGGTTTTTTTGGGATTGGCTAACTTCACTTAGAATTATATTCTCCAACTCCATCCATTTACCTGCAAATGCCATGATTTCATTCTCTTTTATTGCTGAGTAATATTCCATTGTGTATATATACCCCATTTTCTTTATCCATTCATCTACTGAAGGGCATTCAGGTTGGTTCCACAGTCTAGCTCTTGTGAATTGTTCTGCTATAAACATTGATGTGGCTGTGTCCATGTAGTATGCTGTTTTTAAGTGCTTTGGGTATAGACAGAGGGGTGGGATAGCTGGGTCAAATGGTGGTTCCGTTCCCAGTTTTCCAAGGAATCTCCATACTGCTTTCCAGATTGGCTGCACCCATTTGCAGTCCCACCAGCAGTGTAGGAGAGGGCAATCTTTTGGGGATGATGAGGATTTCATCATGATTTCTCCTGGTACATTTGTCTGAACTCATTCGATTATACTTTTAAAATGACCTAATTGTATTGTAACTTAAACCTCAGTAAAGAGGATAAAAATGTGGTTCCTGCTCTTATGGAATGATTCACACAAGCTTATGAGTTCAGGATTCTAGAATTACCTGGCAGGCAGGCATTTCTTGGGCGGCAATGCTCTAGCAATTGTATTCATTGGAATCCACAGTTACCCACTGCTATTAGGATTCTGATCTCTTTGTGTTAACTCACCCACGGGCAGTGTTCTTGCCAGAAGCATCCTGAGCCTGCTCTGTGCATGGACAGAAGTTGGTGGTAACCCAGGCAGCAGGGAGATCCACACCACTCTGTGTCGGGAATCATGTCTAACTTGGTTCATGAAGGACCCCAGGGAGCTGGAAGGTAGTGGAAATGGAAATGTACCTTGACAGACCCTAGATGGCTGTATCATTTGTCTTCAACCGGTCTCCACTGAAGGTTAAGTTCATTTTCATATCATCAGTTGCCAATCTCGATGTAAGCATTCAGATGTGGATGAATTCTGAGACTGTTAGCACCCTTGAACTGGGACTTACTTTCCCCTTTCAATTCCCCCTTCAATTTACCCTTTGCATAGTTTGATACACATCAGTGGCACTAAATAAATAAGCCATAATTAATACATATTTGGCTCTTGTACTGTTTATTTTCATCTTCTGAAGCTCAGATTAGAATACCCCACAGCTCGAATATTTAAATACTAAACCAAAGGGTTTCTTCTGCCCTCTTCTTTCTCTAGCCTTATAGTAAACTAATTATTTTAACCAGGGGAATGGCAGTGTCCCAGACCCCTTCAATTTAGCACCGTAATAATTATATGACTTAAAAGAAAATACTTGTAGGAGTAGTGGTTGTGTGGACAAGTAACACATGTGTGCTTAAGGAAATAAGAAAGTCCCCTTAGGAGTATTAATCTCCCCCTAGAAAGGCCTCACAACCAGCAGAGGTGTGTTGTCCACATGAATCTTGAACATATTCAGGAAAAGCACCTGTCAGCACCTTTCTGAACCCACACATTTGCGTTCCCAAATGTACGTCGAGTGAGAAATTATTTCTGGTGTGGAAATAGTTATGAAATACTGTCCAGGGAAGCTTCATGAATGAACCCTCATAACTTCTGGGAAAGGGAAGGAGAAGGCAATTGTACATTTGATATGGTTTCTCAGAATCAAATCATCTATTCAACCCCTGCTATGTGCTAAGAATTTAGTACATACCATTCTACTTGATCTTTACAGTAATCTTACAACTTCAAATTATCTCCATTTTACAGATGGGGAAACTGAGGGTCACAGAGATTCCATAACTTGCCCAAAGCTATGGCACTAGCAAGTGGAGGATGGAACCTAGGTCCACCTCGTTCCACCTGTGGGTTCTTAGCTATTGGTCCTCTGCTTGTTCGTAAATTCATCCTGTGGGAATCTGACACAACTGCCAAGCGGCGGTGTTGGTACTTCCCCATTGGAGCTAGTGAAGAATTTTATTTCCAGCAGCCAACAGTTGGAGTGGCAGTCAGATCATTAACTCGTCTCCCCTGAAGGAGCTTTGCTCACGGGACAGTCTTCAAATGGAGCATGAAAAGGCACTTGGCAAATTGCAAAAGGAAATAATGCTTCAAAATGAAAAATGGGTGCCCATTTATCAATTGTGGGCAACACAAGAGCAGGTGCCATCCATCCTGGGCCATTGCTGAAGTCAGTTCTAAGGAGTTACGAGGGCGGTGGAGCCGTTTGCATGCCTGGATTCTAATCTTCCAACAAGGCAGATGCCATTTCTGTCTCTGTGTTTCGTGGGCCCCGAGTAGACTCCCTCTTTGCTCTCTTTTATTTATTTATTTATTTTTACTATTTTAACAGTGGGGGAGACCCTCCATGGCATCCCAGCAGACATTGCAGTGCAGCCACGAGCTTTTAAAATGATTTCTTTCATATCAGTTTGAACAGAAAGGCCATTTTTAACATCAAGAGGGGGTTTGCCTCTTTCCCAAATTAAATGTTGTGATAGTGGAGCTTGGGCCTGGTGTGAGGTTGAGCTTTGTGGGTGCGAGGACTACAGAATACAGGTCCCATGCTCGGTTGCCCAAGGAAGAGTGAGTTTCCGAGGCTTAGGAGACTACTGTTTTCCTATTTGGTTACTTTGAATATTAGATGAACAACCTGAATAATTTATTCTCCTGTTCTTCTTCCACTGCCTCTAAATAGGCCTTCCCACCTCATGGGCTCAGGACCAAGAGTGAGGGATTTAGAGCCGATTCGTAAAACTCCGTCAGTAGAAACCAGCAGAGGAGAACCCACTGCTGGGTGTGCTGGTTGTTAGCGCTGGAGGAAAGGATATTTATGCATATTCAATAAAGGAAGTCAAAATTGCCTTTCATAACAAAAACATGAAATTAAACTCCTTTGCCATTAGCTCAAACACCAAACAACCCAACAATTGCTTCTTTCTTAAAAAAGTGAAAACAAATATATAAACATACAAACACACGAGCAGGCAAAAACCAACAGCCAGCAGCATTCTGAGGGTCTTGGAAGAACTCAGCTTTATTCTTTCTCCTGCACACGGAATCCAGCAAGGACTTATTGAGTGTCTACTACACAGCCTGCTTTACAATTTTTTCCTCCTGCTTAGACTCAGAGAGGCTGATCTGAGGTTCCCCATTTGATTGCAGTAACTTCCTCTTCACAGTTTTCAAGGATGCAGTTCTAAGATGCTGTGAACTTCCATGCTAGCTCTTGGCATTTGGTTGGATATAAACAGGCAGCTTTTTCACAAGTTGCTGTGATCAAAAAAACAATACCAAGGTTTCCAATCTACATACAGAAATACGATTTGAAAATCCTCATACATCTGTATGTGGATGGGAGAAAAGCGATTAATATATGATGATTTTCTATCTCCTCTTGCCTTTGTCCTCTGGAGGGAAATGGGTCTTGCTTGGAGTATCACCTCAGCTTTCCTTTATTAAGCAGAATCTGAATAATGGGTGAAGGGAAGCCAGAGTGGGAGCAGCCAGAGAAGCCCAGGGATGGCCTCACAAACACCTAAAACCTGGGGCAAAGAGTAGTGGGAAGAAGCGGAAGAGCACTGACTCGTTCCCGGGAGAGACTGCAGGAGCGAGTGATTCCACATGGAGGACGAGGGGCATGCTGGACACAGGAGCTTTAAGATGTATGTGAGTCATGTCCAGAGTTTTACCAAGTTCTTAGCAGTTATGTGTTTTGTTGTACTGCAGATATTATTGTTGTTGTTATCATTTTAATAGATAGGGACACAGCTTGTCAGCCAGGATCACTTGAGCTTCTGGTTATAACCAGATGATCATTCATTTATCCATTTGTCCATCCAACCACCCATCCATCCTTCCGTCTGTCCATCTATCCATTCCATCTGTCCATCCATCTGTCTATCCACCTGTCCGTCCTATCCACCCACTCATCCATCCATCCATCCATTCATACCATCCATCTGTCTGTTAATTCCATCCATCTATCCTCCATCCATCCTTTTATCTTTTTTTTTTATTTCACAGTTTTCTGCCTCTTTTGTGTGAAGCATTAAAAATAACAGGGATTCTCGGGCAGGTAACCTTTTTATGTGATCATCAATTATGTGACTTCAGGTGATACGCAGATCTTGCAGCACCCCCTTTACACTCTCCTGACCTGCAGCTAATTTACCTACAGTTCCAGTCACAGAGCAATATGTGCAGATGCACAGCCACTAGAGCAGTGGGCTCCTCTGAGGGTCCTGGGTAGTCACATGGTCTCCCCTTTCAAGGTGCCCCTGCAGCACCTCTTCAGACTCCTGTCATGTTGTGGTCCATGCAGTCCATGGGGTGATGAGAAAGTCACTGACAGCCTGGGCCTGGGTTAGACTGGATGTCCTTTCCCACTTAAAAGTATCATGACTTTACATTATGTAAGGAATTTTAAGTTACAGACAAAATCATTTCCTGGGATTAATTGAGGGAATAGGGAACAGTGTGCAATTATTAGCTCTACCCAAGAGCTCTGCTTTTGACATCGGGTGCATTTGATCCATCTGACACTGTTGCAGAACCTGCTTTTGTATTTATAGATTTCACAGTAAGTTGTTTCCACTGACATTTTATTCATATAATCAGGATGGCAGATGTTCAGGAAAGTTTTGAATTTCTTCCCTCACTTGTGAAAAGCAAGGGCATTTTTCTGTCGTACAAATGTTGCAGCCCTCTCTCGACACAACCTGATGCATGCTAATAACAGTGGGAGGGAGACAGGGTCGCCATGGAAGTTTGAAGACGGTGCAGGGAATGGCAAGTCAGGGTATGCTGGAGTCGTCTTGGATGCACTTAAAGAACAATCAAGCAGTAAGTGGGTTCTGGTAACGCTAACTCCATGCTAAGTTGGTGGATGGTTTTTTGACATGCTGTTGGGTTCTTGCCTTCTCTAGATTTTTTAGTCATAAATACTATATTAATTCTGCCTATATTATCAAAGGATGAAGGTGACCAAGTTGTTGACACAGAGTCTCGTGTAAAGCATTAAGCATCATACCTCGTAGCTATGACGATGATGATGGTGACTGGCTGGTACACAGCAGCACCCGCTCCTCCTGGTATATTTAAAGATCTAATGTCAGCTGCTGGATGGTGGAGCATTGGCTTTGGCTTGATTCCTGGGTGTGCCACTTAGCAGTGTGATGTGGCACAGGTGGCTTAATCTCCGTGAGCCCAGTCCCTTGTCTGAACGGGAGAGGATAATGATGGAAGCTCCCTCACAGGGCTTTGAGAGGACTAAGTGGGTTGGTGTGTAAAGGTCTCAGCTGAGTGTCCATCACAGAGGAAGTGCTCAGTAAATAACACTGGTGGTTGCTGCTATTATTGTTATTAACCAGATGTAAGCTGTAAGCACATTCTCTCTAAATGCAAGTAACATATGCTTTTAGTAATATTTTCAATAATATGGAACTGAAAAGCACTCGCCCTCCATGGTTCCAAGTACAAAGTATTTCATAAAGATCGATAAGGGAGGAATTTGAAGGTTCCCAACATAAAGAAATAAATGGTAAGTGTTTAAGGACATGGACGTGCTAATTACCCTCATTATTTTACATTGCATATGTGTGTCAAATTATCACACTGTATCCCATAAACATGCATAATTTAAAAAGAATAAAAACAGCAACAATAAAAAACCTAAAACAAAAGATTGCTAGCTGTTTGGAAAGTTTCATAGATCCTTCCCCAGGCACATGAAAGCATTTAAGTGACATATATTTACTTAAGTAAAAGTTTATCTCATTAATTATTATTTTTACTGTGCTTCCGTGTGATAGTGACACATGTATTTCTGCAATCTGCTTTTTTTCCCTTCACCCTCAATCTTGGCCGTCTTCTTAATCTTTAGAATATAGGAAGCACTGCGTGTTTAAGTCAGCTTTTTTTTTTTTTTTTTTTTTTTTGCTACTGTGACCAAAAGACCTGACAAGAACAATGTTAAGGAGGAAAATTTTACTTGGTGCTCATGGATTCAGGAGTCTGGAGGCTTGGGGTGAGGCTGAACACCATGGAGGAAGAGTATGGTAGAGGGAAGCTGCTCAGGCATCATACCAGGAAGCAGGAGGGAGAGAGGGAGAGAGGGAGAGAGGGAGAGAGGGAGAGAGGGAGAGAGGGAGAGAGGGAGAGGGAGAGAGAGAGAGAGAGAGAGAGAGAGAGAGAGAGAGAGAGAACAGGAGAGAGCACATGAGAGCGAGTGCTCCCCTCTGAAAAAATATAAACCCCCAGGGCACACCCCAGTGACCTACCCCCTATAGATATACCCCAACTGCCTACAGTTAGCACCTAGTTAATTCCTATTAGGGGATTTATATTGATTGGGTGTTAAGGCTGTCATAACCCAATCACTCATTTCTAGTCTCTCTTATATGAACTTTTAGACACCTCATATGTAAACCATAACACTCCCTGATTTGGAAGATCCTGGCTCTGTTTCACACATGAGTTTTAGGGGATACCTCATATCTCACTGTAACACTACACAAGAGCAAGAGCTAGGACAAGTTTGGATGGTACTGTTTCTTTTCTATCCTGTGGTTGTTTCCCTGGGTTTGACTCAGGTATTGGAGAGGTGACAGGCAAGAACCAAGTTTCACTCCTATTGGCATCATCATTGTGGGTAAGCAGGAAGAAGGACAGGGCATGTACACTAACTGTCAGGAGAAGGAGCTGCTCAACAGAGGCTGCACCCCAGCAGTGTGTCCAAACCAAGATGGCACCACTTCTAAGAAGAGTGTTTAGTGATCTCTCAAAAACATGGTAGCTTTTAACAAATGGAGGGTATGTGCATGGCAGGTGTGCGGGCAGCATGGTTGATGGGGTACTGTGAGATGGTTCTTTCTCATCTTGGCCCTTCTTTCCGGGACCCACTTCTCCAGCAGCCTCCACCTGCCTTCTGATCCTCTGATGAAGAATTCAGACACTCTATTTGGCCAATAGCTGAGCTTTGTTGTGCTCTTTGTTGTGTCCTATGTTTCATTATATAGTATCATTGTTATTTGGAACTGAGGAGAATCCAGGGGTGCTCTACTGCTGAGCCACACCCCCAGCCTTTTTAATTTTTATTTTCAGACAAGTTCTCTCTAAGTTTCTTAGGGCCTCAGCCTCCCCAGTCACTGGAATTATAGGCATGCACCACCACATCTGGTTATGCTTTGAAATAGTTGTCAATATTTTAAAAATATCAGGCGTATTTCACATGGAAGTCTGGGATCTTGTCTTTTCCTGAGGGTGGATCAGCTGCAGTTATCCCCTTTCGGGGGGACCAGTGCTCTCTTGCCAGGTTCATCACGCATGTCACCTGCTAGCTCAGCTTTTGTGCTCCAGGCCATCCCCTGGTGCAGAGGGCTTGCTCACAGGGCTCTCTGGGCAGGACAGCCGGCCTCACCTTGCCTGCTCTATGCCTCCGGGATGAAGCTCATGTACTCTGGAAAGCCTCTCTCGAATGACTCTGTTCCCTGGCGTGTCTTGGACAGGGTTGGAGAAAGTGTTCCCCCTCAGGTAGGAGGAGACTTTATCACCACAAATGTTTAGGGTTTCCAACAAAAGGTGACTATATTCAAATCCACCATTGACAGAGGACCTCCCTTCTGCCAGTCCCTGGGGGAGAGCTCTCCCTGCCTGACCCTGTTCTCCAGGGTCACGTCCAACACTCACGTAGGAAGTTTACGTGTATTTATCTAATCATATGATTCATGGCTCCTTCTCCCACTCTCTGAACTGCGGGGTCAGCTCACCATTGTACCTGCTGGGTCTCACAGGTGCCGGGCCCACTGGAAGCCTCTACGAGATTTATTGAATAGATGAACGACTAAGTAATAGCTTGAGAAATAACACTGCCTGATCCATCAAGTTGACTTGGGAACAGAAAGCTTTTGCATATTAAAGTTCTTCCCAGAGAAGATGGGAAGCATGAAGGCAAATTCCTACTTTCTCCTCCAGAGGAAATTAGAAATTAGGAGGGAAATGTGCACCCCTAGATCAATATATGGCAAGATTTCAGCTGCGTAACCTTAAAGCCCAAGCAATTAACTTTGTTTGAAAAGGTCGGCAGCAGTGCTCCTCCCCTTGACAAGCTGAGCTGTCTAGCAGCACTCCGCTCCAATTAGAAATCTCTTTGGCAGAGTTAATCAGAGCCTTATTTATGCTGTCATACTTTAGGGAGGTGCATCTGTCCCAACTCCAACCTGCTGGGGAGCAGGTAGGGTTTCCTTGGCCATTCCTAATACAGCACGGGAATCTTGCCACTACTATTACAGAAATCAGTGGTAAAAGTGGTTGTGTGTTTTGAGTCTCTGCTCTGCAAACACTGGATTCCTTGATAGATACGACCTTCAAGCTGTCCATTACCTGTAAGGTCAATATCACTCTTGTTCTTATTTCAGGCAGAGGAAACTAAAACTCAGAGAGGCTTAGCCACTGGTCCAAAGCCACAGTCTGAGATGTGGAACCTCTTACTGGTGGAACCTGGATAATATGACCCTTCTGTGTATGATCTCTGAAATTCTGGGCTGGGGGAAGTGGAATTGGGGTTCCAGAGGGAAAATTGGCCCCTTAATTGAGTTATGATCAATTAGGAAGCTGCAAAGGAGTAGGTTGAAAATAATAATAATAATCAAAGATACCTGTTCAGGCTGGTATGTGCAAAGAAATTATGTTATGTTTATTTAATTAATATTTGTGGTACAATTTAGAAATAAGGATTCATCGTGTAATTGATAGTTGAATTTAATGACTAAATTAAAAATATTAAATGTCATCATTTCCACAGTCCCAAAGGGAACGCTCTTCATTATTACTGTAGCTTCTACTTCCAGATATTCTTAGCCTATGGCCTGTGCACATACTCCCAGTACATGTTTTAAGTCACATGTACAGATTACATAGAATACCCAGTGTGTAGTCAGAGTTCTCTAGAGGAACGGAATCATCAGGAAGTATAATTATAAAAAGGGGAATTATTAGGTTAGCAGAAGCTGGATAGTCCACAATGGCCATCTGTAGGCTGGAGAGCTGGAATCAATAGCTGCAGAATCCAAGAGGCTGAAGCCCAAGAACAAGAGGTATCAACAGTGCTACCCTAGTACGAGACCGAAGGCTGCTGGAGAATCACTGGCAGAGCCCACTTTGGAAGAGTGAAGAAGTTAGAGTCATAAATCCTAAGACAATCGCAGCAGCAATCAACAACCAGTTCAAGAAGAACCGAGCTTGCATCTGCTGCTGCTTCCTTGTTCTTCCTACTTCTGTTCCATCCAAGCCATCATCCTATTGGATGGTGCTGCCCATGCTTAGGGAGTGTCTCTATTTCAGTTGGCTATCCCACATGCCAATCAAACCTAGACACACCCTCATTGACACACCCATAAGCCTCTTAATCCTTGCCATCCCTCAATCCAATCAAGTTGACAATTCAAATTAACTATTAAAAGCACCATTGCATTCATGGGGCCTCCACCCTTGGGGATCTGATCATCCCCCAAAGCTCTACCTCTTAATGACATGGGTTAGGATTTCAACATATGAATTTTGGATAAACACATTTAGACAAGAGCGGTCTCACTGTGGGAAGATTTTGTATTAACATTTAAATTTTAGTCTCTAGAGAGTGGACAGGAGAGATGGAAGTATTGGAGAAGAAAGTGGACTTTGGGACCAATGGGGAACCAAGTTCAAATCTTGGACATTAGCCCAGTGGTCATGGGCAAATTACTTACCCTCTCTGAGTTTCTGTTTCCTTTCTTAAAGAAAGATAATCTTGATCTCCTTGTGAGATTGCTGTGAAGACGAAGCCTCTGAAATACCAATCTAGCTTAGACTGTTTGCTGAATGCAAAACAGTTCCTGCTCTCTTACAACTTATAGTTTTAGGTAGAGATGGAACAAAAAACATTATGATAAGATACATTAAATGCCATTGTGAGGGACATAATGGAGGCTGGTAAAAATGAGGAGCCCCTAGCCTAAATTCACCATGTGGGTGTGATGGATGCAAGAGACCTTCAGGCAGATCAGGAAGGAGCCAGGGCTGATGGGCAGATGAGTGGCCCAGGGAAGATTTGGAGGTGTGCCTTTTAAGAAATGTGCATTTTATTATGGCCCTGATAAATATCCAGCTGTGTGATGGATCTTGTCCACTTGTATCTTTCAAGGGTCTCAGATTTAACATGCCCAGTGCTCATTCTTGACTTCTTCCCACTTAAGTCGCCCCCTTTGACGGACAGCAAACTCTGTGTTTCATTGCCTACAAGCCATCCTGGAGTCATCTCAATGCTCTCTTCTATTCCATGAATCCTGTCAATGATGCCTTCTCATTCCATTCCTTGTCACCTCCAGGGCCACCACCCTGCACAAGACACCACCATTTTACAATGGAATCCTAACGCCCTCCCAGCTCCTGCTCCACCCACGGTGGTCCATTCTCTGCCCACCAGCCTGGGTGAAATTTCTTTGACATAGGTTAGATAGGGTTAGCTCTGTTGTAGTCTACCCATGGCTGGTTCTCTCTTCCGAGCCAGGGCTGCTGCTCCTGGCCTCCTGGCTGCCCACTGACTCCCTCTGCTGTCCCCCAGCCACACTGACTTCCTTGCTGCTCCTTGAATGTGCTGACAGGCCCCTGCCACAGGTCTTTGCCTTATCCAACCTGATGCTGGGCATACTGCTCTCCTGGGTGGATGATGACCTTACTCCCTCATTTTATCAGCCCTTCTTCAAATGTCCACTCTGTCTTGTTGAGAGCCACAGCCAAAGGGGCCCCAGCAAACTTCCAGCTGCCAGCAAACTTCCAGCTGCCAGCTGATGATTGGCTCACAGTGGCCCCAGCAAACTTCTAGCTGCCAACTGATTGGCTCCTCTAAGGTGATGCTCATTGGGCTGTTTCCCCGCCCTTTCAGACCACGGAGCTGCTCATTGGGGGATTTTTTTGGCTCCGCCCATGCGACCCAGCCAATCGGCCTCAAGAGCAGGAGGAGTAGGGGAGGTTGAGAGGTTTGTGGGAAGCCAGTGATGGCAGTTGGGCTCTGAGGGAATTCCTGAAGAGCTGTGTGGTGCGGTGTGTGTGTTCTAAAAATAAAGTTAGTTTCTTTTGACAAGTGGCTCCTGAATTGTGCCCAGCCAGACTGCGGCACTGTCTAAAGGCCCTCTTGGACTTCCTGTGTGGAATGGCCCCTTGGTACCATCATGGCACTCGACTCTTCCTCATGGCACATGTGACCACTGGCCACCTCAGGTCCTCGCTCATTTTCTCTCTCCTTCCACCAGCATGAACTCTGTGGAGTAGAGAATCTGCCCTATTCCATTCTCCATTGTCATGCCTGGCATGCGGATGGGACTTAAGAGACAGGTGTGGGCTGGAACATAACCCAATCATGTCACACAGCTCTCTCCAATGGGCCATGAATTGACCAAATTCTGCCAGGTCAGTAGGATGGTCACCCTTATAGTGCAGTACTCTACCAGAACCATCCATCCTTCAGCCACAACTGCAGAAGCTCATTTGAGCAACACTCAGGCCCCATAGGAGGACTTTGATGTTTGAGGAAGAGCACGGGGAAGAGATGGTGATGGCCTGTTGGCTGCAGGTCACTGGACACACAGAGAGTGGTTACTTTCTTTCTTCTTTCTTTTTGGTACCAAGGATTGGACCCTGGGGTAGTTAACCACTAGTCACATCTCCAGCCCTTTTTTATTTTTTATTTTGAGACAGGGTCTTGCTAAATTGCTTAGGGCCTTGCTAAGTTGCTGAGACTGGCCTCAAACTTGTGATCCTCCTGTCCCAGCCTCCCAAGTTGTTGGGATTTCAGGTAATGTGCTACTGTGCCTGGCCTGAGAGTGGTTTCTATTTGCAACTCTGTCTGGTGGATACTGACATTTCCAAAAGGACACATCTGTGCCCTGGAGAGCAAATGAGATGGTTTGAGTGGGTTTGGAAGAGACTCATTACAATAGTTATTTCTTTTAATGTGCTTCTGCTCCTCAACCATGATTGATGGCTGTTCTAGCCCAGGGCCAGGCATCAGCAGGATAGAGGAGCGAGCTGTATCCCAATGGCTCGCCCAGGGTTACATAACGAGACAACCGCAGATGCATTACCAGGTGATTTTAGCACAAAACAAGATTGAATAACACAATCAGAAAGTTATTCTCTTTTCCATTCTCTTTTAATGTTTCTGATTATAGAAGGAAAAGTCTCGTCTGGTGCTTGAACACTCGCCAGCCCTGATTCATCAAGGAGCCAGTGAGTTGCGGGCTCAGATGGCTCCACAGGCAAAGGCCAGGATCCAGTGACATGCTTGTTTTCATTGTTTATTTTAATTGTTTCCTATTGGTGGCAAGCAGTGCTGGTTTCCACTGGTTGTGATACAACATTTCCATTTGTATACTTTTATTTAAGTAAGATATTGAATTGACTTAAATAAATTCCATAAATGATAGAAGAGCAGATCGTGACTGATGCGGTAATCAGGAAGGTAGAGCCCACAGGACGGACATGGCAGAGGTGGGGGTGGTGTTGGGCTCCAGCCCAGCAAGGGTGGGGCCCACCAGGCCCGGCCACACTCTTGTCTGGGTTGTGCCACTCATCTGGGCAGGCTCTGGCTCCTGGTCCTCTATCGCCTTCCAGTGACATTGAATCAGGCCCCCAGGTGCTTCATGCCAACAATTCAGACCCCATAGCCTGCCCCGGGTTTTTGGGAAACCACGGTGACCCAGTTATTCAAGTCTAAGTGGCCCTCCTGTCAGTGTTCAGGGACTCATTAAAACATAGTTGGAACGGCCTCAAGCGTGGCATACAGCGCTGCCCTTTCTAAGAACCGAAATCTGAAGTCAAAACATGTTTCTGGGAATGTCACCACGTGCACATTCCCATCTTCTTTTTTTCCTGCCTTTGTACATTCAAAAACCTGTCTGGGCAACCTGTGACCTCCGGAGGAGACAATCTGATGTGATGAGACTCCACATCCAGTTCCGCTCTTGGAATACCACTGAGGTGCCGGGCAGTGGTCACTCGAAGAGCCCGTGGTTGTTTTGAACCACATAGCTACCCACAGTGCTGGTGAGTGACACTTGGGACAGCCATTCTGCATGGAAAATGAGTGAGGGGACGTCTCTCTGGGTGCTTCTGACGTCCTGGTGAAGCAACAGCTGCAGTCACCACAGGGCTGTGGTCTGGTTGGTTTAGCAAAGTGAGGCATTCTGCTGACGGAGGTGAGGGCCCGGCATGTCCCTCACGACATACCATGTATTTTACGTAAGTTCCTGTGCTTAATTCTCATGGCGATTTTAAGCTGCATCTGGTATTGACCCCATTTTGTTGATGAAGAAGTCGAGACGCCATGGCTGTGCGTGGCTGTGAGCAGCAGAGCTGGGCTCCCGCACACCTCCTGTGCCTGCGCTCGTGCGCCCTGAGGGAGATGTGATTTCTGTGTCTTAAAAAGTGATTTTAAGATTCTGGAACTTAATGTCCCAGCTCTGCCACTTCCCAGCTGAAGGGTGGCACCATGGGTACACTGGCCAGAGGCAGGTGGCACGCCCACAGGGGAGGAACAAGGAGACAGAGAATTAGGGGAAAAGGCAGCTCCCTAGCTGTGCTGATGGTGGAAGGACCCAGCCAGCCGCAGACTGCACTCTGTGGGGGCTCAGGAAAGTAGAGGCTGACCCCTTCTTCCCCTTGCCCTCTTCCTGTCACCTGATGCCCAACCAGAGGCAGTGGGGCTGGTTGACGCAGCCCAAAGAGTTCGCCTCCCAGGGGAAATGCAGGGTGGAGGGTGGTGGGGACAGGATGCGAGGCGTCAAGGGAGAGCCCCTGCCAGCACACCGCCCTTCCTGAGCCTTGTGGTGACCACAGCCCTGAGAGGAGTGCAGCAGGGCCTTGTCCTCTGGAGGCTCCTGTGGGTCATGAGTGCAGGCCAGGCTTGGCGAGTCCCTACCTCCAACAGGTGCCGCCCAGGCAGTGTGGCTGCAGTCACCACGGTACTTGGTGCTCCACTGGGAAGGGAGAGCTTCCAAACGCACAGGCGGCTCACAGCTTCTCCCTGGCTCCTGCCAGAGGCGGCTCTGAGCTCCCTGCTGCTGTGGTAGTGTGGGTAGTGTCCCCAAAGTTCACGTGTTAAAGGCTTGGTGTCCTTGGCACAGTGGGCCTTAGAGGTGGGGCTGTGTGGAGTTCCTTAAGTCACTGGAGTGGGACCTCCAAGGGGAGGTCTTCTTGCCCCCCCTCTGCTTCCTGACTGGTGAGCTCAGTGGTTTGCTCTGCCACAAGCCCCTGCTTTGATGTGCTGCTCTCATCAGGGCCCAAAGCAATGGGGCCGTCTGGTCTTGGACTGGAACCTTCAGAACTGTGAGCCACAGCGAACCTTTTCTCTTTAGTCAGTTGCCCCAGGTGTTTCATTATGGCAACACAAAGCTGGCCTGTACACTTGCCCAGCAGCCTGTCAGCACACAGCTGGCCTTGTGAGTGCACCTTCCACGGAGGCAAAAGTCTGCTTGAAAGAAAGAAGCTTTTGTAGCCTAATCCTGCAGTGGCAGTCTTTGCTGTGTCCCAGTGCCTAAAAAGAGGGAATTACACAAGGGCATGGAGACCAGAAGGTGGGGATGACTAAGGGCATCTTAATGCCTACCACAGCGACCTCATCTGAAGAGAAAAACAATCATATCATGATGTGACAGAGCATGACACTTTGGATAAGTCAGCGAACACAGAGCCACACACACACAAGAAATCAGACTCACAGAAGTATAGGGGGTGGGTCATGGGACACTGTTCATGTGAAAGTGCTTTGCAAATAAATAGCTCTGGGGACCTACCAACAGCCTCCATGCTGCAAAGTCATCTGGATCCCAGGCTCGCTTGCTTTCTCTGCCCAGCTGGGGCCTCTTGAACGTCCTGCCGGAGTCTCTTCCCTCCTGACCCTCCGTTTTGTCCTGCAGCTTCCTGGCTCCTCTGTCTCCTCTGTGGCCTTTCCTCCCCGACGCTGCCATCACACAGCCTGTGTGCAGCCCCAGCTGTTGGCCTGAGCTGTCGGCCAGGAAGTCGCATGAGTGTGTGGCTTCTGTTGTCACCATGTGCAAGTTTCCCCCCACATTTCCAGACCCCGCACTTGACCTTTCCCCCCAGCTGCCTGCTGGGTCCCTTGGTTCTTTCAAAGACCCGCGTCTCCAGTCCAGCTGTTTTCCTGGAGGTGACCCGCCTCAGTGCTGTTGTCCTCGGGGCTGTCGTCCCTTTCCTTGTGCTACAGAGGAATCTGGGGAGGAACCTTCTAAGGCGCTCTCTCCCTCACTCCGTTCAGCTACCCCTGGGTCCTGCTGGTTTCACTTCCAAAGTGACTCTCAAGGCTGTTCTCTTTTTTCCTCACTCTTAACCTTTTATTTTGAAATAATTTTACATTTATAAGAAAGTTCCAGAAGCGGCGCCCTCAGTGGCTTCTCCCCAGTACCTAGACAGAGAGCCACAGGGGCAGGGACTTCACACTGACGCAGCTCTGTCACTAATCTACAGATGACACTCTGCTTTGCCCACTGTCCATCCCACTGATGTTCTTTCTCTGTGCAGGGATTCCACGCCTCCCTGTCCTCTGGAACAGTCAGTCCTCCATCTTCCTTGTTCATGATCTTGAGAGGTGTCAAGATTCTTAGCCAGTTTGCTTTACAGATCGTCCCTCAACTTGTTTTTTTTTTTTATGCTTTTTTCATGAGTGTGTGTTGCATTTTTGGCAAGGATCCCACAGACGCGCTCTTGTGCCGCCTTCTAGAATCATGTCCAGAGTTCCACGGAGTCCCATTCCTGGGGATGGTGACTTTACTCACTGGGTGACAAATGGTGGCTGCCAGGAGTCTCTTCCGTCAAGTTACTGTTTTTTGCTTTGTATTTAGCAAGTGTCTTGTGGGGATTTATTTTGAGGTTTTTCAAATATCCTGTTCTTCATGGTACTTTCACCCACTAATTTCACATCTGCTGATGGGGATTCCTTCCTGCGACAATATGGCGTTGGTGTTTGCCAAATGACGATTTTCTATTTCCGTTGTTCCTTCAGTTGTTAACTGATATTGTCACAAGAAAAATCCACCTCCTTCCCCTTAGTTATTTGCTTATTTCTTTCCTTTACCTTATCAGTATAGATCCATGGCTATTGTTCTGAGTTATAATCCATTAACATCATTATTTTGTTATTGAAGCTATTAGGGATCTGGCCAGTGGCAGTTCCTTCAAAGGGCCCCATTGTCCTTTTGATATGCTTTGGTCATTTTTGGAGCACATAATTAACTTGTTCTGGGCCCATCTTTTCCGGCCCTCACCGCATCATCTTCTGTGGGTTGAACTGTGTTCACCCAAACAAAATGTTTAAGTTAAAATCCTGATTCCTGCAAATGTGGCCTTATTTGGAAAGATGGTCTTTGCAGATGCAATCAAGTTAAGATGGGGTCACACTGGATCATCGTGGTTCCTAGCTGAATGACTGATGTTCTTGTGAGGTGAGGGAGATTTGGACAACAGAGGAGGCACACAGGAGAGGCCACATGATGATGGATGCAGAGATTGGTGTGGCGTAGCTATGGTTGTGGATCAACCCCCAGAGGATGGAGGTCGCATGGAAGGCTCCTGGGGCCTCCAGGGGGAGCTTGGCTCTACTGACACCTTGACTTTAGCCTCCAGAACTGCAGGAGGCTACATTTCTACTGTTTTAAACCACCCAGCCTGTGGTGCTTTGTTACAGCCAAGCTCAAAAACAAATTCAGAATCAGTTGTTTCCCAGAAGAATCAGTTGTTTCCTGATTCTTTTCACTGGAGAATGGCCTTTCAATGCCAGAATCTGCGGGCCGGCATGGCCTTCAGCCTCTGTGGGGTCAGTGGATCTGCTGCACCCTACGGGCTGGAGCTGCCCAACTTTGGGCCCTGCACCCTTTTCTTTTCACTTTGTGGCCTTGCACATAATGTCATATCGTCCTTTGTCTCTATAACAACAGTCTAACCCACCATCTGCTCCTGCTTGGACAGGTGCAGTAGCTTCTTAATCTCTACACCCCACTTTTGATTTCTCCCAATCTAATCTTGATGATATCACCAAAAGGATCTCATTTAAAAATGAGATCATTTTTATTCTAGCATAGATTTAGATTTACAGGAACATGGCAAAGGTAGCATGAAGAGTTCCCATATACCACATGCCCAGTTTCTTCTATTATTAATATTTTTAGATATGAATAATCATATAATGATAGTACCTTTTTCACAATCAGTAAACCATTACGTTATCATGATTAACAAAAGTCCTCACTTTATATGGGTTTCCTTGGTTCTTCCTGAGGTCCTTTCTCTGTTCCTAGAGCCCCTCTAGTGAACCTTGATTTAGTAGTCATACCCTCTTGAGCCTGAGAGTTTCTCGGACTTTCCTTGTTTTGATGACCTTGACAGTTTCGAGAGGCACTGGTCAGGTATTTTGTAGCATGTCCTTCAGCTGGGATTTGTCTGATGTTCTCTCCTGAACAGACTGGGGTTATGAGTTTCCGAGAGGAAGACCACAGAGGTAAAGTTGCTTCTCATCGCCAGCTATCACAGGTATGCACAGTCGACGTGATTTATGACTCTTGACTGACCCTGACCACCCGGCCAGGCAGTTTGTCAGGTTTCTCTGCCGCGGAGTTGCTCTTTCCCCTTCTCCTCCCGTACTCACCGGAAGGAGCTCACCGTGAGCATCTCACTGTTGTGAAGGGGGTTGTGCTGAAGCTTGAGGAGGACAAAGCATCCATGTGAGTTATGTGGAATCCTTCTGCACAGTAGGCTCACCCATTCTCCCCCCTTTATGAATTTATCCAGTCATTTGTTTATATCAGCATGGACCCATGGATATTTATTTTCTACTTGGTTCATAATTTAACACTGGTTTATTACTTTGTTGCTTGAATTATTCTAATGTTGGTCTTTAAAAGGTAGTTTAGTTGGTTTCTGTGTCCCTTTGACAGACTCTTAGCAGTGTGTGTGTGTGTGTGTGTGTGTGTGTGTGTGTTTGTGTGTGTGTGTCTGGGCCAGCACATTCATGCACCCACCTGTGTGGAGTTTCCCTCACCGTCTGCAGCTGCATGATGCTCCAGGCTGACCTTGCGTACACTCTGTTCCTGTTCTATAATCAGCTGTTTCTTCCCAAACCAATCTTTCTAAGTGGATCTTTCTAAGTCTTTCTGACTTACATTCAGCCATTGCCAAACCCTTGCCTTGGCAGAGCCTGGCTTTAGTTCACCTTCCAGGCTGCACCGGTCTCCCCCGGGGAGTTCCCAGCTCTGACCCTTTTGGCCTCATTTCAGTTTTTTTGTGCATGCCCTGCCGTCCTCTGGTCCCCCGTGTTCTCCTTCTCAGCTCCTTGCTAGCTTCCCACAGCCCCCAGGCGGTTTCCTTCCCCGTCTCCTCTATGGTAGCGCAGGGCACAGTTATCATTTCACATTTTTTTTTTATGGGGTCATTTGTCTCCATCTGTCTGTTCAGGCTGCTGTAACAAAGTGCCTTTGACTGGGTGCTTTATAAACAACAGAAATTTATTTCTAGTCCGGGATGCTGTGAAGATCCGGATCAAGGCATCTGGTGAGGGCTCTGTGCTTCACAGTTGGCACCTTCTTAGTGTCCCTTACATGGCAGAAGTGACAAACAGGCCTCCCTCAGCTCCTTTATAAGGGCAAAATTCCATCATGGAGCAGAGCCCACACACAGGGCCTAGTCCCTTCCCCAAAGGCTCCACTGTGAACACTGTCATATCACATGGGGATGAAGTTTGAACGAGAATTTTGAGGATACCTGCATTCAAGTCGTAGCACCATCTCTCCTCCACTGCACTGTACTCTCCAGAGGGCAGAGTGTTTGTCCGTTTTCCCTTCCTTCACACTCTTAGACCCTGTGTCAGGAAGGTAGTGGTGACAATGAATATTTGTGGAATGAGTGGGTACTGCAAATAGTGAATTATTTAACATCTTCATTCATTTATTATTTTATTTATAGCCTAGTAATAGTTGTGCTAAATTATAGGGAGAGAAAGGTACGTGGTGTCCAGTCTCCTTACAGAAATCTAACATCCTGAACTTAGCATTTCCAAGATTTTTGGGGAGCATGTGGCACAGCATGGTGCACCATATGGTGTCAGTGTTGAATGACAGGAAAGTCGAGGGAGTGTCACAGTGTAGTTCCCATGAAGGCATGTGTCACTCATCACCTCTCCATTCATCCCCCAACCACCATCCAACCAACCTACCCAATCCCAGCCAACCACCCAACCACCCAGCCAAACACCCCAACATTTCACCCAAAAACACTTCATGAAGCTCATGATGGTCCAGCATCAGGGATTCAGAGGACAGCAAGATGAGAAGTGATAGGCAATGTTTCAGGGTCGCCTTAAGAGTTTACAACACATATTTTTATCTAATCCAAATCCAAATAATGCAATCCGTTTCACAAGCTGCATAGGCATCTATGACAGAGACTTCTCACCTCCTCCCTCCCGTCCTCATGAGGCTACTGTCATTCATTTACTGTAATCACCAAGTGCGTTGCTACTCTTACAAATACTTACCTTTTAGATTAAAAGTGAAACAGCCATGGGATTCTTACCTTCACTTAGTTCTTCTCTGTTGTTTTTCTTTCTTTGTGCAAATACATGTTTCTGGCCTATATTATTTTCCTTCTGCCTGAGGAATTTGTGACATTTCTTGCAGGGTGGATTTGTTGACAATGGGACCCTTCAGTTTTTGTTTATCGAGAAAGCCTATTTCTCTTTACTTTTGAGAGATGATTTTACTGGACATAGAATGTTATGTATTTATTTTTATTTTAAAATTTTGTTTTGATGCTAGGCATTGAACCTAGGACCGTGTGCATGGCAAGATGTGCTCTTCCATGGAGCTGTGCCCCAAGCCCAGGCATAGAATTTTTGGTTGGTATTTTAAAATTCCAACAATTTAAATATTTTAACCCACTCTTTGTCTACTTGCATGTTTTCTGAAGTCTACAGTGATTCTTATCTTTGTTTCTAAATAACACAGGTTTTTATTTATTTATTTTCCTTGTTCTGGATTCTTTTGAGATTTCCTTTTGCCTTCGATAAACTATGTCTCTCTGTAGGTGCACTGGGTGTGCTTTGTGATGTATCCTAACTGGTGTTTTCTGGGCTTCCTGTTTGTTGGGGTTCATCTTTGGTTTGGGGAAGTTCTTAGCCATTATTACTTCAAACACTTCTTCTGCTCCTTCCTCTCTTTCTTCTCCTTCAGGTATTCCAGCTACAAATGCATAACATCTTTTATAATTGTCTTTTCCCCTAATTCTTTTCCTCTTTGCATTTCAGCTTGGGAGGCTCCTACTGGCCTGTGTTCAAGCCTGCTGACCTTCTCCCCGACACCTGTGTCCAGTTTACCTCTTCATTCCCATTGAAATGTCATGGTTTCTAGTAACACGACACTTCGTGTTGTCTTCTTTTCCAATAGCATTTTCTAAGTATTCGTCGTCGTTTTAATAACCCTGACTGGTAGTTCCCAGGTGTGTCCAGTCGGAGTCTGCTTGACCACGATTTCCTTGCCATCTGGCCTGCTTCACCAGGTAGCCGGAAATGAGGTAAGCAGGGCTTCATTGTGAGGATTCATGGCTACCTGGCTAGGATTTGGGGGCTGGTGTTTGACATTTGCTGTAGCTGTAGATGCCAAAGGTCTCAGACTGTTCTAGTACCCTTGGGCCATCCTCTCCTCTTGAGCACTGCTGTTCCTCAGAGACTCTGTGCTTGGCAGCTTTTCCTGCTGTGATGCTGTCATTATACTGAGTCCTGTTGCCATGGTGGTGGATGGTGACAGGGGAACGTTCTAAAATCTTCTCATGGAATCCTTCAGAGGGCCCATGTGGACTGTGACCTGCACAAGGGTTTCCCCAATGGGAAGGTTTTATTCACCTACCTCCACTCCCTTCCCTGGTGGTGGCATCTCCGATCTGAATTCTCAGAGCCCTGAGCCTTAGCGTCTGCTTCTCTCCCCCGTGGATGAGTCAGGAGGGACAGAAATGAGAGAGTGGCCTTTCCCAGGTGGGATGAGGTTTGGGCTGTTCTTCCTTCTGGAGAGCAGCCCTCCTTTTTTTGTCTGGGTGCTGTCAAGGATCTATCTATCTATCTATCTATCTATCTATCTATCTATCATCTGTCTTTCCAGCTTTGTGCTATTGAATTAATAAATAAAAACTTTGTGTATGTAAGTTATACAGGATGTGCTCATCATTGACTGTAGCAATCATTTCACAATGTGGGCCTTCGTTTTGAGGAATCTCCTGATGTGTTTTATGAAGATTACATCAATTCTCCCCCAGCCAGAGCCTTCCTTGGGGGATCTTACTTGGGTCTTCACCAAGAGCACCTGGTGGAGTTCTGGAGGTAAAGCCCATGGTGTCGGAGATGGCGGCCCCATGTTGGTCCACACTCAGGCTCCAGCCGTTCATCAACAGCACTATGCAAGTTCCTTCCTGTCCTAACTCCAGGGGCTTCTTGTCCATAATTTGTCCATAACTCGTTTTTCTTCTTCTCTAGAGTTTGGGGCGGCACTTTGCCTGACAACCTCACTTCTTTGATGAGTCCAAAAAGAAAAAAAAAATAATGTCATTAGTTTTTGGTTTGTCTGCCTATTGTTTATTGTATGAGCAGGAGTATCTACTCTGAAACTTTTTACCTGTGTGAGCTGAAACCAGAAGTCACACTGGCAATACACAGTTAAATGAAGACACAGTCTGACTTCATTTTCCCTTGTGATGGTTGATTTTAGGTGTGGCTACTCATAGACACCCAGTTAACTGTTAAAGTGCTACTTCTGAATAGGTCTCTGAGGTGTTTCAGAAGAGGCTGGCATTTGAGACAGTGGACTGATTGGGGAAGTTCTGCTCTCACCCAGTGAGGACAGGCATCGTCCAATCAGCTGAGGGTTCAGATAGAACCAAAGGGCAGAGAAAAGGTGAATTCTCTTTCTCTTCTAGAGTTGAGACATCTGTCTGTTCTAATGTAGACATCAGAACTCCATTTCTTGGATCCATGGACTCTGGAGTTATATCATTGGCTTCTCTGTTTGAGGCCTCAGGCGTGGATTGGGCCAGGCTACCAGTTTCCCTGGTGTTCCATCTTGCAAACTGTCTATCATGGGTCTTCACCTCCATAGTTGCATGAGCTAATTCCTCTAAAAATTTGCCCTCCTCTCTGTCTAGCTATCTTCTTTCTATCTACTTACCTATCCACCCTATTGGTTCTGTCCCTCTGGAGAAACTCACATACCCTCCACTACTGAGTAGACCTCATGGTTCATAGAAATTCTGAGATGTTTGTAGAGGCTTGGGACTGAGAGCAGCTTGTCTCCTAAAGCATAAGCTCCTGCTGAGCCCTAGGCTTAACCAGACTATGCCAAAATGCCAGTGTTTGGGGGTTGGAGGATGAGGGTCTGTTCTGAACTACATTTCCCTTGGCAACAGGGTCCCAGAGGAAAACGCCATTTGGAAACACAGCCAGAGTAAGTTGATTTGCATCAAAATTAGAACTTAGTTCTCCCAGCTCTTCAGCTGCCGAGTGAGCAGGAATTTCTACTCTCTAAATGGAGCCAGCTCATTGTTCAATGGGTCCACTTGGGCAAATCCAGCAGAAAACTCTGAGTGTGGAGAAGGAGGAGAATCCATTGTGCTAACATCTGTGCGGTGGCGACTGACTCATCAGTCAGCCATATGCTGGCCCCCTCCATTTCCGGAAGTCATTCATGAAGTTCTCCCAACAGGATCTTAAAGGCCCCGCACTCCCACCTTGTGGGGTCAGGAACTCTGTGAGGCACCTCTTCCCTTGTAACCAGCCACAAGATGGGCCTGACCATCCACACTTCCCATTGCTACATGCACATCTGGGCTTTAGGCTGAGCGCAGAGAATCACTCAGGCCTGACTCTTTTCAAAGAGCAAAGTGGGAGAGGCTCATCTGAGGCCTCTCCCTAGTGAGGAGCCACTTAGCAGTCCCAGGGAGGGCTGGAGCTGGGCTCAGCTCCCTGGCTAAATAAAGTGGCTCAGTGGTGCCAGGTGGACCCTCTGCACAGTGGATGCTGAGAAACTCCCTCCACTATTCTGAGAGTGGCTGTTAGGGCAGCAGAAGGCACCTGAATTCAGGGTTGGCTTTCATCCTGTAAAGGAGTTGATTTGCCAAAGAGCCTCTGGCTTTTTTTTTTTTTTTTTGTCTTTTCAAATTTTTATTTTTATACATTTTTTGTATTAAAAAGAAAAGCATAATTACCACAAATTACAAAGGACTAAAGCAGGACTAGAATAATGAATGAATCACTTCAGCCTGGAAAACAGATACTCTCAATAATATTAACGTTATAATACAAGCTCATTCAAGTATTTTACTTTTTTTTGTCCTTTTAAATGTGCTATCCTAGCACATGGTAAAGATAATGTACTACGAGCGTAAGGTGGAACCTTCTCCACAAAGCCAGATGACAAGTTTTCCTCTCCAGTGAGAATCGGGCTGTAAGTTCTTCAGTTCTCTGCCTCTGCCATCAACATGGCTGAAGGAGAGGGTGGGGCTGGGCAGAATCCAGGAACCCTTCCACACAAGAGGTACTTTGAGGTTCCCATTTGGGAGGGTGCCAGATGATCCAGACCACTCTACCCAGGCTTTTGGCAAAACACCCCTAGCTCTCCTAAAGGCTAGTCTTCTTGCTTCCTCCACCCCACTTCCAGAGCCTCCTGAGCAGCTTACTTTCTTTTGTAAATCAATCATCAGAAAAGGGGGGAAAAAGAGCTACAATGAAACAAAAACATTTAACTTTGACATGGGGGCTCAGTGCCTCTTGCTGTTGTTCTGAGCCCTAGGGGTCCAGGCTGAGGCAGGACTGGATAGCCTTCTCTACTGATAGTGCATGTGTCTCAGGTTCTGGAGAGGGCACAAGAAAAACTTGTCCCTCATCAGGGCTTAGGCACACACAGACCTTCTGTTTGACACCTATAGGTCATTCTGGCATGGCTTTTTAAAGACTGTCACCCAGCAAGACATTAGGGTCACGGGCACTGATGTTGATTGTTAGTATCACCTTTGTGCCTGTTGACAATCATGTGACTGTAAAGACCTTGTTTCACTCAGAGTCCCCTGTGGGAGGGCCAGCGGGAGCTCTGCCTGGGAGAGAGAGTTCTCTTTGCAGGGCCACGTGGATGAAGAAAGCCATCGGATGTTTTCTCCCTTCCATTTTAGTGAACACTTCTGACTCTGAGAGAAACGATGTGATATAGGTAGAAAAAAATGAAAAGGATGGGATCGTAGTTTGATTCTCTTTTAATTGAGGCTATATAGCGATGTCCTAAGGAAGTTAAAGGGAGGGACGTGCAGCTTTTGAAACTCAGCTGTGTGGGGTGGAGCAGCCTCAGGAGCCCCGGGTGCTCTGCCTCCCCTGGTCCTCTGATTCCTCTGTGTACCTACCCACCCTCTTCTCTCCCCCAACGGGTTTTCACAGAGTACTCTCCCCACCTGTCATGCGATGCTGCTCCTAAATTTGCAGTTTTCTGCCACTTCATTTTGATCATTCTCAGCTGCTTGACAACCCCAGATTCCTGAGAGAGAGACTGATCTGAAGAGGTGCAGACCTCCTGGTGGAGGAAGGTGCCCCGAAGATGGTTCTTCTCAGAGAAAGTGTCTTCCTGAAAGACTTCCAAGAGCGTACTTCATCCCTGCATGGCCCCCATTCTACAGATGAGGAAACTGAGACTTAACCTCGCTTTTCTTGAGATTATGTAGCCTCACCTATCTTTTCTCCCTGAATGAAGATTGTGAGGAAATAATTTCATTTTGGTCGAAAATTGGTGCTATTCACGTCGTAGCTGTTTTTAGAGAATCGAAGCTATCTTTTGTCAGCTGGGGTGCATTACTTAACAAAAATCTTTTTCCTTTGTAATTTTGTCAAAAGGAAACACTTTTTCTCAAACTAAAATGAGAGTAAGTGAGAGTAAAATTTTAGTCGCGAAGAGAATGATTCCTAAAATAATCCAGAACAGTTATGTAATCACAGAGCTCTCTGGTATTTCCGATTTCAGAAAAAAAAATTAAATGCAAGAAATGAACAAGAAGGAAATCAAAATCCTTTAGAAAAGTCAGAGCTGCCCCAATGGCCAGTCATTGAGGTATGCTGCTGAGACTTCATGAGGAACAGGACATATAATAGCCGACCACAAGTGAGCTGCGTGTAGGACTGGCTGATGGCGAGAAGTGGAAGGTGGGTCAACTTCGCATCTGAGTATTCTTATTACTTTCCAGCTTTTTCAATACATTGGCTTCCCCCACTGAAATACAGTGATGGAGTTGTCAAAAATAAAACCAGAAGGAAAACATTTTAAGATTAAAAGTTTATGGGGGCATACAACAGAGTGGTTTGTGAGCTGCGAGATCTCAAAGCAAGAATATTTGGAAGTCCCCCTACGAGGGTCACAGCACAGCTGTGGGACACAAAGAGGGTGTGTGTGGCCTCCCGGGCCTGATCTGTCTGCATCACTGCCCTTGCAAGGCAGGCAGAGCTGTGGAAGTGTTTTGCCCACTCCAGTCCTGAATCAGGCCCACAGAGACATAACGCTTACCTTTTGTGTTCCATTCATGACCACGGATAGCTTTCCAGGGAAACCAGGATGACTTCCATATGGCTACGTGGCCAGAGGCAGTTGGTGGTGGGATTTCCAAACTTGGGGATCCACCCCTTCTCTGGGCTGGACCATACTGTGATTTTTTTTTTTTTTAAACCTAGAGGAAGATTTCAGCTGGATGATAGTAGCAAGACAGTCTTCCCAGTGCTTCCCAAAGCGTGCCTGACAGCCCACAGATAACGCCTGTCCACCTGCAGCCCCCACCTTGAGTGGACTCAACCATGTACCCCAGAGGCCTGGCTTCCACCACGGGAGGGCCACTCTTCAGAGCCTCTTCTATGTTACTCTTCCAGCAAATGGGGAGGAGGACTTACATACTTTCCCTGGGGAAGATGGGATTAAAGAAAAATCCATCAAAATGCAGCCTATTTGCTGAAGGCTCACAAGTCATCAGCAATGGAGCCCGAGGAGTTTGGCAGATGTGGGTTCTGAGCATCAGGATACACCCTCTGGCTGCCCTCCTGGTCGTCACAGCATCCCCCAGGCTCTGTGCCTGGCTAGGGGGAGGTGTGACAACTAAACTCTCTGTGCAGTGCCTGCAGCCTCCCTTGGTGTGACGGGGTGTCCACCTTCCTGCAGGGACCTGTCAGAACAAACGAGATGGAAGGCTCGTGGTGGTGATGGGATTGGATCAGAGCCCTTACGCCGGGGCAGTGGCATGATGAAGGGAATAAGAAAAGGCTTTTTTTTTTCCTAGCAAAATTATCTTAGTAATATTAATTCAAATAGGGTAGTAACAATTAATTCATCAAATATTGGTTGAGCATTTACTAAGTGCTGCATGACCTCCCGGGGAACGTGGGCAGAAACCCCAGATCCTAGTCATCCAGTAAACTTTTCCAAGTTTCTTTTAACAGAAGTGTGGTGAGTCCCTCCTATTCAGATGAAGTTACTGTTTCCAAAGTTGAAAAAATTTGACTCTTTCTCCCTTTCTCTTCCAGTTTCATTGTACAATGAACCTACAAACTCTAAGAAATAGAGAATAGAACTTGATGTTGGTCATTGGTCAGGATTTGCATTTCTAAGTCATCAGGAACTACTCAGCTAAGTTTTTAAAAAGTATCGATTAAATAAGGACAAGAAAGATACCCACAGAACAGTCAACCACGGTTTGCTTTTGTCTCACTTTCAGCCTTTGCTCTGAAGTACATTTTTATTAGCCAAACTATTGTACTGTGCTTTTCCATAAATTACAACTACCCTAAGGATTTTGTTTCTAATGAATACATACTGACAGCACATTTTGCTTAGCAGCCTGTCTCAATTTGCCATACAATACAAACCCTGCTTAAAATAACTTTTTTTTTTTTTTGCTTGACTATTAGTGCTTCGAAGTCAATTAAAAATACATACAGAAGAAAGAGCAATCTGCTAACCTAACAAGGGATCCAGGAAATTTTCACTGTTGGTTTCAGTTCTGAGTTTATTGTAAGTGGACAGAAAATTTGGAAAAATGTTTAGAACTATTAGTGCTTTGTATTTTTAAGTGGTGTAAGAAAGCTTATTTTCATCAACATCCAAAAAATCCAATGAGGCTTCCAATAGGTAAATTTCTCCTAGGTCAATTTGTGGAGAACTTTATATATATAATATTCTTCTCATAGCAGCTGATAGATAACCTTGGTTTCCCTTGCTTAAGAACAATAATGCTTGCCAAATAATGTCCTTCTTCTTATGAGAAGGGAAAACTCTTACATGTTGGTGCCAGGGGTTTCAGATCTTATAGTTTTTCTTTATTCTTATTTAACTTTTCATGTTGGGAATGACCTATACAAGCAAATCAACCTCCATTCTTTATTGATCTAGGCAAGAACTTTGGAAGTCCTCTTCACTCTTCGATGGTTTTAGTAGAACTTCAAACTTGGAGGAAAATATTTTCTGAGTTATTGGGGAAGGTATGTGTAGAAAAACACAAGATCCTGTATTGGGGGATGAACTGTTTACACTGTTGTAACAAACAGCCCCTAAATCTCAGAGGCTCAGCTCAACAGAAGTGGATCTTTTCCTCTTACTCAAACCTCCCATCCCAACAGGGGTCTCTGCTCCACAGAGTCACTCATGGTGCCAGGCTGATGACTCATTTTGTAGCTGTAGTGGCACCATCTGGAATATGCAGCATCCTCTGTTGCCATGGAGAAGAAGGAAAACACTGGATTACTGAGCTTGGCTTTTCCTTTCTCAGCCAGCAGTGACACACATTGCATGTCATGTGCCTGCCTTTCCCTGGCCACAACTGGTTCTATGGCTGGCTGCCAGTGGGCTGGGAAATGTATGGAAGGGAATGGGAAGAAAATCAAACATAAGTGAGCTTGCTTTTGGACCCAGATCTGAGTTAGAATTATAACCTGTGGACGACAGAGAGCTTACGTATGTAACCATGTTATTCTTAGGCCCTGGGGATGTCATCTGCTGGGATTCAAGGCTGGTTATAACAAGCCAGACATGAACCCTGGAGCTCAGAATTTCTGGTCTCCAGCGTTTTTTTTGATATTGAAAAATTACAATTAGGATCTTAGTCTTGCTGGCACCCAATAAAGTTCTATTAGTTCGACTTATTAACAGGGGAGCTGCTCTTGGGGACAGGGCTCTACTGGCTCCTGGGCTCAAGCTGGTTGAGCAGGAGTTGTTGGTCTCTTCCTGTTTCTGGCTTTCCTCAGTGTGGGGCTATGTTCTGATGGTCTGTGTGGTGGTATGGTAGCTTCAGGGACTCTAGCCCAGTGTGAGTGAGCAAAGACCCTGAGATTCAAGCTCACTGCACTGACTTAGGTCATGTGCTTACTCCAAACACTGATCAGGGCAATTCGATGTGCTGATGGGCTCAGGCTGGGGCTATAGACTGTACCCTTGGTCCGCCAAGTGTGAGCACAGGGGCTTCAAGTTCACAGCTTTCAGAAGAGGAGGAGATGCAAATTAGGGAAGACCATGAGCAATACCACTCTATGCGTTTCCCAGATCTTTTTTTGAAGAAAGTTTCAGGCCCACATGCTCTGGGAAGAATCCCACCGACTCGAGACCTGCCCTGAGGTCTTTTTGGTCCCTCACTGTATTTAAGCAGTTGGTGTCTATTTAGTACACATACTATCCAGGCGCTGTGCCAGTGAGCTAGGAGACAGGTGAGCTGGGACAGCTCTGCACTCACCAAGTTTACAGTCCAGCGTGAGGCCCTGTGAGACGGGCTCCGGCTCCAGGCTGTGCTGGAAAAGAGGCCAGCTGGAGGTAGGTTGCCATGGGAACCCTCTGGCTCACTCTCAGGGCCACTTGAGTGGTTTTTCAAGGCTGGAGATTAACTAAGAGGGGAAGCAGTCCCTTCTGTCACCCCTGTTGTCCCCCGGGAAGAGGCACCAGAGTGAACTGCCTCTCCATCCCTGTGCACATCTGACCTCCTCACTTCTTGAGGTCTTTGAAGAAGGGGCATTTCATCAGTCACTTCCTCTGATCATCCTCCAAAACCATCCACCCTGCCACACCAGCACTTCCTGTCACACTAGCACTTCCTGTCACACCAGTACTTCCTGTCACACTAGCACTTCCTGTCACTAGCACTTCCTGCCACACTAGCACTTCCTGCCACAACTAGCACTTCCTGTCACTGTCCACAATATTCAGCACCATCTGGCCCAGGACTTATTAATGTTTTTAATGGTCACTCTCTCCCCACTACAGAAGGCCCAGGAAGGCAGAGCTTGTCTGATTCACTGTTGAGTCTCTACTACCTGGTTCTCGTGAGCAGTGAGTACTTACTAAGTTTCTGTTGAATGAACAAAGGAATTGATAAAATGATATGTAGCTTCTTTATTTTGTACAACCAAGCTCATCTTTCTACAGTGTCACTTAATGACTAACAGGTGGCACTTTCTAATAAGTGGCACATCTGATCTGTACAGCCAGGGCTCTGATTTCTAGCCCCTCTCTTCACAGGTGGCTTTTTGGCACTTGGGCAGGGAGCAGAGAGACTGTAATCTGGGTGGGACTGCATCGGAGCCTCAAATCCAAGGCTACTGGGGCATCTCTTGGCCTCTGCTGCTAAGTTCTCTGGCCAGTGAGTTCATGGTCAGGTTCCTTGCCTAAGTGGTGGCGTGGTGGTCAGCCTCACTGGTCCTCTGATGCAGACCTTGATCCTAGTTTGCATCCTGCTCCCTGCCCACACTGTCTACCTCTGATTTCCAGTTAAGCTGGAAGTTTTTTTTTTGTTTTTAACTTTTGACTTCTTTTGTTTTTAACTTTATCATAATTTTTTAAAATTAAAATGTTCATGTTACAATTTCAAAAGTAATACATGCCTATAATTTCAGGTCCCAATCCACTTCCTATAAGTACCACTTATAACAGTTTAACGCATATCCTTGAAGAACTTTCTCAGCGCACATCGGAACATATTCTGATTAAATTTATTCTTAAAGTGGGAACTCTGCTACAATTTTCCTCCTTATCAGTATAGCATGGGTATCTTTCCATGTAACTATAAATCATTCTACCTCATTTTTTAAGATGCTACATAAAATTCCATATATTCTCCTATTTATTTACTCATTCTTTTATTGATGTACATATGGGATAATGACTCTTTAAAAAAAAAGAAAAAACAACACTATAACAAATGACCTTGCTTTAAGTATATATATGTTTCATTGATTTTTCTTATTTTCTTCATACTTCTGTATAAATGAAAAATGTCTCCTTTTCTTGCTTACACAAGGCCCAAGAACAGGCCTGATAGTTTTTCACTATAATAGTTGATGCTTTCTGAATGGCTCTTTTTTTTTTCTTCTTTGCCAGTTAATCCAGCAACGTGTAGCGTTTATTCCTTAAGTGGAGTGGGCATTGTGTGCCACATTCCATTGCTTAATTACCTCTGACTCACTTGTCATAGCCCTAATAAAAATGTACATCCATTGCCATGAATGCTTAATCACATTAGCTGCAAGGAGAGTAAACCGTTGAGAGGGAAGAACAAGAACAGCGACAATGTTGGCTCTTGTTTGGAATTCAAAACACTTTCTCCACCCTGAAGCTGCGGCTCCTTGACAGGGCTGTGGCTGAGAAGATGGCTCCCTGTGGACTGTGTCCAGAGAACCCCCAGACCCCAAAGAACGCGTAGGCAGTGGGGGTATCAAATTCTGCAATATTTGCACGTCAGATTGTTTGCTCTGAAACCAAGTGATGATCAAAGCAGAGTAAGAGTTTGCCTTTCTGAGCTCATCTGCTAGGGACAGGAGACACAGTGAGCAGAGCAACAGATAAAGATCTATCAAGAGTGCTGACAGGAAGCAAGGAGGTCCAGGTGGAGTGCCATGGTCCAGGGACAGCACAGGCCCTTTCCTCAGGGCCCCTGGGGAAGGATTCAGTCAAGGTGAGCCAAACAGGGTGAGGAGATGCTCAGTTTAGGACTGAGGTGCAAGCCCTTAGAATTGCTGGTGAAGGTGCTGGCTCCATAGACGTGGTCCTTGGCGATATCTTTCCACTACAAGGAAGCAAAATATTGTGAGTTTTCCCAAAGAGCAATCCCCATTACTGGAGCTTTGCCATCCAACATGAGTGCCCACTATCAACATGTAGCTAGGGGCTACTATATCAGACAGCAGAGATACAGAATCCTTCTGTCATCATGGAACATTCCATCAAGCAGTGTTGTCAAGAGGATTTTCATGGTTAGGTGCCTTACTGCCAATAACAACAGCAACACTGATGATGGTGATGGCAGTAACGACCACGGAAATAATCGGGATGTGACTTGTCATTTACCAGGTGTGTAGTAGACAGGGGGCACTTTGTGATATTATCTCATCCAAACCCCACATGAGCAGGTGGATTTACTCTCATTTTACAAGTGAGAACCCTCAGCATGTTGAGTAAGTTACTCAAGGCAGCTCCACTATTAAATAGTGGAGCTGGGAGTGGGACACGATCTGGCCTGAAATGAATAATTGTTTTTAGTCACCATAGTGCCCTGCTTCTGGATCCAAGGCATAGTTCCTAGGGCTGAGAAAAGTCCCAAGTGGGAAAGCTGATGAGTTTTATTGGAGAAGTGACTCTTCGTCCTGTGTGGGTGCTGGAATACCGAGTTGACCTACGTCAGCCACTGAACTTTTCTGCGGCTAAAGTTCCACTTATTAAAATTTTAGCTGGCATCCCTCTCAACATCCCTGATATTCATTGGGAACTTGTCACAGCACTAATGTATAGTGTCTCAGGAGTGATAGGGATCCCCTAGATTTGTGCAAAGAACAATCTGAACAATCATAGATGGGGGCCAGGTTGATTTGGTCTTTTTTTTTTTTTAATTGTAGGAAGACTTTAAGTCTCCTGAAAAGTAAGTGGCTGAGGCATCTTTGAGAAAACGTAAAATATTAACAGGTGCTCGTCAGCGATTCCTGCAGAAACCACCCACACACCCTGGTATTTCAAGGCTGGGACTCATTCCCTCTCTACAGGCCCTTGATGGAATGACTCAGCTGTCATGCGGACCAAGACTTAATTTTTAAAGAGTAATTTGTCACTGCAGCTCACAGTCAAGAAACATTAGGATTGAATACATCTGGAGTAAGGGAAGTGGAGGCAGGAAAGAAGAAGAGAGAGAATAAGTCAGAGCAAGAAGTCAGGGATAGAGATGACTCCACCTCTTAAGGATGCCTCGCCACCAACCAGCCACTGACGGCATCCGATCTCAGTGGCCATTCCACAAGGTAAGCTTTGCTACTTCAATTACCAATGGGGAAATGAACTAACACAGTGAGCGCAGCAGCCAGCAGTTGAACTAGGTATTCCTGACCCCAGGAATAAGGAAGGACAAAGACCATCAGAGTAACAAAGCAGTCAGTCCCGAGATATGGAAGGTGCTAAAAAAGAGTGTGGCCAAAGCAGAGTTCCGTGGATGGGAACACAATAAGGGGTCCCGATTAGAAACAAAAGTAGCACAGGTAAGGGTTGAGATGGGGACCTTCACTTTTAATCAAGGTGAAAAATTTGTCCCCTGCCTGAAACAAATGAAAAAAGAGGCAGAATATATAAATAACAATTTATTTTAAGGACTTGAGCACCAGACAATGAAGGACAGTGACCCCTGGCAGATGGGAAACAGAAAAAGGTAACCCTATATTTGCCTCAGTTTACTATCTAGAGAGTCTACAGACTGTGGCTAAGAGAGTGAGCCAGGTGGACGCCTGCAGTCTGCTGTAGCTGAGGGGACGGAAAAGAATATTCAGGGAAATCAGGGGCGGGTAGAAATTGTAGGAGGCCAGTTGTGAGTGGGAGGTAGAGTTGCTGTGTTAGTCAGCTCTCCATCACTGTAACAAAACACCTGAGGTAACTGTATTATAACGAGAGAGAGCTTCTTTTGTCTCATAGTTTTAGAGGTTCCAGCCCACGGTTGGCTGGCTCCATTGCTGTGGGCCGTGGTGAAGCAGCATATCATGGTGGGAGCATGTGCTAAGCAGAGCTGTTCCCCTCCTGGCCAGGAAACAAGAAAGCAAGGGAAGGATCAAGGCCTCCCACCCCCTTGCAGGGCTCGCTCCCAGTGGGCAAGGAGCTCCCATCAGGCTCCACCTCTTGAAGTTCCAGCACATCCCAATAGTGCCAAGCTTTTAACATGTAGGTCTTTGGGGGAAATTCTAGGTCTGTATCATAGCAGCTTCACAGAGAAAACAGCAGAGGGCCTTTGTTAACATTCAGCTGGTGCGTGATTGATTGACACATGAAGTGATAACACTACACAAGGCCAGGTAAGGAATGAAAGAAAGGAAGGAAGGAAGGAGAAAAGAAAGAAAACAGCAGCTGGCATTTATATAGGGCCAGGGATAGTGCTTGTTCTCAACAGTGGCCCTGGAGACTCTCGGATTCAGTGGACTTCGGGTGGATTTCATTGCAGGTCTTGCCCAGTCATGGGGTCTGAGCATCCCAAGACTGCCCAGTGCTCTGCTCATCTAACAGATCTTAGAAGCCAGACCCAAAAGAATTAAGCTGTTTCCAGGTAACTAATTACATCCTAGGACAAAGGCCGAGAGTATCCGAAGGAACTACTATACATCATTCCACAATGCAAAATGCATAGTATTTGCATCCAATAAAAATTTCCTAGGCAAGCAAAGAAGCAAGAAACTGACCCAGAATGAAATCAAATCAATCAAAATTCACCAAGAACTAACAGATGTTAGAATTAGCAGAAAAGTATATTAAAATAGCTATTATAACTGTAATGTATATGTTCAAAAAGTTAAATAGAGGCATCAAAGATATAAAAGACTCAAGTATAACTTCCAGAAGTATAATTATACTGTTAGATGAAATTAGTGACCTTGAAGACATATAAATTATATAAAATGAAATACTTTAAAGAGAATGTAAAACTGAACTGAGCATAAGTGAGCTGTGGGACAATTTTAGGTGGCCTAAAATGCATGGAACTGGAGTTCCAAAAGGTGGAAGAAAAGCATGAGAAGTTGTGGTGGCTGATATTGACAAAAACCATTAATCCACTAATCCAAGAATGCCAACAGCCCCAAACACAAGAGACACGAAGAAAACTGCAAGATGCATCATGATCCAATCGCTGAAAACAAGTGTTAAAAACCCCTTCAAAGCAGTCAGAGAAAAGGGAACATAAGGCCTAGCAGCACAAATATAGGGATGACAGCAGATTCTTGTCGAACGACACAAATGAGAAGACAGGGCAGAAATAGTATCAAAGTCCTGAAGAGAGAATCTGTCAATCTAGAATGCTCTACCTAGAGAAGGCACCTTTCAAAAAAGAGCAAAGGCAAAATGAAGACGTTTTCAGGCATACAAAAGCTGGGAGAATCTGTTCCCAGAAGACTATAGAGATGGAAAAGGAGATCTGTTGGCGAGAAGGACTGTAGTAGAAGGTGGAAATGTGGACGTGCACAAATGAATAAAGACAACCAGAAATTGAATTTCATGAGCAATCACATCAGATTATTTTTTTTACAATTTAAATATTTTAAAAGATAATTGGCTAAACAAAAATAACAACAATGCAGCGTAGGATTTTGCAACACTGCATAACTCAATGTATAATGAAAATAACCCAAAGGTTGGTTGGGGAGAAATGGAGCTTACTATTGGGAAGTTCATACATGAGAAGGTCTTCTCAGGAAGACGGAGAGGGAAGCCTGCTATAAGTCCTAAAGTAACCACTAAAATAACAGCAACAAAAAAAGAATTATAGCTAATAAAACAATAAAGGAAATAAAATAAATTATATGAATTAGTCAATTAATCCAAAAGAAGGCAGAAACAAACAGAAAAAATAAATCAAGAACAGATGGGATAACTAGAAAGCAAACAGCAAGGTGATAGGTTTTAGCTATAATGATATCAATAATCACTCTGAGTGAAATGGTTAAAATATCCCAAATAAAAGGCACAGACCGTCAGACTGTATAAAATAGCAATACCCAATTATATTCTGAATACAAAAATGTGCTCTCAATAAAAAGTTACAAACAGAATTGAGAAAGACACACAGTCCTCATTCATTTTTTGTGGGTTCTGTGTTTACAAATTAGCCTGCCTGCTAAGATTTATTTGTAACTGTAGACTCAGTACTTTCAGTGCTTTTGCAGGGTAGATACACAAAGAAATGCCAAAGCATTAAGTTGCCTTGTTAACATTACCAACTGGGGTCCACCAAGGCAATGTTCTGGGGTCTGTTACCTACTTTCAAACAGAGGAAAGTTATCCATTTCAGAGAGTCTCTCATTTAGAGACAGAAGGTGCTCTTGGGCCAGTAGGATTTGATTCCCACTGTTATTTGGTAGCTGGTTAGCCTCAGGCAAGTCCCTTAACACATTTAAACCTTCTTGACTTTTTTTTCTAAATAAAAAAATATGATTTATCAGGATGAGTTTTTAATATTTTAGATGATAATTTTAAGTGCACTTATGTTTTCTTTAGGAGCAATGATTCCGTATTTGTTAACTTAGTGCTCACAGTGACTTGAAAGGACATAACTGCATAAATGATGAGAATCTACTGTACTATGCTAACAGTGGTCAAGAGAAGGCTGGAATAGCTACAGTAATGACAAGAAAGAAAATCCCAGGCTGAAAAATGATACCTGAAAGAAAGAAGATAATTCCATGGTAATAAAAGGGCCAGTTCTCTAAGAGGACATAATAATTTACTTCATAACAGAACTTCAAGTGCATGGAATAATTACAAATAAAATTGCAAAAACATAAACAAATACTATAATTGCATGTATCAAATAGGTCCTCATAATTACTAGAATAAGTAGACAAAAATCAGTAAGGATATAAATATTAGAACAACCTACTTGACCTAATTAAATTTTATGAATGTTCCACTGATTGACAGTAGAATATACATTGAACATCTAGAAAGATAGACCATATGCGGGACCACAAAACAAGTCTCAGTAAATTTGGAAAGATTTAAGTCATCCCAAGCATGAAGGCAATTAGAAATCAATTACAAGAAGTATTCTGGAAAATCCTCAAACCAAAAATATACTTTTAAACAACCCAAGGGTCAAAGAAGAAAATTAATGGAAGCTAGATAGTATTTTGAAAAGAATGAAAATGAAAACACAACATATTAAATTTATGATGGTCATTAAACAATACTTAGGGTGAAATTTATAGTGCTGACTATATTAGAAGAGAAGAAAGTTCTCAAATTAATAACCACAGTTTCCACCCTTAAGAAACTAAGAAAAGAATAAATTAAACATAAAGTGAGAAGTAAAAGTAAATAATACAAATTAGAACAGAAATCAATAAGATAGAAGTAGAAAAGAAATAGAGAAAAATCAATGAAACAAAAAGGTGTTTCTTTAAGAAGATTAAAAAATTGATGCACATCTAGTAATACTGACCAGGAAACAAAGATAGAAGGTACAAATTACCAGTATCAGTTATAGTTATTACAAATAATGCAGGTTTTAAAATGATAATAAGGGGCTACTATGAGCAACTGTGCAAATAACAGTGTAGATAAAATTATCAAATTTCATGAAAAACATGAACCATCAAAACTTAAGAAGAAATATATAGCCTAGGCAAACCTATAGCTAGTAAAAGAATTGAATTTCTGGTTAAAAATCTTCCCTCAGGACCAAATGGCTTTATTGGTCAAATCTATCACTTAAGGAGTTAATGATACCAATTCTGTTCAAACTCTTCTAGAAAACTGAGGAGAGGACTGTGTTCCGACCCATTTGATGAATACAACCTGAGCAAAACCCAACAAGCAAAACCCAGCCAAGATATTTAAAACATATAAAATTATAGACCCAAATAATAGATATGAAAATTCTAAATAAAATTGTACTAAGTAGAGTCCAACTGATATCCACACAAGAACACACGCGCGCGCACACACACACACACACACACACACACACACATTCTCATACTCCATGATTGACTGGGATCTATCTTAGGAAGGCAGAGCAGTTCAAACATTTACACTTAATGTGGGTTGGTGATATAGCTCAGTGGTAGAATGCCTGCCTAGCATGCGTGATGCCCTATATTCAATCCCCAACAACTCAAAATAAAAAATACTAATCAATGCAATTTTCCATATTAAAGAAAAGAAAACAAAATATGATCATCTCAAGTGATGCAGAAAAAAACATTCAAAAAATTGAGTATTCATTCCTGGTTCAAACTCTAAGCAAACTCAGAATAGAAAAAAACACCTTCATCCTAAGAAAGGACATCTACAAGAAAACATACAGCTAATACATACACTTGCTGGTGAAAGGGTATCAGATTAGAAATAAGAAAACGATGTGTGCTTCCATCACTCTTTTACTCAACATTGCTTTAGAACTTCTAGCCAGGGAGAATAAGTCAAGAAAAAGAGGAAAAAAGCTATCTAGTTCAGAGAAGAAGAAGTACAAGTGTTTGCAGATGGCATGATAATTTATCATAGACTCTAATTAGGTAAAGTAGACCTAATAAGTAAATTTAGCATGTTTACAGTTTTAAGATCAATATACAAAAATCAATTTGCCATATACAAATTGACTATATATATATTTTTATATATATATGTGTGTATATATATGTATGTGTGTGTGTATGTAGACTATATATTGTATAAAACTACAATTAGACATTTTGGTTAAAAATAATATAATTTATAATAATATCACAAATATGAAATATTAGGGGACAAATCTGACAAAAATGTGTCTGACATATGAATTGAAATGACACGAATAAAAGACCAAGGTATGAAAACTACATTTCTGAAAGAAATTAAAGAGTACATTTCTGAAAGAAATTAAAGAAGGTCTAAATGATGTAGAAATATACCATTTTCATGGGTTGAAACTTTTTTTTTTTGTCAAGATGTGAATTCTCCAGAATTAATCTATTTACCTGATCTAATCTCAATCAAATCCCAGCAGGTGTTTTGATAGAAATCAGTGAGTTGATTCTAAAATTTACAGAGAAATACAAAGGACCCAGAATAGCCAATACCATGTTGGGAAAGGACAATGTTGGCAGACAAACATCATTTGACTTTAAGGCTTATTACAGACCTACAGTAATTGAGACAGTGTGGTGCTGATGTCAAAATAGGTAAGTACATCATGGAACACAACACAGTTCAGAAAGGACCCACATATATATGGATGACTGATTTTTGGCTGAAGGTGCAAAGCCTTTTCAACAAATGGTCCTGTAGCAATTGGTTATCCAAATGCAAGTAAGTGAACTTTGGTCCACACCTCTCACCATGTGTAAAGATTAACTCAAACAGGATCATAGATCTAAGTGTAAAACCTAAAACTTTACAAAAAATTCTAGGAAAAAAAGAGAGAGAGAGAGAGAAACCCTATAGGACTTAGGTTGGGCAAAGATTTCATTGACTCAAGAGCAAAAGCATGAGCCATAAGAAAAACCAAATGATAAATTGAAACTCATCAAATTTAAAAAGATCTCTTTAAAAGACAGTGTTAAGAGATTAAAAAACAACAACACACTGGGAGAAAATATTTGCAAATAATATACCTGATAAGAGTTTTTGTCTCAATTAAATCAAGAACCCTCAAAACTCACTACTGAGAGATCAAGCCACCCATCCCCAAACTGGGCAAAATATTCGAAAAAATGTCTCACCAAAGAAGATGCACGTATGAATGATAACCACATGAAATGACACTCAGCATCATGGTCAGTAAGGAAATGCAAATTAAGATCTCATCAAGACACCTCTGCACGCTGGCCAGAAGGGATAAAATAACAAAAACAGACCGAGCAAAGCTGGCGAAGCTGCAGAGAAACTGAAGCTCTCATACATTTCCCCCAGGGACTGCTCGATGGGACAGCTTCCAGAAGAGTCTGGGGATTTCTTAAAAGTTCAACATATATGTTCTATAAGATCCAGCCTTTTTCATCCATTTTCCCAGGAGAAATGAAAGGTGGTGTTCATACAGAGATTTACCCATGAGTGTCTGAAGTGGCTTTATTTATAATAGCTCCGAACTGGAAACAACTCCAATGTCTTAACCACAGGTAAACAGATAAACAGTCTGTTTTACCCATGTAATGAAATACTATTCATCGATGGCAAGGAATGAACCATTAATAGATGGTACAACACAGATGAATTTCAAAATAGTTATGCTGAGCAAAAGGAGCCACATTAAGAAAGGGTACGTGCTCGATGATGCCATTTATATAAAATTAAAACAAACTGCCAACTAATCTCCCATGACAGAGCAGATAGGTGTTTTGCCTGGGGATGGAGGAAGAAAGAGAGTGGCTGTGGCATGGATTTTTACAAAGGAAATTTTACCTCATCTGTGGTGATAGTTGCACAGATATGCATAGATCAAAATTGTCAACTTCTATACTTTAAATATTTGCAACTTATGGCTTGTCAATGATAACTCCTATGATTGTTGCCAGGGCTAACAGATGTCAGTGACCAGCATGGTCACTTCCAATTCCGGGAAGATGGTTACTAAAATATATAGCCATAATCCCTATCACTGTTCATATGGAGTTTGTGTTGTGCAGCCGCAGTTCTGTTCCACATGTATTAATAAATTTAATGCTCATCCACAGAGGCAAACCCTGCAATGGTCCCCATTTTACCCAGGAGGAAACCGAGTCAACACAAGGCTAAGAACCTCGTCTAAGGTCCCAGAGCCAGTAGTGGCTGTAACCCTAGCCCTTAGGGATCAGTTTCCTCTTACCTAGCTGTGCATGAAGCCAAAGGGACATCTGTATCACTGTAAATGTGATTCTAAGCTTCAGACTGGGGAAAAGGATTGAGCTGTAGAGAAAAACCCTACTTTTAAACCGGAAGTGGAAATTTGTAGAGTCGGTGTTGGTGACAGGCTAGTTTTTTCTTTATTTTAAACAACTTTTAACAACATTTTATTTGTTGTTGTTGTTGTTTTTTTTATTATTCCAGCCCAACTTTCCTCCATTCAGACCATCCTCTGCACTCTCAAAGCTTCTGGCTAATCAGTACAGTGTTTGTCACACAAGGTTGGAACTATTGTTCTTGCTTTTTTTACCCCCTCTGATCTGAGGCATCCTAGAAAAATAATAGCTATAAAAGCTAATATTTTATAGCACTGGATGTACCTGCCAACCACTATTCTAAGTCTTCTACATAGATAACTGGCTCAGTTATCCCACTCTGTCACAGGGAGTGTTGTTACCATGCATATTTTACAAGTGAGACTTTGAATATCTATCTGGCTGGGGAGTTGATTCCTAGTCATTGCACCGAGCTGTTCCTCCTGATCTTCATGATCTCAGAGCCTAGCACACAGCAGGCACTCAATGAATGCTTATTTCACTGAACAAGAGTAATAGGTCACTACCAGTGTGCACCTCCCAGTTCTTATTGACATCTAGACACACAGCGCTTATTCAGATGAACAGAGTACAAGATTTGGGGATGAAATGATAAGAGAAACAAGGAAATTAAATATTGATGAACTCTCACAGTGCAAGGGTTGGGGCTCAAAGAGAACGTGGGAGCTTCAGGTGGAGGTTTTTAATTCCTCTGTACCATCCGCTCTGCTTTCTCTGTCCTCCGAATAGGGTCTCTGTAGTTGAGAATAATTCATGCTTTATTTAAAACCAACTTTGTGTGTGCTGGTTCTGGCAGAAATTCTCTCATTACATTCTGGGTTTCTTTTTAATCATCTTCTGGGTAGACAAGTACAATTCCTCACATGGGCCAAAGGTTGGACCCTCTAATGATAAGAAGATTTCCAGGGTATGTGAATGATCCCAGCCTGCAAGTGGCAGCCACACTTACTGTTTTGTTCCTTTGTAATTGAAACCCATCAATTAGATGCTATTAAAGAGCCCAATGCAAATTGTAAAGATTCTCTGGGAAATGAGCCTTTCTCTGAAAAAAAAAGTTTCTAACTTTAATATTGCTTCTTCTTACTGTAATGATCCAGTCTCAGCTTCAAGATGCCATTTGCTGCATTATTCAGAGGCAGTTTACAAAAGGGTTTTGATCTCTGGCTTACAGCTTTTAAAGCCAAGGGAATCCTAAGTAGCATGAAACTAACTGAGAGATGGCATGGATTAGGAAGCACAGTCGCTCTCTCGGCTCCTGATTCAAAATCTGCCTTGGGGGAAGACTCTCTGTTCTTATCACAAGGGGCCTCATTTGGGGCCCCTCCTCTTCTATTACCACCAAGCAGAAGTTCCCAGCTACCCTCAACCCACCTTGAAGCTTTGTTAAACACACAGGTTCATGGTAAATGAAGAAGGCAGAAACCCAGCAGACTGGTAGAGCAACCGGCCAGCCAGAAACCAACAGGGAACGTCTGGGGACCGGGTGGCACCTAATAAGGCCCTACCTTTTATGTCCCACAATGCAGTTCAACAGCCTCAGACTGCACGATTTTGGACCGTGCTGGTGTTGAAATGATCAATTATGCAGGTGTTCTAATGCAATTAAGCCTCATTTACTTTTGCACTTTACTTTCATTCACTGGAGTTGAGAGTCTCTAAGCTCCAAAGACGCAGGATTATTTTAGATATTTATAATTTCTATACACGTCTCCTTGGAGAATATCGCTGGAACCTTGGGTGTATAGATAGAACTGTTTAAAACCTGCTGTTTACCTCAGCTGGGGAATTTTCTTCATGATTAAATGATTCATTTTATGCACGGCTCCGGTCTGAACTTAACTAAGATTTCTGTGTTTCAGTTATTAAAGCAGAAAATTCAAGCATGCGAGTGGCTGAAACCCAGCCAGGCAGTCGCGGTGGGATGGGACTATCTCGTGGCCATCAGTAACTACTTAAATGAGGAGCTGGGAAAGTGGGAGCCAGAGGACTCGGGTTATCCTCCCTTTGCAGAGTGAGGCCGAGTTTCCCGTCTCTGCACCAGGTCTTGCGGGGTGCCCCAGAATGCAACTGTCTGTAGAGCTGCTTCCTTTGTCTTGGTTCCTGACGTAACTGCTATTAGAGGGAAAGGTCTGTTTTGAGAAGCCAGGAAATGGAGCAGAGGAGAGACCGACTCTGAGACCTTCTCTGGGCTTCTCGCGGCACATAGCAGCAATTAGCGCTGCGGTGGGGGTGCATGTGCGGCCTGGGGTTGCATAGTGATGGGTCTGAATAATAGGCTTTGCTCTTTTGGAGCATGTGAGGCGTCTTTGAAGATTATTGTATATTTTTTAAAAAGAAGCATTACCTATTTTGTCAGAGGTGATGCATACTCAGGGTTGAGAACCACTGATTGGTGTAATGGGTCAAATACTGGATGGGAAACCATTGGTAGGACTGTGATTTAAATATGTAGGGGAGGCGCATGCGGTGTCTTCTAAATCTAGCCAGAAAATGGAACAGGAAGTACAGAGAAACCAGAGAAGCCTTGTTTGAGGTGAAATCACACACACACACACACACACACACACACACACACACACCAGTGCCAAGTGGATGGAACCTCTGTGGAAGGCTGGCAGAGTGGTTTCCCTCTTTGGCTTTGCGTTCTTATCACCAGTGTTTGCCATGTGCACATTCAGGTGCTTTCATTCAGGTACAATCTACAATTAATGAAGATTTGCTCATTAATCAAGTCCCTTTGGATTTCATAACCATGATTGAATCTTACCAAATTTGCCTTTCAAAGCAGCAAGGCCAGTCTGCCACTACTGTCACATGCCATCTCCTACAATCAAGGGTGATTTAAGCACAGGAATGAATCTCTAATGTGGGATTCCATGTCTTGAGAACCCTAAAAAGATGAAAAAGATCTACTGGGTCCAAATTCCAGCTCTTCTATGTACTAGGAGTAGGACGGGCCTAGTTACCTAATAGAGTTGGGCCTCATGTTTTCCTTGGAACAAACTATACAAAACACCCACCAATTTCAAGGTTGTGAGAAGTAGCTGAGACGAAAGTTTCAGTGGTCACCACCTCTCCTTGGCCTGCACTCCCTTCCCATGCTGGTCCCTTCAGTCACTGTGTGTGACAGGGTTGGGGGGGTTCTCTGGGGTGTTGATTGACAGGCCAGCCTGAACCTGGCACCATCGTCTAATGATTCTCCCTCTCAGGGAGCATCCCAGGGAGCAGAAGGCACACCCTTCCAATAGATGGGGGATGTTCTTAAGTGCTTACCACCGCACTGTAGGGTACAAAGTCCCGCCAAGGAAAAGGAGGAACGCCCACATTCTTCTGGGACCTTTTGTTGACGTTGTTTAGAAACATAAAGTTCTTATGTCTCTGTAAATAATGCAACCATGTCCAAGAGATGAAAATGAGGCTGGAATCACAGTTTACCCTGGCTCAGGACCACTCTCTTTAAAGGAAGAGAGAGAGAGAGAGAGAGAGAGAGAGAGAGAGAGAGAGAGAGAGAGAGAGAGAGATATCAGACTATCTGGGGTCTGCCTGGGTAACTAGACCAGGGTTTCAATCTTGGCACTGTTGGCATGGAGGGTGTTCGGTCACTGGGCCATTCTGTGCCCTGTGGGAGGTTTGCCAGCCTCCGTGGCCTGCACACTAGATGCCAGTGGCACCTTCTCTAGTTCTGACCTCAAAAAAGATGCCTTCAGATATTGCCGGCATTCCCTGGGAGGCAAAACCCTGCTACATCCCCTCAGTTTTCACCCCCAGCCCACCTCTGCTGATGAGAAACTGGATGTCAGATCGTCCTGACCCTAAATGGTCCCCCTTTTGTGAGGGGGGTTAAAAGCACACGCACCACAGTCAAATAGATCAGCTTTTGATAGAGAAAAAGGCGAGTGCAGCTCTGTGAAGGGTCTTTCCTCTCCTGCCCTTCCATTGTGTTTAGATTGTTCAAATTCCAGTCTGTCCAGAGGCAGAGGGTCCTCCCTCCATTGGGAGCACCTGAATCAGGGCCTTCTCAGCCCAGATGAAGCCACATGTTCAGGTGGCTGCAGAGGCAGAGAGAAACAGCAAGGTCAACACACACTCCCTATGTACCAGGAAACCCAGGGGCCTGGGTACACCATCGCTCGTGTGCATAACTTGCTGGTTCTTAGTTTCCATCCTAGCTGGTTTTGCAAATGTGCGGCGGCTCCTCTGTCCTCCATCTTCCAGAAACACAGCCTTTCTGTCCCTTCACGTCAGAATGCGTGGCAGAAAATGGTCACCCTACACAGAGGCTTCCTTCCCGCCTCAGCGGTAATGGAATGTGATCTCCTGATCCTGGTGGAAGCCCTGAATACAGATTCTCTAAGCTGCCTTGAACCTTGAAGAATAATACCGAATTACACCTAGTCTGTAAATAGGAGAAGAGGGTCTTTTCCTCCCTCCAGTTGCTTTCCACAGACTTTAATATACGAGTGAGTGATTTATAGTACTGGTGACAAAGCCGCAACACAGCTTGAAATTTTTTATAACGGCTGTAATACCACATCTATCATAATGAAAAATGTCTACGAAATCATTTTCTGCCAAAGAACATCTTCCCAGATTCTATTAAGAACTTTCTATCTACATGAACACCACATCTTGCTGAAACACATCGCTTTAGAATGGCCCTCGTGGGTGGGGCCTGCTGCAGCCTTTGGAGTCACTAAAATCCCAATCAGTGGCAATCAATGAGGAAGCTTCTGGAAGTGTCCAGAGGAGGAAGCCAGGAGCGGAGACGAGATGGTGGAAAAATGTATTCCTTTATTTTTTTATTTTATTTTTTTTAATATTTATTTTTTTATTTTTTATTTTTTTTTTAGTTCTCGGCGGACACAACATCTTTGTTGGTATGTGGTGCTGAGGATCGAACCCGGGCCGCACGCATGCCAGGCGAGCGATGTATTCCTTTATTAAAAAAAAAAAAAAGAACTAATTTTGTCAGGATGTTCCTGAGTGTGGCAGTTGGATGGATTTAGATTCTATTGCCTGTTCTTGTCACATTTACCTAGGAGCTATTGACTTCCTGCTGTTCCCAATTTTTAAAAGAACACAATGGTCCCGCCTGCCTATTATTACTGCATTCTATTTGTAGTTATCTTTGCTTCCAGGAAAGGCGGAGAACTTCACCTTGATTTGTGCCCTTGTTGAACAGAATCTTTTGCACAGAAGGATTAGCCCTAGTCTTCTGAGGACCAGGGGAACCTGACGCTGCTCCTCGGTGTCAGAAGGTCAGGGTTCCCGTTCACGGAAGCCTTGGGGTGCTTGGGAAGGAGCCTCAGAGCAGTGCTTCCTGTGCCTCCTCCTGCCCTCAGAGAACTCCGCAGGAAAGTGGGAGGAGGCATTTAGATGCAAGTTCTGGAAAGTCCAGCAAGAGGGTTCATGGATTGGCACTCCTGTGGAAGGATTTCATTTTCTTCTGTTTTGCCATGCAAACCACCTTAAGAATATCCATGTTAGGCTGTTTTCTTTGCAATATTTATTCTGGCCCATTTGGAAGAAGGAACTTTAAATAGTAATCATTAAAAATAATGCTCATCTCCCCTCCTCCCTCCCTGGGCCCCTTCCCTCTACTCTATTGATTTTTCTGTTTACTTATAAGATTTTTAAAATTAGTGCCTTGTAGATATACCTGATGATGAGATTCCCTGTGGTATATTCGTACATATACATAGGAAAGTCAGGTGAGATTAATTCCACTGTTCTTCCCTTACCCTATCCCTCCCCACTGCCACTCAATCCCCTTCCTCTACTTCGCTGATCTTTCTTATGTTTTGATGGAATCCCCCTCCCCCGCCACACTTTTCTCTCCTTTTGTTCCTCCTTATTTTGGATTAGCTTTTGCAAATCAGAGAAAACATTGGACCTTTGACTTTCTGGGTCTGTCTTATTTCACTTAACATGATAGTCTGTACTTCCATTCATTTACTGGCAAATACCATAATTTCATTCTTCTTTTTGGCTGAGTAATACTCCATTGTGTATGTATGCCACATTTTCTTTATCCGTTCATCTGTGGAAGGACCTCAAGGAAAAGGGAAATAAGAAGGACTGAATTAGTAGAAATTATCATGCTTTTATAATTATGTCAAGATAAGTCTTAATAATTTGTGTAACTAAAAAGAACTAAAATAATGTTCATCAACATTATTTATCTTTAAAAATAAAATCTCTAAAATATATGGAAAAATTGCATATATTTCATATATAATCAAGTGTACTATCAAACTCTGAGCTCAGAGTGTTGCCCTTGTAACCCTATAAATACTAAGGTCTGGGCCTGGTTTTAGTTTACTGTACCAGTATTTTGCTAGCTCTCTGTCTTTCCCCAGGACTTACTTTTCTCCCCTTGTTCAGTGAGATGTCTGCATTACCTACCTCGCCCACCTCCATGATGGGAAGGCATGGGGAAGTGTTTTGGTGCCTAGTGTTGGCATGAGGAAGGCGGGTGGAGCATCACTCCCTCTTCTCCAAGGTCCTGTTGACACTGACCTTGGTGTACTGGACTGAAAGGTTCCCCTGTCCTTGCTTCTGAATACCACCCTCCCCTGCCAGGGGACATGCTTTGAATTTTCAAAAGAATGCTTTGAACTGAAGGCACTAGTAAGCCTTAGACAGCCCATGCCCGCAGGAAGTTGCTATTGGTCTTTTCCCTTATCTTGTTTTCTTCATTTCTATTGATAAAACAGAAGTTTGGAATAAACAGAATCACGACACGCTTCACGATTAGATGTGTCTTATTTACTTTTTGGAAGCTCTTCTCTTTCCTAACTCATAGATTACTTTTTGACATTTGGGGGTATGTGCCACCCTCTTTACCCACCCTAGTTTTACGCTCATTCCTCCATGTGTCAAGGGCTGTCACTGAGTGTCATTAAGTAGAAAAATTTGTGAAACCCTAAAACAAGGCAGGGAAAGTAGCCTGCATGAGGTGCCTACTGTGTGCAGTGGCCTCTGTGAAGGATGCAACATATTCTGCTTTGTTTCTCCCCACAACCACCCTGGGTGGAGGTCTTAACAGCCCTTATTCCACAATGGATACATCTTGGCCTCCATGAAATTAGTGCATCATGGTACTCATAGCTGATGAAACTAGACTTACCTGAACAGCTTCCGGAACAGTGGTTTTCTATGTACCATACCAAGGAAGGGTCATGTTTTGGGCCAGGGGCCTGAAAGCCATCAAGTTGCTGCTAATTGTTTGTGGCCCCAGAGACATGGAATGAAGAAGCTACCTCACTTTGAACTTGTGACGTGTAAATTGAAAATTCATTTTACATATGCCGCCTCATTTGATTTTTGCCATAACCCTGTGAGGCAGGGAGGATAGAGAGTGTGTTGCTCCCTATTTTGTAGAAGAGAAGGCTGAATTCAGATGAAGTGACTTGCTCAAGGGGCTATAAATCATGCTCCTTTATGCAAACGCACTGCCTCTGAGCAGGAAGATCACTTGTGTTTTTAAGTACCTCAAACTTCTAAAACCTGCCTTCAAGTTCATTGTGGAATATTTGCATTTTGTATAGTCTTGGGTTGTTGTCAAGTTTGGTGCAGTGCATTAAAGTCTGGGGCCAGAGGATACTGTGGGTGTGGCTCTTGATGAAGCTCTGACAACCAGTCTATTGAGAAGCAAGGCTCCCCACTTCCTGGAAGAGCTGGATTATCAAGCTAACCTTGCATGACCTTGTTTCAGATGGTGACTTCCTTTCAAATGCCAGTTCTGGGAAGTTCTTTGGCATTTTTACATTGGTGGGGCACTGTTGCCCTGTGTCAGAACAGGGAAATCACATAACTCTATGCATATATTCATACATACATTGTTTATACAAAGTTAAGATTATATGAATATAAAGTATTCTCTGCTGCTCATGAATTTTATGTTGTCATGAATATTTCCATGCATGAAAATATGACTTTTATTTGCTACATCTATAATATTTCCTTAAAGGGATGTACCATCATTTGTCTGGCTCTGGATTGATATTTTGATTGTTTCCAGTTTTTTAAATTAATTCCTTTGCTTCTTAATATTTGGAGACATTCTGATTATTTCTTTGGGATGAGTTCCAGGAAATTTAAGAAAAAAAGGAGATTGAAAGGAGACACATTAAAATTGTTAACAGTGAGTAATGAGATTGCAAATGCTCTGAGCTGTGAGGTCCTCACCATATGTAACACTTCTATCACCCATATCACCCTTTACCCCATTGAAAGTACTTTATTCCCAGCTCAAGGAAATCTCTGATGTGATTTCCATCATTATAGTTTGCCTTTTCCAGAATTCCTTAAAAATGAGATCATACAGTATGAAGTCCTTTGTAAGGGCTGCTTTCATCTTAGCATGATGATTTTGAAACTCATTGTGCATTGGTGGGTGTATGAATCATTACTTCTTCAAATTTCTGAGTAATTATTCTGTTGAATGGATAGTGTGCAATTTGTTTATCCCTCCACTGATTGATGTACATTTGAGTTGCTTCAATTTGTAGTCATTATGAATAAAGCTGCCATGAACATTTGGGTGCACTTCTCTATGTGATTATGTTTTCCTTTACCTATTACCTAGAGATCACTGGATCATATGGAAAATATCTTTATGAGAAATTGTCAAGCTTGTTTCCCAAGGGGACTAATATTTTGCTGTTTCACTAAAACTGTATGAGAATTCTAGTTGCTCCTTTTTTTTTTCAGCGTTGACATTTGAACTCAGTGCCTAATCATGTGAGGCAAACACTCTACCACTGAGCTACATCCCCAGTCTCTAGATGTATTTTAGAATCAGTTTGTTCTTTTTTAAATTAAAATCCATGCTATAGATGTGATTAGAATGCATTGAATGTGTAGGTGAATATGTAAATAATTGACATCTTAAAATAGCGAGCCTTCCTATCCATGAGCATGGTATATTCTTCATTTATTTATGCTCACTTTAATTTCTCTCACATTTCAGTGTATAGATATTACTCATATTTTCTTAAATTTATTACCAAGTATTTCATATTTTTAATGCTATTTTAACTTTAAAATTTTAAATTTTCAATCATTCAGCACTAATGCACTGAAATATAAATGGTTTTTTGTATAATGACCTTGACTCCTGAAACCATTTAGTTTCTAAATTCAAATGTTAGTTCTATCAGCTATTATTTGGAGATTCCTTAGGATTCTTACCATGTTCTGAGTCAATACAGTTTTACTTCTTCCTTTAAAACCCACACACATTTCTTTTTTTTTTTTTTTTTGTTATATCAAGATGAAAAGAACCTTTAGTGTGACCTTGGCTAGGAGTACTGAGAGAATTCCTTTCTTTTTCCTGTTACTAAGAATAAATATTTAGTCTTTCAACATTACATTCTGATGCTGTTTATAAGTGTTTCACAGTTGTCTTTTATAAGGTTGAAGAAATTCCTTTTTGCAATTAATCAAATATTGTTTTCCCCTCCCAAATTCTTATGTTGAGGTTCCTCACCAAGAAGCAGACTCTCCTAATACCTTAATCTTAGACTTTCAACCTCTAGAACTTGAGATGTTTGTTGTTTCCAGCTACCCAGTTTCAGCCACTGACTTTGAGATGTTTCTGTTGTTCTGTGCTCATATCTGCATTCTCTGGACCCTGAATTCCACTAAATGTACATTTAGTTTCAAATATTATAATTTGTATCTCTAAGAACTCCATTTGTATGTTTTACATACAATAATAACAAGCTTTAATGTTCTCAGGACTATTATTTTTCAGAGGTACTTTAAAAAATTCTTAACATTGAAAAACAAATTAGCTGAACAAACCCAAGATTTATTTTGGGCTGAATTCTTGTGATGCTAGAAAAAGTTATGGAGAATAGAAATGCACCTGTAGGAGCTTGCGAGGATGAACTATCACTCCAAACATTAATAAATGGAAAATCCTGACACTCAACATTTGGCTCTTTTTAAATCATTGCATGTGCACCGAGGTCACACCTTCCTTTAAGTATGGAACATATTTATAATAGCTGCTTTCACTCCATTTTTTACTAGTTTCATTATCTATCACTTCTGATTCTACTTATATTGATTGGTATTTTTAATCTTCTGGGGCATTATTTTTCTGCTTTCTTTCTTGCCTTATAATTATTTATTGGATGCTGGACATTGTGAATTTTATGTTGCTGGTTGCTGGAATTGATTTGATTATATTCCTTAAAATAGCATTGGATTTTATTATGGAATGCTGTTAAGTTACTTGTAATCAGTTGAATCCTTCTGAGACTTGCTTTTAGGCTCTGTTAAGTCAGGATCAGAGCGTTCATTGGTCTAGTGCTAATTTGGTTTCACTACTAATGGGATATACGTTTGAAGATTCTTCCCAACACCTACTCCTTGTCCATGGAGTCTTTTCTCTCTGGTTTCTGGGAACACACATTCTGCTTTGTCCTGTGTAACCTGTGGGGATGGTCCCTTTTTCACCTGAGTAGCTCTTCTTCAGCGTTGGGAAGTGGCCGCTAGTGTCTAGTAATACAGGCATATCAGTGTTCCTGAGACTGGAGGTGACCCTCCTGCAGATTTCTAGAGCTGTCTCCTTGCAGATTTCTGGAGCTGTCTTTCTGTGCAGCTCCTTCGATCCTGAGAGGGTGATACCCACATCCTAGCTGCCTTGAGCTCCACACACTTGAGTTTCTCCTTCTTCATTTCTGTGAGACCATCAGACTCTGCTTGGGTTCCCTTTCCCTGTTCTGGGGCCTGGAATCTGCTCCCTGCAGTGAGCAGGTGCAACTGGAGGGCTCGCCTTGCTTCCCTTCTCAGTCCAGCGCTACCTGTTCAATGTCTGTAAACCACAATTCCACGTGTTCTGCCTACTTCTCCAGACTTTTAAAGCTGGATGGTAAGTTTGCTGCTTTAGTTTATCTTTGCTAAACTATTTTTCTAGAAGTCCTTACTATTTTTCTTAATTCCAAAGAAGAAGGCATTCTCTCTGGCTTACAGGGTTGTGAGTTATCGGTTCCTTTGTTGTCAGCAGGTAAGAAGGGAAAAGGTTGTACTTGGAAACCAGGACTGGGTACTCAAACTCCTCAGAGGCTTCAAACTAGGGACCGCCCAATCCTGCCAAGTTGGAAGGTGGGCCTAGTTTAGAAATAAGAAAACCTTGCTCTCTGGGCCTTGCACTGTTCATTTTGGCAAAGCCCCCTGCTCTCTGTTGTGCTGCCCCGCCTACTCTCCTTGTATCCCCTCTGCCCTGTAGATACCCGGCAGCTCCTCACACCCTGGCCCCCTGTTCCCTGCCCCTCCTTTCCGCTGTGGCTGGAGTTTCTCCCATTATTTACCTCAGCTTGTTTTCTCTTCTAGTTACATTAAAATTCATGAAGACCATTCACACACTGCACTGTGGCAGCATCTCCGAGAGCACCCACCATGTTCTAAGCTGAATGCTTGGTACCTCGGGTAAAATGAGTAACACTAAATCTTAAAAATGTGACAACAAAATGGGGTAAATGCAGTGATCCAGATGTGCTCAGGGTGCTTTGGGCTGGCACCGGAGGCAAGCCCATCCCCGTTCCACTCTGAGCTGAAGGAAATCAGGGAGGGCTTCCTGGAAAAGAACCCTGAACTTCTTTGGAGGACGAATAGGAGTTTGCCAGAAGACGAAGTGTGAGCTTGGGATAACTCTCTAAGAAGTGCTTGTTGAATTGTGTCTGACTGTGGTCTAATCTCTACTCCCTGGACTTCCTAGCTCAATAATAGCAAGCTTTAATGTTCTCAGGGCTATTATTTTTCAGAGGTACTTTAAAAAATTCCTAACATTGAAAAACAAATTAGCTGAACAAACCCAAGATTTATTTTGGGCTGAATTCTGGTGATGCTAGTTATGGAGAATAGAAATGCACCTGTAGGAGCTTGCGAGGATGAACTATCACTCCAAACACTAATAAATGGAAAATCCTGTCACTCAACATTTGGCTCTTTTCAAATCATTGCACATTATTGGAATACATGCCCAAGCTCACTGTCTCTTAATATTACTGCTTAATTATAAGCTTACTGCTGGCGTTTTGGGTAGCGTAATAAAACTGTCTCAAGTCAAGATTGTGCATTTATTACAGGATCTAATTTAGCAGTATGAAGGAGACCTTTCTCAGCTGTCAGAAAGCCGTGATGAAATGAAGAAATTCTATACTGACATTCTATTAAGTGTTGTATCTTAAAAATAATTCAAATCAATCTTACTTTAAGAAAAGCTATAATAATCTTTAAACTTTCAAATTTTTGAAATTGTTTCACTATGCTAAATTCACATTAAAGCGGCAGACAGCATTGGAGGATTTTAGTGTAGACAAGATATTCCAGACCTCGTTTTTATTAAATATGTGAGGAACGTAATGCTTTCAATTAGCACTTGGATCTTTCTCATGAAGTATTATTTAGAACAAATGGAGTTCAGAGACCTTTTAAAAGAAGAAAGACCAAATCTTTTTCACTGATTCAGAGGCATAAAAATGGTGAGCTCTGAGAACCTGCACCTTTCTATGATGCGATTGAATTGAGTGAGAACTTGATGAGGTTGGAGTGACCCCAGGTGACCTCTGTCAGAAGGAAACCAGAAGATTAAAGGGGTCTGCAATCAGAGAAATTTAATAACGTTTGACTAAAAATATTCATGTGGCAAAGTAAGAAGTACAAAGGTCTTCTGATGTCTCTGAATGATTAAAGAACAGATTTTTCAATCTAATGCAGAAAGAACAATAACAGCAATACCAATGGCTATTTGGCCAAGCCTCCCCTGGTGCCAGCTATTGTGCTAAACATTCCACATGTGTTACCTCCCTCTCCCCACAGGTCTCTGAGGGGAACGTGCCACTTTGCAGATATCATTTTGGAGTGATGTGGATGCTTGCCCAACACCCCTCAGCTCTCAAGTGGCAGAGCTGAGGTCCAAACAAACTTGTGTAGTTTTTAAGATCTGCTGGGACCACGAGGCTCTTCCCTGCTCACACCCACGTTTCCTGAAAGCCAGGCACTTGCCATGATCCATGTGTATTAGCACACTTAATCCTCACGGCTACTGAGAGGAAACTACTCTTACTATTCCTACTTTTCGATGAGGAGACCAAGCAGAGAGATTAAGTAAATTGCTTAAGTCATAGAGCTAATGAGCCATGAAACTGGGATCGGAACCCAGGCAGTCTGGTTCTGCAGTTAACCCAGTAAGCCCATCTTATGTGGCTTCAGACTCTAAAAAAGGTTCACATGACCAGGTTCAATTACATGTGAAGGAAAATGACAAGATGGTGCAGCCATGGATTGGTGAGGCTGTCATTCACTGGCTGCAACATGGTGGACGGGGCAGTGGCTGTTGTGGTTGCCGTGGCTTGCTCTCATTTTGTAAGCAGAAGCTCAGACAACTTTTATTCTAGAGTACCTTCTCCAGGATATTTGTTGCAAACAGCATTGGAGGACAAAGCATCTCCCTTGGGGCCCAGAGATTTGTTGACTGTGCAGTGTAATAAAGCTAGTGTCCCTTTGCAGGGTGAAGGTTGGGCAGCTGAGCTCACAGTCCACTGCAGAATCCAGAGTTACCTAAGCTTTCATTTCCTTGGGTGCCAAGCAGAGCTACATGCTGCATGTGCAGAATCCAGCTGGGTGCTGCCCTGGGGCCTGGGAAGAGGGGAAAGGAAAGTGAGCGGGGAGCTGGAGCTGCCTGCATGCTGTAATACAGTCCTTTGTCTCTGACTGTGGAGTCTGGTGCTTTCTGCCAGAGTCCTAAAACTGGGGCAGGCCTGCTTGTTATGCTGAAGCAGAGGGAAGTGTTGGACTTTCACAGTTCTTGACAGTTTTTTGTTTGTTTGTTTGTTTCTCTCATATAAAAGAAGATTGGAGATAGGCAGATTAGGGTTGGGGGGCAGCGTCAGAAATTCAGCAGGCACACTGGCTCTTTGGCTTTTGGCTCTGCACCATTTTGCACATTTCCCTGGGCCAGAGCTGCCCACTGGTACTCCAGCAGCCATGTCCCAGTTCTGGGCAAGAAGGCTTTCAGAGATGTCTTGCAAAGTGACTTGTGCTCGTCTCTCAGTAGCCACCAGGAGAACCAGGCAATGTGAGCTTTGGGCTGAGCACAGCTTCACTCAGAATGTAATTGGTGTTCTTTTACAAAGAAGAAAGGAGAGCAGATGTGGGGCAAACAGCAGGCCACCCCAACTGTGGCGAGGCAGACGTTGCACTGGGGATGAGCTGAGCAGGGTTGTTTTATGTGAAGATTTTCAGAATAAATAAATATTTGATTACAATTCTAAGCCCCTGTCCTTGCTTGGAAAAATGCAAAGTGCAACATACGAAGGCAAATCTTGTTATTGCATGCACATCCCAGCTGCTAATGGAGACCCTTGTGTGCAGGAAGCATTTGGTAGTTGAGACTGTGGGCTAACAACCAGTTGGAAGAAAACAGTAGCCTCTGGAAGCGCCTTTGCACCAGTAATGACCCTGGTGAGCCATTAATCTGCAAGAGATGCCCTATCTCTAGGTCACTAATTTATAAACCGAATATCAATAAAGGCTGCCAGGGGCATGCTAATTATTTCTATGGATGAAGCCATTGCACTTGGTCTGTGCAAGAAATTTTTGATGAGAAAAATGCATAAGTTCAGTCTTTCGGTGAGAAGCAAACTCTGAATGTTAGGGCCTCACTCGCCCGTCCTGCTTTAGTTCTTGGGACCCCTGGTCAGCACCGTGTGTCCTGGTGGTGTCAAGTGGATCTTCTGGGGGTCTCGTTGGAGACTTTTATTGTGATATGAGTATTAGAGATTTTTTTACAGTGCTCTGGCTCTACTGCTAAATCATATCTCCAGCCCTGTGTGTATTAGATATAAGATAAATTACTGAACCTGTTCAACTTGTCCAGGCAGGCAAATGGCAGGGGTAGGTGCTAAGATTCAAACACAAGTCCATGTGAGTCTAAGGTCTAGGTCCTTTATTCCCATTTAAATATTTTTCATTTAAATTTATAAGTGATACACAAAATGTAAAATTATACATATTTGTCATGTATAAATAAATCAGGGCATGTTCCTACTCTCCTGGGCCTCTGGTAACCACCCTTCTGCTTTCAACTTCTGTAAAATCAACTATTTTAGATTCCACATATGAGCCTGAAAATGCACACTTGTCTTTCTGTGCCTAGAGATCTCCAGTTCCACTTATGTTGTCACAAAGGACAGGATTCCATCCATTTTTTTTGTGGCTGAATAGTATTCCTGTTGCCTACTTACACCAAGTTTTCTTTGTCCATCGGTTGATTGACACTTGGGTTGTTTCCATTTCTTGGCTGTTTCCAATAGTGCTGCAGTAACTTGGGGAATGCAGCTATCTTTTTGACATATGACCTGTCATTTCCTTTGACTAGTATTGGGTATAGAAATAAGGAAATTTTGCTCTCTGCATTTTTTTGCTGTTCATTTTGGCAGAGCCTCCCCTGCTCCCTATTGTGCCACTGAGCCTATTCTTGTGTCACCTCTGCCCATAGACACCTGGCTGCTCCTTGCACCCTGGCCCGCACCGTGGTTCTCAGGGCCCTGTTCTCTGCTCCTCCTGTCCTCTGCAGCTGGAGTTTCCCCCAGTCTTTACCTCCGACTTGTTTTCTCTTGAACCCTCTGGCAGACTGTCACATACTGCCCTGTGGCAGCACCTCCGTGGCACATGCTCTCCTCTAACTGAGTTGTTTCCCCATGGCTCCTCCCTCCCTCTCACCCCCTTTCTCTCTCTTTACTCATTCTCTCTCTCTCTCTCCCTCTCTCTCCACAGTCTTCCTTTGTGGCTAATTGATTTATTGTAGTAGTGTGTTTTGATTCCTTGTTTATTATTTTAGGATTGTCTGTTACGGATTTCTGTTCTGTGGTTACTCTGAGGCTTACAAAAGGCATCTCTTGATGCTAACAAGGCTATTTTCAAATGATATAAACTTCACATGATTGTAAAAGTCAAGAAGCAAAACAACAAAGAGAAAATGTGCTAATAAAAGTCATGTCGGGCAGAGGAAGGAGAAGGGGAGAGGGGAGGGAGGTCAGGAGGGAAACGGGGAGGGAATGGGGGGGTCACGAACTGAAACTGAATTCCAGGTACGTAGGAGTTCGTGGCTATGAACCCAACCACTGTGTATAACTGTAAATCTCTAAGAATAATAAATCCAGTGTGTGGCCTGACCTCACTCCTGCCCACATTTCCAATTCTGATGTCCCCAGTCTACATCTCTTTGCATAGAAGCCCCCCTGTCGATACCTGGGGCTGTTTAGTCTCCGTGGCTCACACCTGCGTTCAGCGTGTGCATCCTGCATTCTCACACAGCGCCTCCCCTGTGAGTTCAGACCTTCCCGTGCTTTCTTCCTGCTCACTAACAACTCTTTCTTTCATCTTGAAGGGCTCGCTTAGCCTTTCTTGTAGGACAGGTCTGGTGGCTATTGCTTTCCCGGCTTTCATTTTTCTGGAAAGGTCTTTATCTCTCCTTCACTTCTAAAGAATAGCTTTTCTGCGCACAGTGCTCCTGGCTGCCAGGGTTTTCCTGGGGGAAGCCAAACCTCTTGCCACTCTCTTCTGGCCGGGAAGGTGTCCCCTGAGATGGCTGCAGCTGGAAACACTGGGTCACCCTTGTGGGCCTGACGTAGACTTGATGGAGATGAATCTGACTGGTAACCTTTGACCTTCCCACACCTCCTTATTTGTGTCCTCTAGATTTGGGAAGTTTTCTGCTCTAATTTCTCTGAATTTCTTTCTTTCCTTTTGACATTCTCAAGTCCCTCTTGAACCCCAGTAACCCAGATATTTACTTTTGAATGCCACCCCAAGGTTCCTATAAGCTTTCTTCCTCCTTCCTCACTTCTTTTCCCTCCTCCAACAGGGTATTTTCAAATAGCCCATCTTTGGACTCTTTTTCATTCAATCTATTCTGCTATTGATGCCTCATATACATTTAAGAATTTTCTTAGTATATTTCTCAGCTCAAGAATTTGTTTGATTTTTTTTAAAAAAAATTGCTTCATCTCTCTGTTTGGCTTCTGTTAGACTATTACACCATTTCTCTATGTTCTCTTGAAGCTCAGTGAGTTTCCTTAAAACAGTCGCTTTACGTTCTCCATCGTGGAGGTATCTAGTTACTTTCTAGTAGCTTGGGGTACCGTATTTGGACTGTTGGATGAGGTCACTGTTTCCTGAAAATTCTCGATGTTTGTTGGTGTGTAACAGCTGGGCGTTGAACATTTAGTTATTTATTCCAGTCCCCCCTTTATTTGTGCCAGTTTTTCCAGAAATTCTAAGCAGTCTGCTTATTTTTTTTTAAGGATGTAGTCACTTCTGCTATTTTAGCACTAGATGGCACCCGATGGCCTGGTTTACTGTGTTGTTGTTGGTGCGTTGCCACTGTTTCAGCACCAGAGGGAGATCCAAGCCCAGGTCTGTCTCACACTTGCAGTTGATGTGTTGTTCATTAAGGGAGCACCTAGAAAGAACAGCCCATCTTTGAGTCCAGACACTTGTCCCGTCACCATTTTGTGGTGGAATCTTCTGGGCTCTGGCAGAATCACTGTGGAGTCCTGAGCTATACCACAACTTGGTATCCACCTCCATTTTCCTCCCTCAAGCAGTTACTATGTCCATGTTGAGCTATCAGGGCTTGGGGGAGAAATGGGATGGATGGTCCTGTAGCTACCAATACCACCATGCTGTGTCATATCCTAATCCCACAGCCAGCTGACACCAGCATGGCCCTGGGGTAGGGTCAGGAAATAGACTGCTATTGGCTGCCAACTGCCAAGGTGACTGGACCCAAGGCTGCTACACCCAGCCACGGGTGGTGCTGACAAGAACAGAAGTCTGATAGACCAGGCTGGGATGTCACACTGACACCTCCTGAGTCCCAAAAACATTGCTACGGTTTGAGTCTAAAGGTCTCTGTGTTAGTGGCTTGGTCCTCAGCTTGGTGCTATTGGGAGGTGGTGGAACCAACAAGAGGTGGGTCCTACTGGGAGGTCTTCAGGTCATTGGTATGACTTTGAAGGGACCCCCACTGCTTCCTCTCTCTCTGTTTCACTTTGTGGCTAGGAGGGAGTGGTTTTGCTCTGTCAATCATTTCTGCAGGCTCAAAGCAACAAAGCCAACAGACCATGGACTGAAAACTGTGAGCCAAAGTAAGCCCTCTCTCTTTATAAGTTGATTGACCTTTTGCCTAGTGATGAGAAGCTGGCTACAGCGGAAACACTGTCCTTACCACCCTGTTCTCCTGCCAGAGAATGGAGTCTTGCTCCAGGCCATGCTCCCAAGTCTGGAGTAGCATTGGTGAAGGCTGTCTGGTGGCTTCCAAGTTTGGTCCTAAGCTTTGTCACACCTGAGTTATGCAGACCCATACCACACTGCTGGTGATCAGGCTGAAGCATGAGTCTGTCCCACTAGAGGGCATGCAGGTCTCTGCCTTGTGCTGGGGCAGGTCTGGGCACCCTCTCTGAGTGTGGAGATAGCTATGCTGACCAGAGGGAGGGTGATGGAGACGGTCCCTTGGCCACCAGGCTGTTGTAAACTGGGTCACATTTGAGTCTCACAGCTCTAGGGATTTGCACTCTTGGGGCAGGGGGTGTGTGCCCCATCCAAGGCAGATAATAATGCAGGCCAGAACATGAGTCTGTCCCACTGGGGTGAGGTCTCTGTCCGATGCCCAGGCAGGTCTAGAGGCTCCATCTGCAAGCTCTGGTTTGCATATAGGGGCCTTTACCTTCTACCTGGAGGGGGGTGTCTCATGGCAGCAGAGCCTTAAGCAGATGCCTACAGAGCTTTCTGCCCTGTTCCCCACTCTCCTCCCCTCTGCTGCAGGAGGTTGGGGTGGAGAGGGGGCAGCAATCCCTTAGCTGCCTGTGGGTTCCAGAAGCTCAGTTGAGAGTACCAGTCTGGGGACGGGGATCCTGGGGAGTCTCTTCCATGCTGCTTAGGCTGGGGGAGGGGTTGCAGTGATTCTTCCCTTCCTGCCTTATCTTGTTGTTCTACTAAAGCCAGGCTCTGTGCTCTCTCTCCTGGCCTCCTCAGCTCTTGGGAAAGTAGCTTGGTGTGGGAACAGCTGTTTGCATTGAGGTCTGTGGGAGACATTGCCGGAATCTGTTTCTTTTTCTTTTTGTGATACTGGGAATTGACCGTAGGATGCTCTACCACTGAGCTCCCTGGAGACAGGGTCTCAGTAGGTCACCCAGGCTGCCCTCCAGCTTTCGACCCTCTGCCTTGGCCTCTGACGTCTCTGGGGCTCCAGGGGAGCCTCACTCAGCCTCCTTCTTGCTCTGCCCTCCAGGGTCTGGGCTCCCAACTCTTAGGTGGAAAAAGCTCCCGGGGTCAGAAACAGAAGAGTCTTTAGTACCTTCTCCTCTTCCTCCCCTCTTCTTCCTCTCTCCCACCCTCCTCCTCTCTTCCTTCTTTTTGCTTTGTCCTCTGTTCTGTGCTCTTCTTTTAACAGCAGAAACAAACAAAAGAGTCCTTTAATACCATCCTCACCATTTTAATTTTTTGCACCTGACTTTCTAAGTCTAGCCGACCTGCAGCCGTGCTTCATGAGTTCCATTCCAGGCACTTTCACCCTGAACTTCCTCTCCACCAGGGCCAGCTGCTCAGTGGGGTTGAGACCCCCAGAGTCCCCATGATCACTCCGCAGACGTGGCATGTTGCCTTTTACTTCTCCTGAATTGCATTACACTAAAAGCCATTTGTATATCACTACCCTGTCTCCCTAATTATCATTTTTAATGTCCTCATAATATTCTATCATGTTGATGTACCATAATTACCTTCAATATTACATTTCTGTTGAGCAATTACGTTGTCTTCAGTTATTTGCTATTATAGATAACAAGCATCTTTAATCCTTTTCTAAAAATAAAATAAGTAAGCACAGATGATCCTGTGAGGAATATCTTTGTGCCTGTAGTTTTATTCTCTTGTTATCTTTTTTTCCCCCTTGGGAAAAAATTCCCTAGAGTGTAATTACTGGACAAGAAAGAAAGTACATGTCTCCGACTTTGTCGAAGTGTTAATAACTAACCACTACGTGCAGGCCGCAGCAGACACTTTACCTGTCTTATTTTATACAATGTCCACACACACTAGAAAGGCAGGTGAGGGAGCCTCGCTGTGCTGATGAGGAGACGAAGTGGCAGAGAGGTCAGATCATTTTCTGGAAGTGATGTGCTGTGGGGACAGGGATCCAAACGCAGGTTCACGAGGGCCATAGTCCCCATCTTAACAGTCACCAACTAGCCTTGGCTTCTGAGAGTCACTCACTTTTCCTCACCAGCTGGTGGTAGAACTTCTGCAGAGCTCTGAAGTGGACAGGCAGGGCAGAAGGCCTGCCCCACAGATCTTTCTATGCCCTCAGCAAGCAGCTCATGCCTTATGTGGGGGTGCTGCAGCAAGACCACAGGTCAGGCACCCAACGAAGGCCAGCCCTTCTTCTCATCATCAAAACCATGGATGTGCTTCAGATTTAGGCTTGGACACTTCTTCTCAGATTCTACCTCCTTATCACTCAGTGTAGTGAACCAGGTACTCTGGGGATCAGAGGTGACAAAGTCAAGAGGTGACTCATTCCTCCTTCCCTTCTTCCTCCCTCACTTCCTCCCTCCTTCTCCCCTTCCCTCTCACCTGCCTTCCTTCTCTCCACCTTCCCTCCCTCCCCTCTTATTAACTGATCTCTACAAACACTCTTCCACATACTTAAACATGTATTACAATCCTTTATTCCCCATGACAGCCCTGTGAAATAAGTGCAGTTGTCCCCTTCGTTATTGATAAGAAAACCAAGCTACAGAGAGCATAGATCTAGGCAGAGGCAAACTTCCCCCGAAACTAATGCAGCTTAAGCACCTGGGCCCCTGTTTAGCCAGGGCCACTGTGAATCCTGAAGCTGCTGCATTTATAGAATGTTCTGGGGGGAAAGGGAAGCCAGGGTGCAGTCAGTAAGCTTTCTGTTTAAGTACTTTTGATTTGCTAGAGAGATCTTGGAAGACAGAGTTGTGAATTGCTGGGCCTCCAGTAAGTTGTTGTGATTTCTTTCCTCATTCAAGGTAAATATTCACTTTTGTCTCCAATTTTGTATTTGCAATTTTTTTGTCATTTCTTATATAAACAGGGTCCTCAAATTGTATGAGTTTCAGGCCCTCACAAAGCAGGTGTGCTGTCCTGGAGTCTGGCTGTGCCAAGTGCCATCCTGTGCTCCACAGTGGTGGGAGCCATGTTGCCCCCGGGGAAAGATAGGTTTCTTGCTGTGCAGGCCAATCTGGGGCTTTGCAGAACACCCAACGTTCCTGGACCCCGTTTCCTAAAGGGCAGTGGCCCCTGGCGTTGTAAAAACCACACATCTGGTTGACAAGGAAGGACCATGGCCTCGGGTCCAGCGGCGCACTCAGCAGCTGTGTGGCTTGGAGCCGTGATGTTGTCCATGAAACTCTGCATGAGCTTCCTGAGCCTGCTTGAGAAAAATCACCACAGGCTGGTGTCCTAAAGACTAGGGAAGAAGAGTCTTCTAGCTCCATGTAGGTGCTTTGCTTGGTGTGTCAGGATAGAACCGGTCACTCCAGTCTCTGCTTCTTTCCACCCGGCCTCTCCCCTGGGATTTGTGTGTCTGCTTTCTCAGCCCCTGGTGTAGGGCCTGCCCTCATTTAGTGTGACCACACCTGAGTTAATTACACCTACCAAGACTCCATTTCGAGTTAGGTCCTATCTGACGTTCTAGGCAGATGGGAAATTTAGAGGGCAGGGAAGACATGCCCCACGGCTTGGGTGGAGAGTGAGTTGTAGCGCAGGGAAACTCTCAGTGCCAGGTGCATAGGCGACGTCTGTAAATGGAGGCTGCTGCTATAGGAGCTGCATGGGCCATCAGAAGGAGTGGCTCCAGGGACGCCAGGGGAGGTTGCAAGTGACTTGTAGGCTGGGCCTCTTCTCAGGAGCTCTCCTGGGATGGACTAGGCTGCTTTGTATCTGAAGATCTGAAAACTTCCTTTCCTCTCTTGGGAGTCAGTTGTCCTGTGAAATAAATGTAAGCCATTGCCCCAGAGTGGGTGAAGAAGGGAGCCAGCTCTGTTGGCTAAGGGTGGGAACAGGAAAGGGAGGGGCAGTTGGTGATTCAGAGGTCATTATACAGAGCAGGGAGGTTCACACACCAAGTCTCCTTGGGTTTGAATCCTGCCTTCAAGTCTTATAGCTCTGTGACTTTGAACATGTCACCAAAACCCCTCCAAGTCTCACTAACTTCACCTGTAACGTGAGAATAAACGTAGGGCCCACCTTACAGGTTGCTGTGCACATGAAATAGGAGAGCCCAGGGGAGCAGTTAGCAGATGTGAGGCCTTTGGAAATGGTCACTTCCATCATTTTCTCACAAAAATTGTAAGACAGCCTCCTTGTGTGTGGCCAAGCCTGTCTGGGTGGCCAGGGAGATTTCCTAGGGGCCTTGTGCATTACTACTTTCAGCTTAATAAAAGCTTTAATCAATCAGCAAATTAAGTAATTTAGTAATTTATTCACGTATTCAATCATGTCTTCCACACTGGTCTCTGTGCTGCGTCCTGAAATATGTCCATGCTTGTGTCCCTGCACAGATATTTGGGGGCTCTAGAGACAAGTTATGCATAGCCTCTGTTTCTGGATCATTTGGCTAAGTGACTGTCTCGCTGGTGGTTGGGCTTGGGTCTTCAGACTGATTGATTAACTTCAGGGACCACCTGGGGTCAAAGGGATGCTTTGTGCTTCCTGGGCCCTGAAGGTTCAGAATAACTTGGAATTGGCACATTTTTTTTTTTCATCAGATTAATTAAACAACCTGCCCACCAAATAAACATGCACTTGACATGTTTAGCACAGAACACTTCCAATGCTGGTTCTGCAGTGGCTAAAGCTGACAGCTTATTGGGCAGCAGAGCCAGGCTCCTGATTCTCTTCCTCAGAGGGAATGCTCTTGGCCTCCCCCGCTGGTAAACTGCAAGACCCAGCCATGGGGTGCTAAGTCCCACGGGTGTGCTACTGTTGGACAGATTTGTCCCAGCTCCTCACATTTCTTAGAGATTACCAAAAGTAGATTTTGTTCTGTTGTTTATGTTAAGAGTGTAAGGATCTCAAACTCTGAGCAGAGTAAGCCTGTGTCTTAAAAAAAAAAAATCTAGAAGCCAGGAAATAAAAGTCATAATAAAACAGTAAAATGTTTTCTTCTTCTTTTCTTGAAATCATCCTCAGAAGCAGTTGGGGCAGCAACCTGGCAGGACTCCCAAGGGCTGTTTGCTGGATTTCAGCTGCCGCAGTGGGTTCAGGGTCATCTAGGCAGGCTGCCCGTTAAGTTGGCAATGTGGTTCCCCAGACCCTTTGGGTTCCTTGCACCTGGCAACTTACCTGTAGCCTAATATTCACCTGTTTATTTGTGGAACCTGATTTTATCATGAATGAACTTTTTAAATGATCATCCGGTGACATTGTTTTCATTTACCTTGAATCAGACATATTGTCCCCACCAAGACCAAGGGCCACTTTTGGGGGGGGAGTGCTTTGGGGAACCTGGGTAAATATTGGAATGCCGAGAAAAATAATTGTATTTGATTCTTTTCTAGGGTGAGATTTGCAGTGTGGTTAAAAGATTATACTCAAGGCTGTGATGAGCTAAGGACTATGTCCTGTCTGGCATTTGTGGCCATGTGACCTTCAGTGGGTATCTGGTCTCCCTGGGTCTTTGTTTGTCCACTCTACAGAGTTAATGCAATAGGCTGATTAAATGAAGAGAACTTAAAATAATTGGGAGCATAGAGAAAATTTAAACAAATAAACTTGCCAGGTGAATAAGTTAAAAATAAATTTAATAATCATAATAACAAGTCGATGAATTAATTAATAAACACAATTTTGTAACACCTTTCACCAAATTGCAGCAAGGGGACTAGAACTGAATTGCATGCAATGACTGAGACACTCCACTGTGGCTACAATATGAGTACAAAATGAAAAAGCAGATCCTCTTGTTCAAAAATTAAGAATTTCAAGTTCATGGCAGCCGAGCATTAGATCAAATGCAGGGTCTTCTACCTGTGGGGCCCTGGGATTCTGCCCTATCACCTTCTGAGGAGTTTTGTTCCTTCATTGGTCCATTTGACAAATGTTTCCTGCACTCTGTGGAATGATCTCCAAATCAACAAGTGTGATTAAATCTTGCCATGCCTGGTTTTCTGCTTTTACTTCAGGAGATGCCTTAGAAAACAAAACCAAGCCAAACCAAAACCAGTCTGACAACAGTTTTGGAGGGAAGAAAACCTACCATGTTATGAAGTCTTGTGCAGTCTTTTTTGTTTTCCCATATTAGGGACTTTGGAAATTATTCCCGGCTTTCTCAGTAAATAGAGCATTATCTGCCTTGTACAGGAGAAAGGCACAGCTGATGATTACGGAAGGTGCAGATAGCCTGGCGTAACTTTCATTACTCCACAACCCCTGAAGTAGGAGAGAGAGCTAAGGGTATCTAATGACAAGAGGTTAAACCAGGACGGATGATAACTCTTCGTCCTCATAATGATCATTCTCCCAGTGTGAGCCACTACTATTTCAAAAGAACAAGGACATCATTCTTTCCTTGCTCTTTTAACAGCCTGATCTGTATTGAGATGTTTTAGCTGGTCAAGGCTGGTGCTAATGAGGCCAAGGTCATGAGCTTGATCCCTGTTCAGGACAATGGTTAACCTCCAAAGAAAACTCAGACTCTGCCTTCTACCTTGGGTGGCCAGTTCACAATTGCACATTTCCTTGGAGGAAGAAGCCCCTCCCCTCCAAAAAGGAGGGTGACCAATTAGGGGCTCAAAAGCCCCATGGCCACGGTGACCACCTAATCAGGGACTCATACATCTCTCACCTTGTTGACTGGTCCCAGAGACATGTGATCTACGTTGGTCTATTGGGAGAGGATCTCGGGACTGGTTGCAAGTACCATAGTAGCAAAAGAGTCTGTTTCCTTCCATCTTAAACCCGGGATGTTGTCAGTCTGGAGCCGAGGGGACCACAGTATGAAGCCCAAGGAGGAGACTTAGTGCCTCAGAAGACAGCTGAAAAGGAGAGGGAAACCAAGTCCTGGTGACAGCATTTGAATCCTTGATGTGGCTATGCCTGCAGCCTATCCTTATTTATATAAAGCAAAAAGGTTTTCTTTTGTTCTTAGGTCAGTTTGAACTGGGGCTTCTGCTTCTACGATCAATAGAGATTCTGAATTCTTTAAGCAAGGAGGACTCACTTTGTTAAAGTTCTAGGAGGACAAGATCTTGGGAAATATTTCCAATAGCATTCATCACAGGTTTACACTCTCTGCTGAGTTTACAGGGTATTTTTATTAAGTCCATCAGTCCTTGGGTGTCCCTTGTGAAGAGATCAAACTGAAAAAGATGTGAAAATCCAATACACTAATCAACACTATATAGTTCTTTAACTTGCTGGCAATTTTCTGTGGATCATTAAATTCCCCAAATATGAAACTTCTTCATTGATATGTGGATCATGTAAAATAGGCTTGAATACAATTGCTATTTCCATGGTACCCAGATCCCTGAGGCTCTGAGCAGCATTTGTGCTGGTCATGATAATTTTTCTGTTTCTACCTTTTGCTTAACTCTAGCATTAAGTGGTGTGCTGCATTTAGACAAATGATTTCTACAAAACTGTGTATGTGGGTGCAAACATGAAAATATTTTCTTTCCTCTCCAGACTGACTTTAATACATCAGATGGTAATCAGAAAAACGTTCTGCCACCGCTTCAGAGCCTACCCCGATAGTGCCTAGGTCGATGCGGAGGATGCTGTCATAGAGACCATTGCTCTTTGGGTCTTGGAAGAACCTTCAAGAGAGATGATAAAAATAAATTGCTTTTGTACTGACTTAGGAAATTTTATTATCTGCCAGCATTCCAAGAGTGGTAGGGAAGGCAGGCAGAACACCTTAATCCTATCTCAACAGCCGTGCCATTTGGGCAGGGAGTTGTGGTGGTCAGAACCCTTCCCCAGCACAAGCTGGACTCCTGACCATGTTGAGGCTCCTTCCTGTCAACCACAGGACGTCCATGCTGTAGGACGGGAAGCGGCCACCAGGGATAGCAGGCTAAATATCATCATCTCCTTCCTGGGCCTTGGCAATAACTAGTACATGTCTAACTTCTAACCCTCCTAACACTTCAGTCCTGTTGGGATTTCTTGGTATCTCGTGGGACTCTCATAAGCATCATGGTGCCTTTCTGGTGTCTTCATCTGCCCAATGGATCTTTGCTCTTATATTTTCAGTAGCATCTCTGGAGACTTCTCTTCTCGCACCTCATTCATGTGGTCACTGGAGAGAACCGTCCCGCTGTGCCTTAGCTACTCATGCGATCAACTCTTGATCAAACAGTGTATTTTATTCCCTTGGCTGTAGGGTTTGATTCATGGCCATCGGTATGTCTTTCCTCAGTCCCTCAGAGTAAATCCCAGGACTTCTCCTGGAACCATCAGGAGGAATTCTGGTGGGAGTACCAGCATGGAGTTGCAGGAGGCCACCTTGCCACCATCAGACACACCTGAGAATTTGGTCCATGAAAAAAGAAAACTAAAAGATGGAGAAAGTGGGTCCTGATGACATCATTTGAACCCCTGGTCTAGCTGTTCCTGAAGCCAGAACTATTCCCTACTTATGTAGGTGAGTCAATAAATAACTTTTTTTTTCTTAAGCTAGTCTGAATTGGATTTCTGTCACTTGTGGCAAAAAGAGCCCTGAGTTATACAAGCAATCACAGAACCAAGCTTTATTTGCTAAGGTCTCTCACCTGTGTCCAGCATCAATAAGTCAGCAAATGAAATGCTCGGGATTACATAGGCAGGAACCAGAGGAAATGTGAAAAGCAATTTAATACAAAAGGAATGGAATAGCTACATGAGGCAGCTCCATTTAATAGATAAGGAATTTTGGGAAGAAGGCGATCGTGGTACTTCCTCCCAGAGCAATTAGGACTGAGGACTGACTGGGGAGCTCCGTGTACCCATGTGTTCTTCTGGAAGATTCCCAAATGCTTGGGTTTTTACTGAAAATCTGTGTATGATGATGCTTCACTGGGCTTTTTTTTCTGCTTCTTTTAGATCAATTGAAATGGTTTCACCTGTTGGAGGTAGAGCTCAAAGGTCACCAACTGGCCTCCTACAGGGGACAGAGAGGTCTTTTGAGGTGGGAGCCACATCTCTCTGGACTTTGTCTACCAGGTGTATACTTGAGGACATTAAGAGCAACAGCTTGGGAACCAGTAAGACCCAAGTTCAGGTCCTCCTGCTGTCACTTGTGGGCTGCAAACTTTGGGTTAGCTACTTAATAAGCCCTAACCTCAGTTTCTTTCTGTGTGAGATGCAGGTGGTATTATCACCTCCTTCCTGGGCCTTGGCCATAATTAAACAAGACGGTTTACTCTTTCCATCACAGGGTGGTGACATTCAAAGTCCTCATGCCATAGCTGGCAGAGCAATGCTCAATAAGTGAATGGAAGACACTTATCTGATGGCTTTGGGATCCCAGGTATATGTATGACTTCTCCTCCATCATCTTTTCTCACTTTGTCTCAATCCTTTTAGATAATAATAATTACTGATATTAACATGACAATATGAATAACATGAATTATTTCCATCTGGCTTCTACCTGCTGAACTCCTACACTTCCCCTGATGCTGCATGAGTCGTCATACTCCATCCTGACAACATCTTTCAGGCTCTGCGTTCTCATGCACCATTTGACAGATGAGGTCAGATGTGCAGAAGGGTGCCCATTTGCTCAAGCTCAGATGGACAAGAAGTGGCCGAGATGGGTCTCCATCACAGATCTGTCTGATCTCAGAGCCTGTGACTTCCTCAGAAGGAAAGCTACAGTCATAATGTGACCTGGGAATCATCATGGTGGGCATCATCTGGGACCCTGTAAGGCTCCAACCTAGACCTGGTCAATAAGCATCTTCATTTTACTATGACTTGTCCTGTCCCATGATCTTGTGCACATCAGGTTTGCAAAGCAGTTTCCCAGCTGACCTTCCAATGCCATCAAAACACCTACGTAATGTGCAGTCCATCAATGTTGCTTTTTACTGTGACACAAGAGTTTGTGGACAATTTTCTGATGGAACTGTGCTTAAAACCTGTTTAAAGATATGAATTTGATGGTTCATGCCCTGTCACCAACATTTCTTGATCTCCCAAAGGCTTCTTTTCAAATCGTTCTTGCAGATGAGTTGTATTACTCTGAAAGTGCTTGCCAATTACTGGACAGTTGGTGATGATGCATCTTGAAAAATAAGGCTCTTGACTGTTCTGTGGCTGATTCAGCTCCAACATATAGATGTGGTTTATGGGTCAGAATTTTTGACAGGTTCAGAATTACTTTAATAGTGTGAAATTTGAGGCCATTGATTGCATCCAAGTCCCCTACAAACACCAAAACTTGTTTGAGAAACTCCACACCAATTGCAAATGCTCAGATGAAGAGAAAAAAATAAAACTAGCCTTGATTAAAAGGGACTGTTTCTTTCCTACTCTCCTATTATTTATTTATTTATTTTTACTACTGTAAGCTTTAAAGAGTATTCATGACTTAAAGTCTCCTTGTACTATTTGTCCCATGAGCTTTCTGGATGAAAAAAGAAAAAAAAAGATAAATAAAAAAATTACATGAAGTATTGCATTTTAAGAAGCAGTGTGTGTCTGTTGAGAACCAGCAACCTGACTTCACTCATCATTGCCCTCTTGCCAGCTGGGCAAACTGGGACAGTCGTCTTGGCCTTTCCTTACCTCTGTCTTTCCTGATTGTAAAAGGAACACAACATGCCTGTTAAGGTAATGAGGAGATCAACAGACTTTAGGAAATGTGCATGCACTTAGGGAAGCACTGGAGAAATATTCAGCCTCTTTAGTAAGCCCACTTCAGGTCCCGGCTAACCACAACACATTGCCTTAGGCTTCTGTCTCCTCCGCTCCGCACACATTTATGAGGCCCTGAAGCAGATCTGCACTGAATCCAAGGAACAGAAAACCAGTAGCAGCTTCCAGAGGAACCAGCCATAGCCAGTCACAGCACAGTTAAGTGGACACACACACTTGGGGTCAGACTACTTCCATCCAACCCTGTCTTCATCGCTTGTGTATGAACAAGCTTTCTGACTCCTGGGCTTCAGTCTTGAACTCTGTTCATATTGGTGATAGTGCTTAGATAGCGGGGCTGCTGTAAGCACGAGAAGAAAGCAGTATATTGCTGCCTTGCTCGTGGTGGATGCTCACTGAACGCCGGCTGCCTTCTGAAAGCTGTTGTTGTTAACAGTTGCAGCCCTTTGTGAAACGCTGATCTTTGTCAAACTCATATCCTTACACACACTTCATCAGTTCTTATCAAATGCAAAGTTAAAATAAATGCCCTAAAGATGATGCATGAAAACAAGGCTTAGGGGACATGTCACATTTTAATATCTTTGTGGATTAAGTTTTAGTTAACTTTGGGGTGAAAAATGATGTTTATAGCAATAGAAGAAGAAACAGAAAGTCATAAGAGCCTACTGATCAAAGAGAATGCAACAAAATGTTCCCCAAGGATGGCGATGCCCCTCGTCTACCTTCATCATCACTGTGCTTGAACCACATCAGCTAATAAATGAACAAATGCCACTTACAAGCAGGGTACAAATGGAGGAGGACCCAATTAATTCCTTAATTCCTTCAATGCCAGTCTGCAAATGTCTTAGATTCTCAACTTTAGGAAGTAGTTGAACTCGAATTGTATGTCGTAGTGTAACAGGTTAGACAGTGTCGATCCAACAGAATAGGGCAGAGAAATACAAAGTAACCATGGAAAGGAGGAGGAGTTTTAGATGGAATGGTTAGGGACAGTTTCTCTAAGGAAATTATTGAAATGTGGAGGACACCAGGGATTGAGTGGAATAGACATCTAGAGAAAGCCTTTCCTTGTGCTTTCTGGGCATGAGGAACAGCGATTGCAAAGACCCTGAGGTGGGATGATGTTTCAGTGTCTGAAAGAGGTTCAGGAGGCCATGTTAGTGGGAGCAGAGTGAGCAAGGGAATCAGTGTGGGGTGGTGGAAAGAACAAGAGCTGGTGGGTCAATGAGCCTGCTTGAATGCTGAGTAATTGGGCAAGTGATTAACTTTCTCAAAGCCTGTTTTTTTTTCATCAGCAAAATGTGGACAAGAAAGCCATCAGGACCCTCACAGGAATAGAGGCAGTGTGGGGTACATGATTGATAAAGGGCCTGTGGGGTAGCAGGTGCTTGCAAGTATTGCAGCTGAAAAACAACACAAAATTTAAGAATCTACAGATTTGGCAATTTATGAGGCCAGGTAGCCAAACCAAGTCCACTGCCAGTCCCCTTGTGTTGGCTTCATGTTCACACTCTGCAAGCTGTGTGGTCACACGGGCAGGTCCCCCAGTGCCTTCGTCCTCAGGGAGCCTCCGTCTGGTAGAGGTGATGCATGCAGAAGGAAGATGGGGTGTGAGTTCTATGGGGTGATGGCAAATTCCCCATGGCTTCTCTCTGTTTCAGAGGATCCCTTTAATTTCTGGACAGCCCCCCCCCCTTTTTTTTTGCAGAAGCTGCTATTGTTACAAGAAAATGGTTTTAGGTCCAAATAGAATTTGTATTGATGGTTCAGCGATGTGACAAATACCCTTTGGAATTTTCTATGACAAGGTGGGGGGGGGGAGCATCTACAGTCCCCTTCACCCCAGATTCACCACCAAATTAGGTAGAGAAGTCAGAGGCTTTATCATACAACTTGGTGAATAAACAAAAGAACATTTTGAGTGACACTGGGCGGCAACCAGTGAAAAGACATTCTGCAGAGCAGTATTTAGCATTCACAAACTACTCCAGTGATTGAAAGATTTAAAAAAAAAAATAGCACCATTATGGAGGCTAGGAAGTACATTCAGCTCTCTAAAATACCCTTGCACAGGAACATGCAAAGAGCCGGGAATGGGCTTGAAAACAAGTGTTCTCAGGTTTCAGCACACAGACCATGTGGTCTCAAATGTCCCCAACTGCATTGCCATCACGGCAACAAGCTGGGATTATCCAGGAATCTGACTGATAATAAACATCACAGAATTTATAACATGAAAACAAGCACTGTCAGTGAGCATGATCTTTTGGCAAAAGAACTCTGGTCTTACCCTCCCGTGGTGTGGTGGCAACATTTAGAGAATAGATGAGCTCTTGGCTTGGGGTGGGTTAGACCAAGGGATCTAAGTGCATTTTTGGAGATGACGAGTCTAAGGTTTCCTAGATTATAAAGATTAAATTTAAAATGTCAATGGTGGATTTTTTTTGTCTCTGGAAGTAAATTTAATATTTGGAAAACTCTAAAAGCTATTTAGGGTGTTGTCTAATGACCTGAATGCCTGGCTACCATTTCAACTTCCACACACCCAAGTGGAACTCGCCTTCCCTAATACTGTTCGTCATCTATTTGAGGGGAGTCCTCAGCCACCTGGTGGTGACAGCACAAAGCTGGGAAAGTAGGTGTGGGTTTTAGGGGGCCTGAGGCATATGCAGTCTAAGAGCCTTCATTTAAATTTATTTATTTATTTATTTATATATGACAGCGGAATGCATTAGAATTCTTAGTACACATATAGAGCACAATTTTTCATATCTCTGGTTGTAACATAGTATATTCACACCGATTCATGTCTTCATACCTGTACTTTGGGTAATAATAATCATCACATTCCACCTCTCTTCCCCTCCCACTCCTCTGCCCTATCTAGAGTTCATCCATTCCTCCTATACTCCCACTCCCTATCCCACTATGAATCAGCCTCCTTATATCAAGGAAAACATTTGGCATTTGGTTTTTTGGTATTGGCTAACTTCACTTAGCATTATCTTCTCTAACTCCATCCATTTACCTTTAAATGCCATGATTTTATTCTCTTTTATTGCCGAGTAACATTCTCTTGTGTATATATGCCACTTTTTAATCCATTCATCTATTTAAGGGCATCTAGGTTGGTTCCACAGTTTAGCAATTGTGAATTGTGCTGCTATAAATGTTGAAGTGGCTGTGTCCCTGTAGTATGCTGTTTTTAAGTCCTTTGGGTATAGTCCAAGGAGAGGGATACCTGGGTCAAATGGTGGTTCCATTTCCAATTTTCCAAGGGATCTCCATACTGCTTTCCATATTGACTGCACCAATTTGCAGTCCCACCAGCAGTGTATGAGTGTACCTTTTCCCCACATCCTTGTCAACACTTATTGTTGTTTGTATGCATAATAGCTGCCATTCTAACTGGAGTGAGATGAAATCTTAGAGTGGTTTTGATTTGCGTTTCTCTAATTGCTAGTGATGATGAACATTTTTTCATATGTTTGTTGATTGATTGTATCCTCTTCTGAGAAGTATCTAAGAGCCTTCATTTAAAATGTACGTAGGGATGGGCAACTTTGTTAATAGTAATGGAGGAGTAACTGTGAGAACTTTTGCCAAGACCCTCCCCATTGAAGCCTGCAGTGGGATTTCTCTACATAGAGATCTCGAAGCTCGGGCTCTGTGGCTTTTTGACCTGTCTGCCCTGTCTGGGAGTGACCCTAGACTCCCCGTTTTCCATTCCTCATCTTCAACACCCAGTTTTGTCTTTTCTATTTAAAAATCTCTCTCAGATGCACACACCTGTCTTAGCTTCTGCTCATCAAAGCCACAGCCGTTTCTCTCCTGTTTATCTGTGACGGGCCCCTTTCTGGTTTCCCACGTCCACCCTCCACCCTCACCCTTCATGCATTTTTCTAGAGCAGCCTGAGTGCCCATTTGAACTGTGAACCCAGGTGTGACCCTCCCCATCTTGCAATCCCTCAGCTATTTCCCAGTGGCTTCAAGAGGTGACCACTCATGGTGACCCCATCAGGATCACCTCTGTAGGGTCATCATCTTCTGTTACCGGACCATGTCCATTTTCTTTGTAGCATTTGTCACCGGGTCTAATTCTGTGTGCCTGTGTTTGACTATTTGTGTGCTGTTCATCTCCCAACTAAGTTGCAACTACTCGACTGTCAGGAACTGTACCTTCTATTTGAGTATATTCTCAGTTCAACGTGGCTCTTCATACATAATAAATACTCACTGAATACTAGTTGAGTAAAGAAGGGATTTAACAAGCGGAATGTGCGCATGGTGGTCCCAACCAGAGATGCCTATAAAATGCCTATAAAATAACCAGAGATTTTAAATGCCTATAAAATAACCAGAGATTTTCCTGGGAGGTGATTAAACTGAAGGCGATCCCCAGAGTGAGCCTTAAGAATGAGTTGACAGAAGTGTCACCAGTCGGACTTGGTGTACAGTCCTCACATGTTTCTCCACCAGAGAAGGAGTAACCCTGCACGTGTGCTGGTTGGTGTCCTGTTGGCAGCGACACCCTCCATGGCTTGAAATGTTTTGAAAGGAATATGGAGTAGGACACCCGAGACAGGGTGTGTGGGATGCAGGGAGGGTTTGTGAGGGGTGGTAGATCTGTGGCCATAGAGTGACTTGTGGGATTGTCAGTGTGGACTACAGGGCCCTGTAGCAGGTTTCTTTCTGATCCCTCCACCAGTCCTAGGAAGGGGAGCATTTTTATTTTCTGTTTCAGAGATGAGGACACCTAGACATAGAGGACTTGGAGACCTTGTTTAATGTCACACAGCTACTAAGAGGGAGTCAGATTTCGACCTGCAACTCCCTAAAAATACTTTACATCCCATGAAGACATTTACATCATTCAGCTAAAAATACGCACAAATAATGAACGTGGGTGATCTTGGCTCCATTCCGTTTTTTTTGAAACTTGCAGAAAGGTCCTTCTCCTGAGGCAAGGGAGGTGCATGTGGCTCATGAGCCTAATTCCTGAAGTCTGCAATTTCCCGGTTATCTTCTTGGCAACTTATTACTTACACAAAAATATCATGCTCGCCAAAATGCTGCCGCTCTCTCATTTTCAAAGCTGTTAACAAGAAAAGTTGGTGCTATTTTAGGAATTTTCTTATAATATTGACAAGAATTGCTGCCTTCCTTTTCAACATATAATTTTCACATTATAAACATCCTTTGATTTTTGTCTCTTTCAGACTTCCTTTCTTTTAGTCTTGGAACAAGGCTCTGTCGATGCTGATGGTGATAACACGAGGCCGTTATTCCATTGTTTCCCAAAATGAGGGAACAAAGGCTGACCTCAGTCAGACCCACCCAGGTGCCCACGTTGGCCCATCGCCCTCTTCAGGGAAGGTTGGTCTTCTTAATTCAATGCCTCCCCAATGACCATACCTCTATTCATGTTGTTGGTCCAGGGAATCCTTGGTTTCAGAAGCAGTTGAGTTTCTTTTAAAATTCTCTTACATGAGTGTTAACACTGCGATCTGGACATAGTTTGATGTCCCTTGTGGCTATCTGAATTAAAAAAAACCACACAGTGACAAAGAAACAAGAACAACAAATAAACGAACGATATCTTTTTATTCTGAAACTCCAATTGCCTCAGTTTCCTTATCAAAAGAGAGAAAAAAATGCCTCTTTTTTGTTCAACTGCAGCTGACGTCATAATCAAGGAACCCAGAGGTCTGAACCCTAGGAAAGGACAGTGGGCCAGCCAACACCCTGGAGGGGTTCTCTGGAGTCCTGGTGCCATGTTTTTTTCACTGAGGGCCACAGGCTGAAGATGAGGCTATGCCCACAGTGGTTTGTGCCACACACTGTGACCTCCATGGTAAAGTTGGCCACCCAGTAAACCTTTGACTGATACCTTCTTAGTCAATTTAAGAACTTCATTAGTCTTCATTTTGCTTCAAATTATACCAACAATAAGCAAACACATTCTTTTTGCAAAAGATTCACACAACACTGAAGTTCAGATGTTACTGGTGCAAGGGTAGAGTGCACAGGGGATCCCAGGGCCAGGTTCTTGGTGTCCGAGTGAAGCACTGAGGGGTACATTGGCAGGGAAGGCAGAGGTTTACTGAAAGTGAAAGAAATCACTCTGGAGGAGCAGAGTAGGCCAAACTGTGAAGTAGCCCAGGGCCAAGTCCTACCCAGTGGAGCTTACTTTTATTGGGTTGACTAGTTGTCTCCCTCCTCCCCTAGGTGGATCTGGGTTTGATTGGCACCTTGATTGATAACTGAATTTGGCTCTGTGTAAGTTTCTCCCCTCCTCACAAAAATGCATGGAGGGGGAGCAAGCCCCAAGGCTAATGATATGTTAACTAGCAGAGAGTTAACTTCAGGACAGGCCCTTGGGCCATCGGACATGCCCAGAGGTCTAGGATTCCCCTTGTGGCCCTCGGGCTTCCTTCCTTAGCTGCAGGATGCCAGTTTCCACTACAGGAAGAGGCTTCAGGCAGTGTATGTTGGGTGGGGCTGAAGGCCCCTGCCCTTCCCTGTGCCCTGTCTCCTTCCTAACACTTAGAGAAGAAGTACTCTCTTACCCTCTGTGTGGTAGATGAATGACACCTTCCTCGTTCCTCAAGATGTCCACATCCTGAGCCCAGACCTGTGTGTGTGTTACGTCACATAGTGCTATGCACATGTCATTCAGAACCCATTCTAGTGAGAAGCTTATCCTGGCTTTCAGTGGGCCCATGTCAACCCGAGATTCTCTATAAAGAGTAGGCAGGAGGAAAGAGGTCAGAGAAGAAAAGGCAAAGGAAGCAGAGTTTGGAGGCTGTGAGAAAGAGGTCATAGCCACAAAATGTGGGTGGCCTTGGGAGGCTGAGATAGGAAGCCAGCAGGGCCTGGTGCCTTGGAGGGGACAGCTCTGTGGACCCAGTATGGACTCCGGCCTCCAGAGCTGTAAGATGGTGGACTCCTCTTGTGTTAATTGCTGAGCTGGTGGTGACTCATTACAATAATGACTAGTGACGGCCATCTACTCTTGCTGGTGCGCTGCTGTACAATCCTCCTTCCTGTAAATTTGGAATGTATATATTCACTTACAATCATGTAGCTTGTTTTTACAGGATATAAGTGGGAAATATGGAGTAAGTGTTATTTAACTTGCTTTCCCCTCTTACAGAAATTTCCATATGAACGCATACAGCTCCACCTCATTTTTAGAAATTTCACGCTGTGGGATGGAGGTTCTGTAATACGGTGGGCCATGGCTCTGCAAATGGACTTTTCAATTGTTATCATTTTCATTTTATTTTTTGGTTATTACAAATAACACTAATGTGAAAATCTTTAAAAATGCCTCTTTGTGCATATGAGTGTGGAGTTTTGTCTGAAGCTTTTAAGATTTTGTCTTCACTGTTGTTTTTAGTTGTTTCACTACGATGTGGCTGAGCAGATTGTCTTTGTGTTGATCCTGCTTGGGTTTCTTGGAGCCTCGTGATCTTGGGTTGGTGTCTTTCCACAATCTTGGGGGGAGTCATCATTTTGTAAGGGTCCGGCGAAGCGTCGGAGGGAGAGACCACACAAGAGACTGGCTTCATGCAATTGGCATAGGGGATTTATTAATTCAGCATGCTGAGGTTCCAGGCTCACTCAGGAAGATAGAGCAGCCCAGAGCCCAGAGCAGAGGTCAAGCAGAGCTTAAGTACACTTTTTGGAGGGGGGGGGCTTTGCATACATCAGAATAAATCATCATGAGGCGCGGGAAAATTGAACAAGAACTCTGAGACATGATTAGTCCATTCATTGGTGGGAACAGTCTAGGCAGGGGTGATTAGTCACTCCTAAGCGGGGTACACATTTAAACTGATTGGTTTTGGGGCCTGGATGCTTACGTGCTGAGCTACTTAGAGCCCTTAGCTATTAACAACCAGGGGACCAGGAGAAATATTTACTGGGCAGTTCAGGTATTGTCCTAACAGCTTCAGGGATTACAGGTTGGGGGGGGTAGCAGAGGAATTTTAACAATACCTGGTCTATTACTTTTTAGCCCAGGCCTTGCAATTTAGAAACTTTACAATGCCCAGTCTTTTACACTTTAACTCAAGCTTTGCAGCTTAGAATCAGCTTAGAAATTTTACATTTACAATTTCCTCCAGCATCGCTGTTGCCTCATCCGTTTTCTTCTCCTTTGGTGTCTGTCACTATCTGGTTTTTGAAGGCTCCAGCCTTTCTCGTCTTTTCTGAACTTGTATTTCCATTTGCTTTTCTTTCTGTGCTTCATTTTGGATATTTTCTGCTGACCTGTCTTTGGATTTATTACTACAGTCCTCTTTCTTTTAAAAAAAAAACCTACGTGAGCACTAGTCGTAAGTTTGAAATCAGGGCAATAATTATAGTAGTAGACACACACTCTGTCCAGTGTGAAGACTTCCATGTGCCCTGCAAAGGAATTTGCATTAAACACATAATTTGGATACAAACCAAACATCTTGATCAGGTTTATAAAAATACTATCTTTTTAAAAATTTCCAGGTATAGTATAAAGGACATCCAATGAGTTAATTTTAGATACTGTATATTTTTTAAATTTCAAATATTTGAAATTTTTGATAGCTTCTGAATCACTGTTCAAATTATCCATCTTTTTGTCCACATCACCCTTCCTTCCCTCTATCATATTAATCATAGTTTTTTAAAGTTATTGTTTGTTAATTCCAATGTCTGGGTCATCTGTGGGCTTGTCTCTGTTCCTCGTTTTTCTCTTGACAATTCACCACATTTTCCTACCTTATCCAGTGTCTTCCAGTTTCTATAGTCTGCTAGTCAGTATGTGAAAGAACTAGAGAGGCTTCAGGTGATCTAGTTCACCAGGTAAGGTTTGTTTTTTACACATCTTGGTGGAATAACCATCTCAATCCAATCTAAACCATATGCATAGGGTTGGGCTGGATTTCAGTTTTAGTGAGACTCAGTCTGCTTCTGTTTTATCCTGAGGTGTTTCCTCGTAGTTTTTGTAGGTTTTTAACTTTTAAATTTTGAAAGAATTGGCAGAGCTTTTTCCCAACCTGAAATTTCAATTTATTAGGCCCTATTGCTTCCAAGAAATATAATATGATTTATAATTTATTTAGCATTCTCCAGTCATTGTAGTAGAATCATTGACCTGTCAGGACCTCTTACGTGCTACTTGAAAGTGGGAGTTTCCTATGACTTACTATTTTTCAAACATCAATAGAGAAAAAGTAAACTTTGCACTTCTACTCTCAGTGTCTAAGAGAATGTCTTTTGCTCGATAACTCTACTGACTCTGGGTGGCATACATCTTTAAAATGTTTAATAGTCTGACCATTTTTTAAAACTTTAATTTTTTATTTGATTGGCATTTTGTTGATTGTTACTAAAGTAAAATATCTTTTTCTATGTTTACTGAAGGTCTGCAATACCTATTCCATGAATTATCTGTTCATATCATTTTCCCATTTTATTTGGATTATTTATCTTTTTCCTAATTTGTAAATGGTATTGGGGATATTAAAATTTGTTACATTTCATTCCAATATATCATTTGGCTTTTAGCCCCATTTATGGCATGTTTTACCATTAAATTTAAATATTGTTATGTAGTCACATTGGTCCTTTTTACATTTTTGGCTCAAGGGTGCACTACTTGATAAGGAATATCTTTTATATACTGGAATGTTAAAGTCATTATTTTTCAAACATTTGCTTTATGTCTGGTTCTGTGCTTCCTATGTGTTCTCATTCCTTTCAGCATGAGGCAGGTACACTTAATCTCATTTAAAAATAAGGAAAGTGGAATGTCAGATTGGCTAAGTGAGCCTGTGCCTGGAAGTAGAAAGCGGGTTGAATTCTAAGCCTGTCTGATTGGGATGCACCCGTCTTAGCTGTCACGTGACCTTCCTCCTCCATGCCCTGTAGATTGGATTCTGCATCTGGTGACCTCCCTCCTTCATACTCTATAGAATGGATTCTCTGTCTGGGAGCCTGTGAAGCTTTCCCCGTGACACCCAGGCTGGATATCACAGATCCCACGTAATTCTCAGTTGATTTTGAAATAATGAGATTATTTCTGCATTTTAGATAAAAGTCCTTTATCAGATATGTTTTGCAATCATTTTCTCCCAGACCATTTCTTATGCTTTCATTCTCTTAAAGGGATCTTTCTTTTTCAGAGCAGAATGTTTTAATTTTAATAATGTCCAACATTAATCATTCTTTTATGGATCATGCTTTCGGTGTTTGTTTCACCTAGAATTTCTCCTATGTTTTCTTCCAGATGTTTTATACATTTTGTATTTTATGTTAGATCTAGGATCAATCTTGAATTGACCTTTGTGACAGGTGTGAGGTCTGCAGCTGGGTTTTTGGTTTTAAAATTGTTTTGTGTATGTACACCCAGTTTTGCTGTTTGTGAAGAAGACTAACCCTGGTCTGATGAACTGCCTTCACCCCTTTGCAAAAGACCATCTGACTATATTTATGTGTCTATCTCTGGGTACTCTAGTCTGTTACATGGGCATATTTGTCTACTCTTTCCCCAGTATCACACTGTCTTGATGACTGTAGCTTTAAAGTAAGTCTTGAAACCAAGGGAGAATGATTCTTCTAACTTGGGTCTTCATCTTTAGTATTGTGTTGGTCGGACTTTTGATCTTTCCATATAAACTTTAGAATTAGTTTGTCATTATATTTGTAATATAATATAATATTACAAGTAATATCAATAAGAAATAATCTGGTGTCGAGGTCTCCCAGGCACGGTGGTGTGTACTATGTGTGTTGCTTCGTTTACTACAGCAGTGTTGAGATATATTATCTGTTTTATGAGTTGTGAAGATGGGGACTGGATGTTGTTGGAGTTATTCACATCAATATGCAGCTACAAGATGGTGGAATGGAGGAATGTCGGTCCTTATAGTTATGGTAGACTGCAAAAATGATTCCAACAGTCTCTTCTCCATGGGGACAACCCTTGAATTGTAACGTTGAAACCTGTCCCATCGTGGGGAGGAGTCCACTATTCCACTATAAAATAGCTTTCTGGGATTTTGATTGGAATTACATTGAATATACAGTTCAATTGTAGAGAATTGACATTCTAATGATAGTCCATTTTTCAATGCTATGGTCTGAATATTTGTGTTTCTCTTCCTTGGAAAACCCTATGTTGAAAACATGATCCCCCCAATATAATGTTATTAGGAGGTGGGTATTTTGGGTGGAGCCCTCATGAATGAGATTAGTGCCATTATAAGAATAGTCCCAGGAGAGCTTGCTTCCTTCTCTATGCTCCCTGACACGTGAGGACACAGCCAGGAAGTGAGCCCTCCGCAGGGACTGCTGTGCTGGCACCTTGATCTTAGACTTCCCAGATTTCAGACTGTGATAAATAATTATTGTTTCAGCCACCATCTCACTGTTACAGCAGCCCAAACTTTGATGCAATCCATGAACATGGGATATCTCTCCATTTATTTATATTTATTTTATTTACATGTATCCCTAAGTATTTCATTTATTTTTGGCTGCTCTTATAAGTGCTATTATCTTTTTACTCAGAGTCCAATTGTTCATTGATGGTGTAAAAAAAAGCAATTTGACTTTTGAATATGAACTAACAGTATTCTGTAACTTTTCTATTATACTTGCTATTAGTTTCAGGAAGTATTTTTCCTATCAAGTCTTTAAGATTTTTACATAGACAATCACGTTATTCCTGAATAAAGGCATTTTTTATTTCTTCCCTTCCAGTCTACATACTTTTTATTTCCTTTTCTCATTGCACTAGCTAGGACTTGTAGTATGATGTTGAGAGGAAGTATGTAGACTAATCTCACCCTGTTCTCATTTTTCAGGGATGAGAACATCCACTTTTTCCCAATCAGCTCTGGTGTAGATGTTCTCTACCAAGTTGAGAAATTCCCTTTTTACCCTAAATTGCTGAGAATGGTTATCATGAATGGATGTTGGAGTTTTCAAATGCTTTTGTGCATCAATTTATGATTATGTGAGTTTTCTCCTTTAGTGTGTTGAAGTGATGAATTACATTAGTTGACTGATTTTCAAATGTTCATCTAGTCTTCCATATCTGGAATTAATTTTATTCTTTTTATACATTGTTGAATTTGCTAATATTAGGTAAAATTTTTGCATCTGTGTTCACAAGAGTTATTGGCCTATAGTATTCCATTTTTATAATTATTTCATTTTGGCACTAGGACAATTCTGTACTCATAAACAAAGAAAGTATTCCTTCTTATTCTATTTTCTTGAGTAGATTTTAGAGTTTTGGTATCATTTTTTTCTTAAATATTTGATAGAACTTACTAGTGAAACCATGTGAACCTGGGCTTTCCTTTTTAGAAGCTTATTAACTTTTGAATTAATTCATAGTTATAGACCTGTTTAATTACCTATTTTTCCTTGTGTAAATTTTAGTAGTTTTTATCTTTCAAGGAATTGGTTAATTTCATCTAAGTTATCATTTTGTGAGCAACTAGTTGTTCATAGCAGAAAATCATATTTTTGAGTTGATGTTTAAATGTAGTTTTTTTCTCCTGTATTTTCTGTATTTTTTTTTTTGCATTTTTTTTTGTTTTTTTTAAACTTAATTGTTTCTTCACTTATTTAACTAGCCATCACAGAAAAGAAAAGAATTTTAAAAAGTGACATAATAGTGGAGGAGAAAAAAAAATTGCTTTTAGTTAGAACATTTTTGAAGGCAAGTGCCATAGAAAAAGTGTCTTGCTAATCACCTCATTGTTTTACAGCTGTAAATTTAGCTTAGATTAGCCACTGCTCTGAACTCATCCAGAATACCAATGAATAAAATGCATATAAACTGGAAAGCAAAGGCAGCGTATTCATTTCCCAAACCATCCAGTCTTTGGTTTTGACATCTCTGTGGCCACCCTATGAACTCTGTCTTTCCCTTCCTGGGAACTATTTGTGAAGTCTTCACTTGGGCACAAATTAACTTGTGAAATTATGTACTTGTTAAGGAATGACTCAGGCCAGAGAGAATGAGGCTTGGTTGAGGGTAAGGCAAAGACACAACCCTTGCTTCTGAGAACACTGTCATCCCTCTCCTTACACCTGACACCCACAGAGGGCTCTGTGGAAGAGGCTTTAAAAAACCCACAAAGAAGTTTATAAGTAATATCAATAAGAAATAATCTGGTGTCGAGGTCTCCCAGGCACGGTGGTGTGTACTATGTGTGTTGCTTCATTTACTACAGCAGTGTTGAGATATATAACCTGTTTTATGAATTGTGAAGATGGGGACTGGATGCTGTTGTTGAGTTATTCACCTCTATACTTAGCTACAAGATGGTAGAATGGAGGAATGTTGGTCTTTATAATTATGGTAGACTGCAAAAATGATTCCAACAGTCTCTTCTCCATGGGGACAGCCCTTGAATTTTGACTTTGAAACCTGTCCCATCATGGGGAGGAGTCCACTATTCCACTCTGGCTCCAGGCGTGCTTTGGGCGTGCTTTGGTTTTCGAAGGCTGTGTGACCATAGGCCAGTTCAAGCTCAGACTGCAAGACATATTACACACTTCCAACTCAGTGTTTTGGAACCCTGCTTCTGTCATGAAAACAAGCCAAGGCTATCTTATCAGAGTATGAATGTCCACATGGAGGCACGTGCCGACATTCTAGTTATCTTAAACCACATTAAGTGAGACATCAGCCAAGCAGGATCATCCTCTAAAGTTCAACTGATCTCAGAGGTATGAGCAGGCACAGTTGACCAGACTATTGATTCAGATGAATAAACAGTAAAAGCTTATTATTGGATTTGGGATGACTTGTTACACAGCAATAGCTAACTGATACAGCAGACTTCTTGAAATAGTGTTATTACTTAAGGGGAAATAAAAGTGAAACAGAGGTGACTCTGATTGTTTTTCTCAAGATAATTTAATAAATCATCACGAGTAGATTACCCTAGAGTGACCATGTCTTTGACTTTGCTTTTTAAAAATATTCAAAAATTTTGCATTATATAGTCTTTAAAAATTAAAGTGTGTCTATTCTATTAAGCCCTCCTTTGAATGATATAAAGCCTTTAGGTTGCTTGACATACTTTTGAAGATTATCTTAATATTTAATCAAACCCTTAGGTTTTATATACTCTTTTTATTTTCTACCTCATGTTACATTTAAACTGAAGTAAAGCTAAAAGGGCCTTTTAAATTAACAACGAATGTACTGTGCTAACCTTTGAACTATCTTCCTACTATTTCTTTGAAATTACATACAACCATTAGATAGAAAATCCTATAGACACACAGAAATGTGTAGATGTGAGAGGCAGAAATCCAGTTGGGTTAGTTCACAGAAAAGAAAGTTATTTTAAAGTTGTAGGGGACACTTAGAGAAACCAGTTTTCAGGAAGAACTTCTGTCTGTCTAAGTCTCTTGTTTCTTTCTCTCACTTGAGATACATGGCTCCACCTTCCGCCATGTGTCTCTTAATTCTCTCCCTGCAGACTTCTTGTCTGTACAGTGGATGCCGCGCTGTGTCACCCCTCTCCCTCTTTAAGGATGGAGGCATTCTTTCTCCAGCTCCTGGGAGTGTTGGAGGTCAAAGGTTCCCAGTCGAGTAGTTCTCTGGAAATTTCCTTTGACTAAAGAGAGCCTCCTTGCCCAGGCAGTGGCCTGCACCCAAGGACTGGTCAAGAGTAAAGGCTGGACCACATTTTATCAAGGTGGGAAACTAAGTGGACATCACAACTTCAGAGCATCCAGCATTGAGCAGGATCAATAGCAAGAAAAGCTCTGCAGAGGCCCAGACAGCAGGGCAGCTTGTCCCGATGCCAGGGCCACATGACCTGTCAGTTCATGTGGCACTGAAACTATCAGGTGGGGAAAGATGCAGACTTGAGTTTGTGGCACAGTCTAGTAGGAAAATAATAGTGTAGAGTCCTCTACTGCTGGAGTGCAGCCAAGCCATTTGCAGGAGAGAATTACATGCTATATTAAAATCAGCTCCTGGAAGTCTACTGGCCCTGGTGGACATGGATCCCTAACCACTGGACATCAGGTGACCAGATGGCTAGGACTACCCAAATGATTTAAGATCTATCATACCTAATAGTAGTGCGTACAGTAAGATGTCCGTGGTCAGGAAGGAACAAGGCCAGGGGCACAAGTAAGCTCTGTTGGTGGGTGGTCCAGCCTCCGTGCCATTTTCCAGGGGTCACGCCTTGCTTACCCATTGGTTCACACGATGCCACACGAAGGCTCTCTTGCAACCTGCTGATGAAGGATGGAGGGAAACAGAATTGTTTCATGGGGGCGCTGATTGGGCCTGTGGGAGCAAGCTGCTGCCCACTCCGGGATGCCCCAGAAAGTAGCAGAGCTGTGCATGGCCACCCAGTTGTCCACTTTGTGTAGAGATGTTCCCTTCTGGTAGAGTAAGGACAGTGGGGCTTTGATCATTGGCTTGGGTGGTTGATTGGGAACCTTAAAGGAGAGAGGTTGAAAGGATGGGATCAAATGGTTTGGGGAAGTAGCTCAGGGATGACTTCATGGGAGTAGAGTTGAACTGTGAAGATCTTTGTGCTGCATACCAAGGGCCCCCGGAGAGCAGCCATGGGAGGAGAAGTACTGAACAATCAAGGAGAAGGAAGAGGTCCGCTAGTTGAGGTTAGCCACGTCTTCCAGCACCTGGTGCTGGCCTGAAAACTGCATGGGACATGGCTGAGATGGTGGGGTGGGAAGATACTCGAGGCTCTTCAGTCCCCAAGGCTGCCCTCACTGTGCCCCCTCTGGATGTCTAATCTGACAGTTTCAGGGAGTGGACGGACCCTGAGTGGACAGTGATCCCCAGGAGTCTAGCCAGCCACTGGACGTAAGTGGATGACCCAGTCTCTTTCCATAGGGAAAGCACAGCGTTTTGTCTTGACCTGTGTCACGGGGCCTCGGCCAGCACCATCAGCAGCAGCGCTACAGTGCTGTGTCCCTCAGCACAGCCGCTGGCCTAGCACCATGTTAGATCACTTCACAGTGGGGAAGGCGTGGCCAGGGTTCCCAGTCCTATCATGTTGTGCAGGCCTCCACCCCCCCCCCTCCCCGACAGCCAACCTGTCAGAGCCACGCAGTGGCCTTCATGGCTGACACTCTGAGCCCTTTATTTGTGTTGAGTACCTCATTTCATCCTCAGGGTAGGTACTATTGTTATCCCCATTTTACAGAAGGAGAAACTAAGTGCAAAGAGGTTGAGAACATAAGGAGTTTTCCTCCATTCCCAGTGCATCTGGCCACTGTGCCGAGTTGTCGTGTTGAAACTCGTCAGTATCAACATTTACCCAAGACAAAGGGGAGGCAAGGTCTCCACGTGGCTTGGGCACTGTGGGAAGGACAGATCTTAAACATGAAGGTGACTGCATTTCTCTAAACTCAGAATATTAACAATAAATGATAACCTAGCACTGCATACAGGACTCTTTCCCTTAAGTTGGATTGAAACTACCAGAGCTCAGTTGCAAACCTTCAATGTCACGTTTTTATACAATCCTCTTGACAACTGGGCCAGGAGGTCCCTTCTGCACTTTCTGTGGTTTACTTTGTTCTGATGGGAGAGTCTGTGCTGAGAAACCACAGAAGTTGTTACCAAAAGCAATAAGAAGTAAAAGATAATTATGCATTTCTACTAAATCTCTGTGATCCATATTTTATTAGTTGCTAGATTGCACAAATCAGAGCAAGAGTGATTACGAGGAGGTCTCTCATATTTTGAGGCCTCAACTTTTAACTTGTCAGTCAGTCTTGGAAAGCTGTCAATGGTCATCTCAGTATGGATTGTAAATATGGATTGTATAGATTTTAAGTGTCTTAATGAAGTGGCAGAACTGTGCTCTGATCAAATTTCATGCCATATTTGATCTTCCAATCATAAAATACTTTCAATTTCTTTAAATGTGTTAGGGAAAGTTATTGTGGGGGAAAAATAGTCCCAAGAAATGTCTAGAACTTTCCACCTAACTTCACATTTCTGTTATTCTTTATTAAGAGGTGAAATCTACAGAATGCTTAAGTTTGACAGGACCCCATACAGGTTACTGATGAAGAAGCCGAGCCTCAGAGATGTGGTGAGTTTCCCAAGTCTCAGTCACAGAACCTCATTTGTTCACTGATTCATTTGCTCATTCAGAAACATTATTTTACTCTACATATCAGGCACTTGCACTGTGTCTTAGGGATCAATATTCAGCAAAACAGATGTGACCCCTGAATTAACAGGAATAGCTGATTAGTACAGGAAAATGAAGATGTAAACAAATAATCAAAACATATGGAATTCATGTGATAAGATCTGATTTAAAAGTATAGGGCTAACATATATGTGGACATGACATTCCAGGACAAAGAAAGGCACTTGAGCTGAATTCTAGAGCTCGATGTCCAATGTGGAGCCTCTAGTCACACGTGGCTATTAAAATGTATTAAAGTGAAATAAAACTTGGAATTCAGTTCCTCAGTTACACTGGCTGCATTTCCACCTGCATTCCATCTGTGGCCACCGGCTGTGGTGTCAGCTGAGGCTGGTCCAGAATATGCCCATCACCACAGAAGGTTCTGGGGGACAGTGGTGCTCCAGAAGAATGGAGGTGAGGCAAGCGATGGTTCTTCTGAGATGAGGGACTATTTCACGTGAAGTTCTGCAGTGACAAGGAGCATGGTCCCCTCAGGCACCCCAGGGAAAGACAGAAGGGCTGTGGAGAGGCAGGCAGGCACCTGACCTATAGGGCCTGTGGAGGAGGGGTGGGGGGCTTCCCTCCAAGAGCAGAAGGAGCTGCTGTCTGCACTGGGGAGAGGCATGGGAGCTTTGGGTTTTCCTTTGTGGACCATGAAAGGAACTCTGGGCAGAAGGCAAGAGTGGAGAGTATGCTGTGGCATCTCATAGTTGCCGAATAAATAAAAGTCAAGCACCGACTAAATGCTTGAACGAATGGGAGCTCTAAAGAGAATTACATGGCAGCGAATGAATCACGTCACGTTGTTTCAATCAACACTATCATCTTGTTATTATTTGTTCACTGTTTATTATGAGTCTGCCATAATGAAAATGTGGAACACCGTGTCCCTTGTAGAGTTGGGGCTTGGCTACTTTATGAAGGTGAACAACCAGTTATTAAAAAGTAAGTTGGGTTCTTTTAATGATGGCAGAAGTCTCAATTCTCCTTTGAGGTACTCTTTGTTTATATCTTGAAAAACAGCTGACTGTATTGTCTTATTGCAAAGATGAAGAATAAGCTCTGAGCCATTTTTGGGAATGAAGGTTTGGACCTCAATTCCATAGGTATTGCAACTTGTAGGCTTGTGAGGTGTTTGAGCAACATGCATGAGACCTGGGGGCATCCTCAGAGGACATTGATTGAGAATTTTCTTATTTGACCCCTTTTCTTGTGGTTAAAGATAATTGAAACATTTCCCATGAAATTGTATATCCTTGACCAAGACTGGGTGGCAGATGAGGATGAAAGGCCTCCTGCATAAAGTTCACATGAGGGAGGAGGAAGTTTGAAATTGTGATCTTGCCCTACCCCTAGCCTGAGCACCATTAGAGAGCAGGGCTTTTGGGGGGACAGTGTGTGGATGATTCTAAAACTCTTTTTGATCCCATGTCTTGGAGAAAACAGCTCTATGTGTTCAAACAGAAAGGACAGGACACAGCTGACCCCACCGTTGAAGATCAACCACAGTGGCCAAAGCAGCAGGAAATAGGCCAGTGTGTCACAATGAAGCAGAGGCTCTTGGGTGGCAGGTGCCATGGGCTGGGGCTTTGGTTCTTCAGTGTACAGCTGAGGACACTCCCTGTACAAATATCTTGGTCACTGGATGCACACGTGGAACTGGATGAAGCCTCCTGGGATTCCTGCACACCTTATGGACGGACCTCCAAGGGAGAGAGGGAGAAGACTAAGCTTCTTTTGAATCTTGGCTTGTGGGAATTTGATATTAAATAATACATAGCCTTGGGACTAGAGGTAATAGAGGCATTTGTAAAGCATGCTGCAATTTATGAAATCATTTGTACATTATTTATACAACCCGCACAACAATGCAATGAAACCAGAGTGAGAGATTAGAATTCCATTCTCGGTGTGTGAACATGGTGCTTCTCCCGTGATGGGCAGGAGATACAGATGTGAATAAAATGGCTGCAGGGCATTTGTGGGCTAGCCAGAAAGATGCAAAGTCAACCTGATCCAGAGTCAAAAAGTGCTGAGTGCACGCAGTTCTCTCCTCGTCTTTGGAGGAGGAGAGAGAATCAAAGAAATTAGCAAGTGAAGTCCAGCCTAATAAGGATCCTTTAGGCCAACATTCAGGACTCAAAAGCACGTTCTGAGAACTCGGTGACTACTGAGCTCAGTTAGCTACTCCATCCCTGGGTTTGGTCCAGAACCCCTTGTTGAAAACTCCTCTCCCAATAGACCAGATCCACTCCCCATGGCCACATGACTCCTGTTCCCGAGTCAGCATTGTGCTTCAGGATCCTCCTGCTATGACCTTAACTTCCCTTGCAAAGGTCATGTTGCCCTTCTCACCCTGGCAGGGTTCTTCAAGCTGCCTTGGGTCCCATCTCTCCTGACACGGTGCTGGCATCTGTCACTCTCAGGTCTAAAGTCAATGTCCCAAGAAAACTCCTCCTACCTGCTCATTCCCCTGCCCCTCCTTGCAGGCAGAGGCCTGCAAATGTTTAACTTAGGACTCAAAAGACATTTACACTATGGCTCAGGACATTTACTGTCATGCAGATTTATACTCATGCAATATGCTGTAGCATACAACAGGCCAAAGAACCAAATGATTCTCCCTTATGGGATTTACAGTCTGAGTGACAAGTTCCTGTATGTATTAATTAAGTCATCCATTCATTCAACAACAACAACAAAAATTGAATTCCTACTATATACTAGGTGCTGTGCAGAGAATGGAAATTATAATTCTGAGCAAGATAGATATGATCACAGATCACATGGAGTTTACAAACTATCAGAAAAGACAAGACACTGATTAGGGTAACTGTGACAACTATCAAGAAGTCAGACTCGATGGTCTGAGAGGTGAGGGCCTCCCAGGGCGGGAGACAGTTATGGACCTTCGGTGGAAATGGTCACGGGGGAAAGTGAAGGGCCATGTTTAGCGTCCGTGGCTGGAAGGAACCAGGGGTGCGCTGAGGTGGGGAGGTGGGAGACAGACAGCAGAGGACAGGCAGGACTATGGGTTGGACGGGGCATGGGCAGCTGATGAGACATGTGCATCAGGAGCATGGTGTGGTTAGATTTGAGATATAAACTCAGCTGGTCCTGCAAGGAGAGTGAAGGAGACAGCGGCCGCCTTCAGGGGGAGCAGACAGAAAACGCTTTGCTTCTCCCAGGGACAATGTTGGAAGCAAGACCAGAAGCTAGAGTGGCAGTGGAGGCATCAGAATTCTGGAGAGTTCTACGGGGTCACCGAGGAAGACGCCTGCCTCCCGCTCCCAGATAAGGCAAGTAGGTCCGTGTTCTGTTTCTGCCCAACTTTCATCTTAGAATTAGGAACCGACTTGCAGAAATATTATACCAAGGCTTTATTTATTCAGAAAGTTATACTTTCAGAACTTTTCTGACCAAAGAGAAATAAAAGAACGGGGACTTGAAGCACTTAAGAGGAAGGGGATGTTCAAGGCCATGAAGCAAGTATTGAAAACCCAGGAAAGGGAATCAGGAGGGGAAACTGAAAGAGCAAGAACGCTTTGTGACGCTCTTCTCTTCCGCGTTTCATCTATCAAACAGGACCCCCCACCCCGGGACAGCAGAGAAATGACTCCTGTAGACCCTCTTTGTGAAGATGCTTCCAACCATTTCTTTTTGGAAAACGCTGCCTCATGGAAGTGCACAGCCAAGGACGAGCCCGTGTTGGCTCTTCCAGGATGTGCTGCACACGCACCCTCGCACACATGCAGATCCAACGGTTTGTATAGAATCGAGAATAACTCCTGTGTGTGTGTATGTGTTTCCTGTTCGATGTGACAGTGTTTCCATAGCAATGCAAACTTGGGTGTGGGAGAGGATGTTTTGATGGGGCTTTGGCAAGTCACAGACAACCATTAATTGCATATGAGTCTGACTTCTTTGGCACTGAGTTTCATAAAGGAATCTCTGGAGAGACTGGATTGGTAATTTTAGGGATGAAATCTTTAGGTCCCGTATACATCTGTAATGGGGACACAACCTGCCCCCCCTCAATCCTTGTGGCTTAGCTTTGTCTCTGTGCCTGCCCAGCCTAGAGCACAGAAGCACTGGAGCTGCAGGCAGTAAGGATCTGCTCTGCTCCTTCAGTCGACAACTGAGGACAGGAAGGGCCGTGCTGGGCTTGCTGTTCTTTGCACTGCACCATTTTAGTGGTTTTTTGTTAAGGGCATTTGATACCAGCCCACTTGGTCTAAAGTCCCACTTAGTTGCCTGAAAGGTCACTTTGAACCTTCAGAGTTTTTTTCATGTCACTGTGTGGGGTCAGGTTGACTTCTTTATTACTACTTTCTGGTAAGCTTACTCAAGGCATGCTCTTGATTAGAGATGAGGATATTAAGAGAGTAGGCAAATGTTCATCTTACTGATCAATCTTACCAAATGCAAAAACTCACTTGCTCCCATATTCTCTCATTGTTTTCTGTTCAAAGCAAAGACCCCCTATTACTCCAGATGTTTTTGTTGCAGTGGGAAGAAATACAACTTGAAGCATTCCAAGTGTAAACAGGCTGTTTGGGCTTCATTTTGGCAAAGTTCAGAGGCTTCATGTAGGAGTGGGCAAAGACATTTTAGGAAGTTTCATCTAATCTGTTTCTTAGCTATCTTTTTTTATAGCTATATTGCTGATAAGGAAAATCACCACCCACTGGCCTCAACTTATGCTGTCCCTAGTGTCTGACCCTAAAGGTGATGATAGAGTTTGTTCTTTTTTTTTACCTCCAAATATAAAAACCTGATCAAACAAGTCAGACTGGTTTTTCTTGGGTGGCCTGCTCATCTCTGGGTCAACCACGATGGCTAAGAGGATGGGGCATTGTTATTGGCTAGGCCAGGCTCCCAAGCCCATTCCTGGAACCAGGAGGAGAGTGTTATGACTAGCATTGTCCCTGTCAATCATTAGACTCAAGTGGACTGAGAAAAGCTTTCCACTGGAAAGACATGTCCTTTCAAGCAAAACAGAATGTCCACTGTGCTGAACAGTCTCAACTAGATCCTAGGAGTTCTCCTCCATCTTCAGAATGAGAAGATACCTATACCAGCTGAACAGTAAAATTGCCAAGGAAGCTTAGGGCTGATGTCCTCAGTATGTGATGCAGGGTATCTGGGCTTAGAGTATTTGTAATGCTCCCTTGCTCATCCTGAGAAGGAGTCTACTTTGGGAAGCACAAGTGGGCATAGTTCTAGGAGAATGTGAAATAAATAGTAAATTGGGCTAAGTGTCCTTTCATAATGCTATATTTATTTGCACTCCAATTCTTCAGAAATCATAGTCTTTAGTAGATATTGTCTGATTCTCCCTATGTTGATGGAGAGACAGGAGAGAAGGAGAATTGAGGAAGAAACCAGAATGCAGTCTTAAGAAGTGTACACAGAAGGGCGAGGGAAGGATGGGTAGTGGGGATGTGCATGAACTCCCACTTTAGGTGCTGAAAATGTCTTGAACCCTTTTTTTCCCAGTCTCCTCCACAGCTGTAGCTTAGCAGAAGGTCCTACCTATGAGATGCACCATCCTAAGACTGGGTTTGTGACACTAAACAACAAGGCCTGTGGTTGATTGGAGTAGTAAAACCAGGTGATGACACCATCTTCTGAGATGGATGGTGCCACCTGAGGCTGGAGATCTCGTGTGATTCCAAACATTTTGATGAGCTAGATGGGTTTGACCAGAAGGGTATGGGCAGCAATGGTGATTTGCTATTCACATATGTTACTTTTCATTCAGACCTTCTTGGTCCCCTACAATTTTCTAGTTAAACTATTAGGTAACTGAGTCATGGTAAAATGTACAGCTCATATGGGATATAGGAAAGTTACTAAAAATAAGTTCAAGTCTCCAAGGGGGTGTAAATGGGCAGTCACGTTCTGGGTAGCCCCCACAAATTTTTGAACTAGTTACTAACATCTGATAGTGGAGCTTTCACCAAAATATCTGAATTAATCTTCCTACAGAAAAGTCAACTATCTGATATTACGAGGTTCACATTGTATAAGGTTTAGCAGCACCTGCCTGCAGGAGGTGAGGTGCAGATTCTCCATCTGTTCAGTTACTTTCTCTTGGTTTCACCCATTTATGATCCCTTATTGGCCTCACTACCCATTTGGACTCTTATTTCCAAATACTAAAAGCTGACTCTGACAAAACTCAACAAAAAAGAAAGTCTAATATGGTATATTGTTTGTCATTCAGTAGGCTCTTGGCCAGCTGAAATAGCTCAAAGCCAACCTGTGGTTCACAGAATCTCTTCGAGGGTTGAGGAGCTGGGTTTAGGTGATGCAGTGAGGAAATGACACTCAGCTCATGCCATCACCCTGGGACCACCCCTACAGGAGGGTTTGGCCACCTTCACTAGAAGGGGTTCTGTGAAGTCTTGGATCCCTCTGAGACTTCTAATCTAATCTCCGAGGTGGGCGTGCCAGATTTGCAGAGCTTGGATCATGTGCTTGCCCCCTAACTCAAGGGAAGCTGGGACATGAGTATCTGGACTGGAAGCTTTGCTGGTAGGAGACAGCTCTGCTTTATAAGGAGGAAGAATCCCCAGTCATAAGAAGGGGTTCTGACATTGGACAACCAAAAGTACAATAAGCACGCCACAGGCCTGAAGGCATTTGAGTCTGCTAACCTCACTTGGTCCTAATTAAATATTGGCTGAATGGCACAGAAGACAAGGATCTTTAGGAGAAAATAACAGGAATGAGGGTAGAAAAGAAAAAGCAAATTAGAAGAAAAATGAGAGATAATGAAAGAGCCAAAGAGGCTAAAATAAAAAATGACTCATGCCTTAAAATGCTTTCACTGTAAAGCCTCGTCCATCTATTTCCTCAATCATTTTTCTTTTTTCCCTCTATTTTTACTTATGAGGACTTTACAAAACTCATGCAAAGCCCTATGAAATTCATTTTTTTTTTGTGGGCAGGAAATATTGGACCTAGACCAGAAGTGGTTCAACTCAATCTCCAAAACACCAGCTGCCTAAATGATGAGTTGGTCCATCCAAGATGAGTTATTTAGCCAACAGACAGATGGCCAAGAAAGCCAAGTTAGTTGGTATATTGTTTGTCATTCAGTAGGCTCTTGGCCAGCTGAAATAGCTCAAAGCCAATTGATGCAGAAGCCATAGCCCACCATCTTGGATTTGCTTCTAAAACCTACAGATACCCAATTAGCAACAAAAAAACAAAGCAGGGCAGGTTTTGCTTCACTGAGCCCATAGCCTAGTGAAGAAGAGCTGCTGTCATAACCCCAGTGGTAAATAAGAGAGTGGCTGAGCAGGTAGCTTGGCCAAAACTGAGATACTCATCACACAGCACGAAGAATGTGAGAACCAGGAAAAGCTGTGGAAATGCGGGTCCTGGGAAGAAAAGGGATACTCACTGTAATTTTTCCTCTCCAAAACATGTTAAATTTCCAAGTAAATTGTTCATCATCAATAATTAGTAAGAATTAGAGAAAACATAAGTTAATTTTTGAAACTATTTGGTGTTATAATTTGGAAATATACTCTGAAACTGTAGCCAAAGTTAGAATTTGGGCCACAGCACTTTATTCATTACTTCAACAAACATTTACTCTATGTGCCAAGAACCGTTCTTGGGAATCATTTATGGAGAGCAAAAATCAGCCCATTTCTCCCCTCATGGACCTTATGATGCCATTAGATTATAGTTAAGTCAAATAAGAGGACAAACGAATGTGGCATTGCCTCTCTGGCAAGTAGGATGGCGAAAGCCATCTGAAGTTATGCGAAGATCATCTGGCCGTCTCTCTACACATTCAATATTTTACATGTTTTAATATATACGTGTGTATGTGTATTACATATATTTATGCTTCATATTGGTTTATGATCAAAATTTCTTTTTTTTTCTTCTTAATTCTTTTTTTTTGATTTCAGTTTTCTTTTTTTTTTAATTGGTTGTTCACAACATTACAAAGCTCTTGACATATCATATTTCATACATTAGATTGAAGTGGGTTATGAACTCCCAATTTTACCCCAAATGCAGATTGCAGAATCACGTCGGTTACACATCCACAATTTTACATAATGCCCTATTAGTAACTGTTGTATTCTGCTACCTTTCCTATCCCTTACTATCCCCCCTCCCCTTCCCTCACATCTTCTCTCTCTACCCCATCTACTGTAATTCATTTCTCTCCTTGTTTATTTTCCCATTCCCCTCACAACCTCTTATATGTAATTTTGTATAGCAATGAGGGTCTCCCTTCATTTCCATGCAATTTCCCTTTTCTCTCTCTTTCCCTCCCATCTCATGTCTCTGTTTAAAGTTAATCTTTTCTTCCTGCTCTTCCTCCCTACTCTGTTCATAGTTGCTCTCATTATATCAAAGAAGACATTTGGTATTTGTTTTTTAGGGATTGGCTAGCTTCACTAAGCATAATCTGCTCGAGTGCCATCCATTTCCCTGCAAATTCCATTTTTTAGTGCTGCGTAATATTCCATGGTGTATAAATGCCACATTTTTTTATATCTATTCATCTATCGAAGGGCATCTGGGTTGGTTCCACAGTCTAGCTATTGTGAATTGTGCTGCTATGAACATCGATGTGGCAGTATCCCTGTAGCATGCTCTTTTAAGGTCTTCAGGGAATAGTCCGAGAAGGGCATTAGCAGGGTCAAATGGTGGTTCCATTCCCAGCTTTCCCAGGAATCTCCAAAGTGCTTTCCAAATTGGCCACACCAATTTGCAGTCCCACCAGCAATGTACAAGTGTACCCTTTCCTCCACATCCTCGCCAGCACTTGTTGTTGTTTGACTTCATAGTGGCTGCCAATCTTATTGGAGTGAGATGGTATCTTAGGGTGGTTTTGATTTGCATTTCTCTGACTGCTAGAGATGGTGAGCATTTTTTCATGTACTTGTTGATTGATTGTATATCCTCCTCTGAGAAGTGTCTGTTCAGGTCCTTGGCCCATTTGTTGATTGGGTTATTTGTTATCTTATTGTCTAATTTTTTGAGTTCTTTGTATACTCTGTATATTAGGGCTCTATCTGAAGTGTGAGGAGTAAAAATTTGTTCCCAGGATGTGGGCTCCTTATTTACCTCTCTTATTGTTTCTCTTGCTGAGAAAAAACTTTTTAGTTTAAGTAAGTCCCATTTGTTGATTCTTGTTATTAACTGTTGTGCTATGGGTGTCCTATTAAGGAATTTGGAGCCCGACCCCACAATATGTAGATCGGAGCCAACTTTTTCTTCTATCAGACGCAGTCTCTGATTTGATATCAAGCTCCTTGATCCATTTTGAGTTAACTTTTGTGCATGGCGAGAGAAAGGGATTCAGTTTCATTTTGTTGCATATGGATTTCCAGTTTTCCCAGCACCATTTGTTGAAGATGCTATCCTTCCTCCATTGCATGCTTTTAGCCCCTTTATCAAATATAAGATAGTTATGATCAAAATTTCTTATGATTAAAATTTCTTGGTTCAAAGCTTGTCTCCTTCCTGTGCCAAAAGTTTTAGTTCTAGCATGCCCAGCACTGATGTTGACAATTTCAAGAATACACTCAGGTTCTCAGGTTTGGTGTCATCAATTGACAAACAAATAAATTAAAAATACATAAATAAAAAATCTGCACATTCTAGAAGCCCTTTGCATTTTTGTTTGCACTTTTCTTGTGAGATCTAAAGTAAAGGTTTTGGGGCATAAATATGGGTGTCCTGAGGGTCAAGTTCATCACTGTTGCCCACCCGCTGAGTACTGTATGCTGCAGCTTTGCAGACACTTTATGTCCTCATCTACAAAAGATCTGCCTCTCTTTCAAGTGGTGGCAATTAAGTGGGAGAAGTCATCAGCAGGGAGGTTCCCCCAAACAAAACAACAACAACAAAAAAACAAAACCAGCAGCAGAGTGTCATCATCTTCAAGGTTAGACCTGGAAGTGAGTGCACAAGAGAAAAGTTGCCTAGAGTTGAACTCACCCTTGAAAGTCCTTCAGAAATTGTCCCCATAATGGCTGCCACGCTGGCTCTCAGGGAGCCCACTGGAGCCAGTTTTTCTTCAGAGTAGAAACAGATTGCTGTTTCTTCAGCTGAATGCCAGATCAAGTGGTTGGCTTGCTTTTCATGGCCATGTTGTAGGGAAACGCTTCTCTCTGAACACTAGACTTGCACACAGTGGTGCACCATAATTATGACTGAGAGGCTTTCTGTGGCAGGCTCACAGCATACAGGAGCTCACTGAATGCAATGGTGAGGACAGTTACCTGTTGGATAGAAGCTGTTTCCCTTCCTTTCCCCTAAACACATATTGTTAAAGTCAGGAGAATTAATCTCCTGTGACTCTCCAGCTGCCAGATCAGTGGTGGACTACCAGATTCTATGATGCCTGTGTCTGGTGCTAGGTGCCCCTGTGGATTTAACCACTGCCGTATTTTCTCCCATGCCTGCCTGATTTTCTGGATTTTCTGGATCCATCTGTTGCTGTGATGAGTGTTTCTGCTCTTGACTATGTATAATTTCTACCTGGAGAATCCATCTACTTTTCTCAATGCTTCTTTCAGATGAGACCCACTGATTAAGAGAGTAGGGAAGAAAGAAAGAGAAAGAAAATTAAACCTTTTATCCATCCCTGCAGGGAGTTCACAAATCCGCTTGATGCCTTAGCTTCATTCAGCAGCTTCAGCTATGCAGAATTACAGGCATTCATGCGCTGGGCTTAGGTTTTTGTCTGGGTGTCTAAGCTTTGATTCTCTCTCGCACTTGGGCACACTTCATTCTCCCCCATTATTGTGTCTGGGAGATTAAGTTGTGGCCATTGTTTGCCAAAAGTTAATAGGCCTTGATCCTGGGTACTGTGCTCTGATGCTCACTTTTAGTTATTAGTGGATTCCACAAATTAATGATAGTAATTTCTGCATCAAATTGGCACCTTCTGTGTGCAGGGCACTGTGTTTAGTGCTCTGCTTACAGTTCCCCATTCAATGCTCTTGGCAAGCCAGATGATTGGTTTTTTTTGATTGTTGTTTTCTTGACTGAAGGAGTGTTTGTAACTTGCACCATGGTCACAGGCTAGTAGGAAGAAGAGCTGGCCCTAAGTACTCTGTCCTCAACTCTGGGCTAATCAGCCTGATTTCATATGGCAGATGAGTTTCACAGAGATAGCCACAAAGTCAAACTTCTGACTCATCCAGTGCTGGTTAATAAAACAGATCTCCAGTTCATGGCCAGAACATCATCTCAGAGCACCCTGAACAGTAATTAGCTTCCCAGATCTCACAAGTAGCTGTTGGTCTGGACCCCACATTCAGTCCCTCCTGTCTCTGCAGTGGAAACTAAGGTTGGCCAGGCTGGTATCACATACAGGTGCTGAGCTAAGGCTTGCCTGGATGCCAACACGTTACATAACAGCTGAAATGAATCTGAAATATAACCAGACATTTCAGTACTATTCCCAAGTTTTATCATTTTCAATGTCTTTTTTCTTAATTGTATAATATGAGGCTTTATATGTCTGAGCATCTTCCTAAACACTGACTGAATGATCTTATATTGATGAGTTGGATCAATATAACCAAAGAAGGGAATTTCTGTTCAACCAGCACCACTCCTGAGAAAGAATGCTCTCCAAACTTTATGGAATTTGAATTATGGAGAAAAATGCTAATGTAATAGATTGCTACTGGATGATTTTTCCAGAAACTCTTTCCTTTATTTGTAAAATTATTTTAAATATGCATCACAATGTGATGAATGGTCGCTGTGGCCATCCAAATAATAAACATCTGAAGTGAAATTAATGTTTCCTTGTATTCCATTCCTCTAAATTTGACAATTTGCTGCCTAGCTTTTCATATTCCTCCTCTTTTATTGGAATATAGACATTTGTACATGTTTGCAGGGAATTAAGATGTAATCCCATAATACAGATCAGTCTCTATCTTATTCTTCCCCCCTCCTCCACATATTATGAATGCCATGGATGAAGAACTGGTCCTCTCCCCAACCTGCCCCAGTTTCCTATACCCCTTGCTCTGGGAAATCAATTACATGATGTCCATCTGTTTCTCCAGTCTGTATGGTTGATTCATGTGGAGCATCTGGACCCTGATGGGGCAACAAGCCTTTTCTTTAGAATTCTAGGACATCTTCTGGGTGAATGGGTCTGTGTGTGTGAAATTTGGGAATGTTAGCTGCTGTTTTGCATCATGTGGGCTTCAAAGAAGGGAGAATGCAGAGAGCAAAAGCATAATGCAGATGCATCCTGGAAAGGGCAGGGTGAGGGAGGGAGAGAGAGGAAGAGAGATGAGCAAGACAGTAATCTGGGTGATCCCCAAAGTTTCCTTATCATCCCCAGGTTCAGCTCTGCCCTTCCCTTGGATTCTATGGGAGGAGACCCTTCCAACAAATTCTCTTTATGTTTCATTGTGCTTCCATTCTTAATAACAAAGGATAGACTATACCTTTCACACTCCCCCAAATTTCTGGAAGAATTTACTTTTCCTGTCATATACATATATCATAGTGGTTTATATTATATCGTTACATTTAATGCATTTTCCTTATGAGAAACAAGAGCAATAGTAAGCTACTTTATTCAGTCAATATTTATTATTTGTTCTTTCTCTTACTCTCTGCTAAATTCTGTGTTGATAATCCCCAGTTAAAAATACAACAAAAAATAGAACCTGGAAAGCACAACAAAAAAATCATCAACTTTTTTTTTAAGTGGTGTATGATGACTAGGGTAAGCAAAGTGTATTATGGGAAGGGCAAAAGGCAGTTGCTACTGGATCTATGTGCAACTTTGATCAAGAAATCTTACTGCTCCTTGAGGTCTCAGCCATGGAGCCTGTTGGTAAATGTAATGAGGGGAAGAAACGATGTAGAGGAACTGTCTCCAACAATTTTTAAATTCTAGAAACAACTAAAGAGATTTTAAACCATCATTTAATTTCCCCCACAGTGCCGTCTTTATAAAAGTCCGCAATTTGACTGTCTCTGAAAGGAGCCCTGAAGTTTTCCTCAGTAGCTGGTCACTTCCCAGTGCTCCCATGTAGGTTTTCCTCCTTAAGAGACTTTTCCTCCTTAAGCCGCTCATTCTCCCTTGAAGAAGAGCATTTGCTTGGGGAGAGCTGTCCCTGTAGGAGGGAAGGGTGATTTGAAGAGGTGAAGACTCAAAGCCCTTTGCTGGCCCTGGTGTGAGCCTCACTGCTTGCTCTCCAGTCCCCACCATTTCCCGCCACCAAGTCCATGCCACTAACCTGCACTGTCTCTCCACGGGGTGAGGTGGAGTCTTCTTTCATTCAGCTCCAAGCCAGGCCTTGAGCTGAATGGCCGGGTGTCTGTCTTTGCTTTCTGAGATGTTTTCTTCAGGAGAAAATTGCTCATGGACGCTGACTGCCTTGGCCTTGCTGGAAACTCGGCTTCTCTGAGGGTTGCTGGACAGCAGTTCCCTGATGCTGGAGGAGCTCACCCCGCAAGATCAGTTCAGATTCTCATTTACTTTGAGACTGAGCCCAACAGCGGCGAGGTGACATGCATTCTTGTCTTACCTCTAAGGCCTAGCAAAAAGAAAAAAAAAACATCCTTGGACATCAAATACAATCTGTGAACCTCAGAACAGGGAGACATTTGGGTCACAGAGTTTCTCTAATAGCACATTTTTAACTGGAAAAGGGGGGGACGCCAGATTTTTGCTATGGCTGGAGAGAATCTTGGACTTGATCCTTTTTTCCTTTCTTCCAAGGAGGCTGGAGCAGGAGTAGTGGGTCAGGAGCGGGTGATGACTTCTTTCCCAAAGCGTTCAGGGTTGGATTTCCTCATTCTTCTTTCAGGACATGCACGGACTTCTGTGGTATGATTTCAGGAATGCTGCTCCAGGGAGGATTCTGGATGACAAGGAGCAGGAAGGTTACTAAAACTAGTTGAAGTGAAAGGGGTTTATTGAAAGGATAGAAAAGGATCTAAGGAGATCTGAGGTTAGAAGAAAGATTGCTGGATTTCTTGTGAGTAGGAGTTCAGGGCTAGAAGCCAAGGATAATTCATGTCCTTGATCCTTTATCTCTCCAAAGTGCTCAGTGTCCAGTCTGGGTGTTGGCCTTGTGGTGTGGTCAGTCTTCCCTTTTATTTCAGCACACTTCTCTGCTTGGGCTTCCAGGTGACTCCTCAGTGGCAGTCTCCCAGTTTGGGAGACCACAGATCTGGCTTCCTTAGCACCCACTGTCTCCTGGAAGCAACTGGGCATCTCATTCAGATGCCAGAGAGAGAACATCTGGCAGCCCCAACTCATCCAGCCAAGTCAGGCCACGAAAGTCATGGACGTCTGGTACAAATGAATCGGCAGCCCTGGAACCCAGAGGCTGTCCCTGTTCAGTCAACTGAAAGGAGAAAAGAACAGGACTCCATGATTCACAGTATCAGAGAGCTTCTCCTAGCGGAAGACCACAGATGATACCATGTTCCTCATCTTGAGATTACCTTGAATAGCAGAACACCCTCCAGTAGAGGAAAGAAGACTTTCTTCCCAAATGGCCAGGAGGGTTTGAATTTAAATCTTACTGAGATTCACTTAAAGTAGCTTATACAACAAGATGAATGACTAATAAATTACATTTCATTTGAATGTATTCAGTCATTCCTTACTCAATTATTGAGGCCTTATTATGATCACGGTTAGCGTTAGGGGCTACAAATGAAAACTTTCAGTAAGGGAAAGAGGAGAGAAGAAAGAGATTGAAAAAAAATCTGAGTTCTTGGAGAAAGGAAATGCCTAGAGGATAAAAGGATGCAGAGAGAATATATTGGGGTTGATGGAAAAGACAGCTTATTGCATATTTAACAATCCTATAGTCAACAGAGCGTTTTCTTAAACTCCTCCCAGCTGGACATCAAACAGCCCAAGGCTTGGCTTAGTAACTAAATATCTGTCTTGAATAGGGAAGGCAGAGTGCTTGCCCCTACAGGAGGAAAAAGAGGAACCAAATTCGATTCAGCACCTGCTCTCAAGACAGCATCAAATGAAAAGACAATTTCAGATGTCATCCAGGAAGCCTGTGGTGAAAGCTGAAAGGGAGTTACAAAGTGCAGAAAGGGGTCAGGTGGGAAGCTGTGCGAGTCTAGGGTGGGCATCAGTGATGGGCAGATGATGGCCATCTTCAAAAGGCACCAACCAGTTTACCTGTTTGGTTCCAACTTAGATTGGTGACATTTAGCATTGTAACAAATAGCATGGTAACTGCCACTCAAAACTGACACTGTCCCACTGGAACAGAATCTGGAGGCCCTGTGGTGCCAGGTATCAAATCAATAGTTGCAAGATTCTAGGGAGATGGGAACCAGGGGATGACCAGCTTGCAGGAGTATCTTCAATTTTAACAATTGGAATTGTGGCATAGTGCTTATGACCCAAACCTGGCCTCAGAAAGGACCTTATTAGGGTACAAGACTGGAGATCCAGGTCTGGCTTCTGTTTGGATGGGCCTGAATGCCATGATAAGGAGAATGTTTACTAGGAACTGAGTGGAGAGTGATCCACCCCAGGGACAATGACTCAACACACATCTCTTCAACTGATAAGTGGTCAATACATTTCAAGGAGCTCCACCTGGCTGATGTTGTGGATGGGGATGCTGTTTTGACTTGGTGCCTTCCCTCTGGCATCTGGAAGTCCGGGAATTTGGTACTGAGAGCCATGTCCCCAAATCTCATAGACCTGGAAAGTGGAAGAGACTCTTAGTGCAGTTACACCCTCTCAAAGACAGTGACTTGGTCAAGTTCACATTGTCCATCACAGACAGAGACAAGCTTCTACTTCTTCTTGGTGGCTGCGGAAGAGGAAGATAACGCTTGCCAATCAGAGGCCAAGATGGCAGTGGGGTGGCATAGGGAGAAGGGAGGCACATCAAGACGGGAGAAAGTTGCTGTGTTTATTTTCTTCGATTTTTAAAAGGGGTACAGTTTCTGAAGACTTGTTCTGGCTGAGTTGCCTTCCTTTCACTTTTTCTGGCCTTGCTAGGGCTGGATTAGCGGTGCAAGTGGAGAGGCGCGCGCCCCTGCGGCTTCGGAGGCGCATCTTCCCTGAGCGGAAGGAAGGGATCTGGCACCTCCTCCTAGCCGCCCCCACGGGCCGCGGTCTGTCCCCAGGCTTTCCTGAGTTCGCCAGGCCCGAGGGCTCTGCAGGACGGAATTCCGGCCAGGCGCGGTGGGGGCACGGGTGGGTCCCCGTGTTCCGGGCAGCGCGCCCGTGAATCCGCCGCGCGGCCCATCCATCTCCGCAACCCTGCTGGCGGCGCCGCGCTCGGTTCGGAGGGCGCTTAGAGACGCAGTGCCACGCTGGGGAGGGCGAGAGGAGTTACAGCCCCCCTCGCGGGCCCAGACTGAGGAGGGGACGAGCCGGCGCCGAGCTGGGGAAGCGCGGGGCTGTGGGCGCCTCTCTCTGGGCACACACCTTCAGCGCCGCGCGATCTTGGGGGGCAGGTGGCCTCAGACCTTGTCAACCAGCAGTGTTGTGAGTCCCGCTTGCTACCGGGTACGTTAAACGTCAGGCAGGAGCTGCTTAGCTGGGGTCGCCGGACGCCTTTTGCTCCTTTCCCCCGGAGCCGGCGGGTCGAGCTTTAAGCCAACCCCAGCTGGACGCTGTGCTCCTATAAATAGCGCGCGGGTGCCCGCTTCGCTTCGCGCTCTCCCGGTTGCGGGAGGAGAGAAAGTTGTGCACAGGGACTGGGGAAGGGAGACCCCGCCAGCCCAGCTGCCCTGCACCTTGGAACTGATCCCGGGAAATTGTGCTTTCAGTGCGGTCTCGCCGCTGCCTACCTACGTCGGAGTGACTCCAGGCTTCGGGGAATTTTTGACCAAGGGAAAGCGAGAATCGCCAGCATCCTGGCTGCGAACACAGGCTCGCGTTCTTCTCAGCCCAGGAAACACCTCCAGCCTCTGTAATTCGCCCCTGCGCAAGCTAGACTCACACAGGACCTACACTGCACCGCTTGGCACCCGCCGCTCTTGCGGCTTCTCTGAGTCCCCGCCGTCTTTCCTGCTCCGTGGTTCATCTGGGGGTGCTTGGGTTGGAGCTAAAATTTATTTATTTATTTTTCTATTGAGGTGTGATTGTGAGAGCTTGGCGACTTTTAGATGTGGAAGAAGAATAAGGGTGGGTGCAGGGGCCCCAGGCAGGGCTGATTCTTGGGCGGAGGAGGGTAGGTAGGGGTTCTGCATGAGCTCCTTAAAGGACAAAGGTAACAACAGAGCCAGCGAGAGAGCTCAAGGGGAGACTTTGACTTCAGCCCACAGAATTGGTGGAAGTGTGCGCGCCGCCGCCGTCGTTCCTGCAGCGCTGTCCATCTAGCCACTGGCATCTTTCGGAGCTCCGGGATCCCAGGGTAGGAGGCGACGCCGGCGAGCAGAAGCGCCAGCCGGCTGCCGCTGCCCACGCCGCTCACCATGGGCTCCGCGCGCCGGGGGCTGTCCGTGGTGCCGGCCGTTCTGCTGGCCCTCACGCTGCCAGGGCTGCCCGTCTGGGCGCAGAACGACACCGAGCCCATCGTCCTGGAGGGCAAGTGTCTGGTTGTGTGCGACTCGAACCCAGCCACGGACTCCAAGGGCTCCTCTTCTTCCCCTCTGGGGATATCGGTCCGGGCGGCCAACTCCAAGGTGGCCTTTTCAGCCGTGCGGAGCACCAACCACGAGCCATCGGAGATGAGCAACAAAACGCGCATCATTTACTTCGATCAGGTTAGACCCCAAGGGATTCGGGGCACCCGGAGTCGGGTGGGCGGTTGAGTGAGTAATCTCAAGGCATCTCAGATAGGGGCTGCCTGGTGGCCTAAGCTCCTCTGATTGGGATGTGGGGATTTATTTAGACACCCGCCTTCCCAAATATGTCGGAGCCCGAAACTTCTGATGTGACACCCCCCGGCCCACCCCTGGCCCTCATTCCTTCTTGGTCTCTAACAGAGGCTGCAGCGCGGTGGGGGAGAGGCTTGGGAGCGCAGAGGCCGGCCCCTAGAGCACAGGACAAGTTTAACAGCAACAGGTCAGCGGGAGCCCGGGGAATCTGGTCCCTGGACACGGGGATCTCTTGGGCAGAGCTTTGCCCCTTGGCTCTGGCTGACTGCGCTGCGTGTGTGGCACAAGCTGTTCTGTGATGCCCTCTCGGATCGGATAAACGTTTGACTTGTTTCTCCAGGTGGAGAAGCTTCTCCCCCAAGAGAGATCCGGGTCTCCACACCCTGTGTAGAGATCCGGCAGGTGGCCGCAGAGGACGGCTGGGGTGGGGGTGGGGTGTTCAGATCTCACTTCTCAGTTGAGAGGCTGAGGTCCTCTTTCACGATCTGGGCGCAGCTGTGGCTGCTTAGAGTAGGCTACACGCCCTTCCTGCTGACCAGAGAAAAGTTGCTCAGGAAGGAGGAAAAGGAATGGGGAATCCGCACGGATCCCCCAGGGAAGCGCTGGGGAGATGGTTCCCGCTTCCTGGGCTTCAGTCCTTTCAGAGAACTGCAAATCACTGGGCAAAGACAGACAGTGAGGTGCAAGGCAAGGGATGGAGGCGGGACTCCTGAACGCTGGGTCTTCTGTTTTGTTTTGCCGCTTGGTGCTCTGCGGTTTGGCAGTGATGAGAAACCCCAGGATATCAGCTTAGCTGGAGCAAAGAGTCCTAAGGAAGAAAACTGACTCCAGAGTTTTCATTTTAACCCGAAGGGTACCCAGACTCTCTTAAAATTCCAAAGTTACACTTCATGGTCGTATGCAAAGCACTGTGTGCTGGAGCACAGGTTAAACAGTGCTGCAGGATGTGCCAGGAAAGGATGAGGTGACATTTGTGGTCCCTACTCAATTTTCCTAAGTAATGCCTTCTACAGCTGGTCAAAGACAGAGTATGTCTCTCTGGGGAATTACTGTGGAATAGCCATAATTTGTAACTAATTAAGTAGCCCTTTGGGCGTTTTGGTGCTGTATTTTCCAGTGTGATGGAAATAAAGTGGAGCACCATTGCTGGTTTGAATTTTGATGCATTAATTAAATGTTGGAATACTGTGGGCATCCTGCTACCCTCTGAATGGAGTGTGCTTTTCAATGACCTTCCTGTCAATTAGAAGAGGAGAAGGGGTTGCTCTTCTGTGCAGGGAGCCACGCATCTTGGAGACAACAAGACTCATTTAGTTATAAATTTGATGTGCCTGGATAGTCCAATTACCATGTAGAGTCAACACCCTGCTTTACGTGTAGTCAACACTAATCTGCTATTTCCATTATTTGCTAATGAATTATTCTACTTATATCTGAGCCAGGAAGTCCCTCCTAAGCACCTGAAATTATTTTAAATGTGTTTGAAAAAAAAATTCTTTGTGCAGCCTCTGTTGGGGATTATTGCACAGCAGGTGACTTGTTGAAAGATCATCCATCATCAGGTCAGAGAAAAGAAATTTGATGCTTTCTGGGAAGAAGGTGGAATTGCAATAAAATCACACAGCTACATGTATGTTAAGGCAGGCGTTGAGCCTGGTACACCTGCCTGACGGTCATGGCACTGTTGCTCATAGCCAGTAGTGCATTTTTAGGAAATTATGCAAGAGGCATGAAAATGTATTAATTTTGACAAGAAGGCAGCCTTTAAAAGAGATTGTAGCATATTGCCACTGATACTTAGAGAGTGTATCTTTATAGGGATTTCTGATTTTTTTTGAATGCCACTTACAGATTTATGTCTTGGAGAGACATGAAGAAACCCTTGTTATTTTACTGCCCCCCTTCTCGTAGGAAGCGACTGACCTATGTGGCATTGCAAACCTAGCTTATGAGGTCACTTATGGAAATTCAGAGTTAATGTTCTAACCAGAAGAACCATGCTGAACATCCTGGGCTACAAAGCCTACTGCTGCCCTCTTCAAAACAGAGCCTTGTTCCACTTTTCATTTTTCTTTTTTTTGGGGGACATTAAATAAAGAGCAGATGATTGATAGGAGGATAAGGTGTGACACTGAGAGGAACACAGAAAGGCCACCTATCTCACTGTGCCTCATTCACTCTCTATTCTTTGGCACCCGAGAAGGGCTGACTCATTGCCAAAATATTATAATTCAGGTTTAGACGGCACCGACATGAAAAATAAAATGGCCATGGATCTTAGGAGAGCTCCAGTAGAGGCTCAGGGAAGGACCAGGCATTCATATCACTTTGTGCACCAACCGTTCAGTGTCAAGGATTATGTCACACAGAGGAAGCGTACCCATGGCTCTGTGTGATATGTCCAGGGATGACTGCGGAGAGACCATGGATGTCGATTGGCTGGCTTGGCAACGTCATTTCTGGATATTGCAAAGACTTGTGGATGGTGGTAATGTACCTCCATAGCAGATGCCCTTTATCTGATTCTCAGAGCAAAGTTAATACTTTAAGCCCTCATATGTTTCTCAGATGTTTTCAGAACCATTGAACCCTGCTAGAAATTGAGGCACGAATACAAAACATTTACTTTATTTTTTTTTTCCTGTACTGTTTAAAAGAAAGAGGAGCCTTCCAATACACAAGTGTGTGGTCCAAGTCTCTTAAGAGGAAAGATGTTTTATGCTCTGTGGTTACTGAAGTTAGTTTTTGAGGAAAGAGGAGGGAGGGAAGGAAGGAAAGATAAAAGGCAGGAAGGGAGGAAGGAAATATATTTTCCTTATAGTAAAAAGTATTATAATAATTTACTGTTATTTATTATTTTTGTTTGTAGATCCTAGTTAATGTGGGTAATTTTTTCACATTGGAGTCTGTCTTTGTAGCGCCAAGGAAAGGAATTTACAGTTTCAGTTTTCACGTAATTAAAGTCTACCAGAGCCAAACAATCCAGGTATGTGTTCTGACCCATTCTCTCTGTCTCCCTAAACAACTGTGTTTATCTCTAGTGGGTTATGTTTTTAAGTATTTATTCAAAGATGTGTTTTCATCATAAAAATAAACAGCCATATTTATAGTTTGTTTTTTAAAACACTTCATTTCCAATTTTCTTCTTTATATACAATGCCTATTGAGGCATGTAACAAAAAGCACGTAGAAAAGCAAAGCTATTACCTAACTGATATCCAAACATTTAAAAAATATGGTTTGGTAAAAATTTAGTGACACAAATCTCTTTCTAAGATCTTGATTTCATTTGGTGCATGTAAAAATTATTTGAACTTGTAATGAAAAAACTTATAAAACCAGCAGAGCTTTGCAAGTTCATTTTAAGTAAATAAAACAAATTTGTTCTCGTTTAAAAAATTATGAGATACAGTTAACTATCCACATAAACTTGTGGAAGACAGCAATTAGATATTCTTTTTAAATGAAATGTTGCACTTACGCTTTAGTTTACCCTGTTACTTTGGTGGTAGTGAATTCTTATCAGTTGCAGGTACATGATTGACAGTAGGCCTGTGTTGTTCTAGATAATGGGCTTGCCCTCCCACTCAAAAACAGCAATGGAGCTATTTTCCTGTGATATTGAAATATGCTAATGACAAATAACAAGAACATATTTTAATGGAATTCTAGGGTAACATTTTATCTTATGCTTGATAGTTATTTAATCTATTATGACCAGGGGAATGGTAGATTACACTCCATCTACTTATCCTGCCTAGAGAATGGCTAACTTGGTCAGTCTCAGATTTAATTCACTTAATATTACTTCTAAACTAAAAAGGAGTGACTCTCTAGTAAGCAAATTTACTTTCATGGGAAAACTTTTTCCAAGCTCCAATATTTAGAAATCTATGTAATGTTTGACACACAATCAAAATCACAGTATGGGGGAAAAAAGTTAATACAAGTCTGAATCCATTCTTTTGCTAATTATCCATCATTAAGCTTTCTTTTAGTGACAGTGGTGATTATTTTTAGCCCACTTTTCTTATGAGGGAAAATAGAAGAAGAAAACACTCACTCACAGGCACACTCATGTGCACGCACTCTGTTATTTCAAATGATTTTCAGAGCTGTGCAGGTTGTAGTTGGTGGAAACCTGCAAAGGAATTAGTAGACTCTGGCTGCATCTGGTCTATCAGGTCCAAGAGCACTGAGCAGCTCCAAGCCCCGCCCTCTTCATCCCAGAGGGTCTGTGGAGGGTAAGGACAGGAGTAACCTTAGTGGGCATGCTGAGAAGCCCATGTTCACAGGACTTCCACAAGGTTGCTCTCTGGGTGGTATTGTGTGTGTGTGTGTGTGTGTGTGTGTGTGTGTGTGTGTGTGTGTAGGAATGTAAGGAAATTTCTGTGGGAGAAATTAAAAAAAAAATCAACTCAGTAGATACATAATCTGACCCCACAGTCGACTAATTTGAAAGAGGGGGGATATGTTTCCTGGATATTTCACAGTGGGTCATCTCATCCCCTCTTAACTTTAAAGAGAGCTCCGTAGTGATTTTGTTTTTCCTCATAGGTGAACTTGATGTTAAATGGAAAACCAGTAATATCTGCATTTGCTGGGGACAAAGATGTCACTCGCGAAGCTGCCACGAATGGAGTCCTGCTCTACCTGGACAAAGAGGACAAGGTTTACCTAAAACTGGAGAAAGGTAACTTGGTTGGAGGCTGGCAGTATTCCACGTTCTCCGGCTTCCTGGTGTTCCCCCTATAGAATCTGACTTCTCTGTTTATCCAGGTGAGGGGCAGCCCACCCCTGAGTTATTGGAAGATCATTTTTCATCCCTGGATTCATGTCTTTTATTGGTTTCTCATGGGTGAATATGGATTCTCTTTAAGGATTCTAGACCTGTCCGAACCAACACAAAATTTCAGATTATTTTCATGTGTGTGTGTGTTTGAGTATATTTGGATCGGAACTCAAAGCAGATCATGCTTATCTATGCTCACCTGTAACAGTCAAAAGCTGTCTCAAGGTTTGTTCTGAATTTAATTTCCTGGAATTACTGAATTTGTTGCAGATGCGAATTTTTATTTATTTATTTTTAAAGACTGGCAACTGGGTCTAGGAATTAGAACACTCTAAAAGTTCTGGCTTCAGTCAATGGTTCATGTGATGCTGCCAAAGAACTGTACTCTGTGTGGATATATTGATTATGCTTTTTTTTTTATTCCTTTGGAATTCGTTTGTTCTGTTTTCTTAAGGAAACTGGGAATGGGTTTTAGTGACTGGTTTTGTGTTTTTTCCACAAAGAAGGTAATAGATGGCTTGCCTGGAAACTTACCTTGGCTATGAGATCACCTGTATGGCTTCCTTCAATGAGAAAAGAGAGAAAAGAAAAAAGAAAAGAAAGAGAAAAGAATGCTTCATAATTGTATTTTAATTATATATGTGAAAGAGTCATATTTTCCAAATTATATTTTCTAATAGGAAAAATAGATCATAAATCTGACAAGGAAAAAGTTGCTTACCCAAATTCTAAGTGCTCGGTCCCCAAACCTTGGTAAAACAGCTCTCCTCTGTGGGAAATCTTATTCTTTATTGCTCAACTTTAATTAACATGATTGATAATAACTACTTTATTAAAAACCTAAGGGATTTTTTTTTCCTTAGACATGATGGCTTTATTAACTGGAGATGGGATGCCCTTGTTTTTAATCACACCTATTTTTCAAACCTTCTGTCGTGTTTGAAGTATCATCTGGTTTTGCCTTAACTCCTTAAATTGTATATATTTATCTGTTTAGCTGATTGTAAATCCAAATATCCCATATCTAAATTTAGTGCAATATTTTATTTTGTCTTTTGTATAGGCCATATGAATTCATAAAATTATTTATGTCTGTTATAGAATAAAGGTTAATATATGTTAGTTGAATTGTTTTGTCCTTTCAGATTTGAAAATATGCACTTCTATATGATTCATTTCCTTCCCTCCCTCTTTTACTCCCTCCCTTTTTCCCTTCTTTCCTTCCTTCTTTCCTCCTGATTCTTTTTTCCTGGAGTTTAAGAAAACCTTTTAGAATTTTCAGGTAATGTCCTCCAATTTGGTATTGGAAATCTTTACTGGGTTTAATCTGTTCAAAGCCAAGTGTTGCAAGCTTGCCAAGAGAATCAATGAACTCAGTAAACTCTTCTTTCAGAAGGACTTACTGTTAGGAAGTTAGGTGGAAAAGATGCCCCAGAATATTGCAGGGTCACTCACCGTGTGAAGAACAGTGGCGAGGACGAGGACCAGGGTCTTCAAGGTGAAGACTTTGGGGAACAATTCTGCCCCGCTCTCAACCAGAGACTCCTTTGAGGTGGAACTGTGGCCACACAGGTCTCCTGTGGAGACTTGGCTCAGTTTCCAGGTTTGTAGTCAATGAAAGCAAAGTGGGAGGGAGAGTTCTGTAGCCGGTGACAGTGAGGACTGGTCCAAAGAGACATGTGCAGGCACACCTGGTGTGATTGTGACTTATCTCCAAGTCAAAGTAGCCGTCCTTCTCCAAGAAGCTGCTCCCCCCTCCTCAGGAAATTGTCTGGAGAGTGGCGACGGGGCCTGCATCCCAGGTATCCTCAGAGGGCTGACAGTCAATAATTTTGATTTTTAATATGAAAACGCCCAGTGTCATGCAGAGAGGCAGGAGAGGGGGCTTTCCCCTAAGTGGGAGTGGTGTCCTCTGGGCATGCACCTGCTCTAACGTGGGTCTCTCTACTCAGTTTGTGCCTGTACTTCACAACAGGGCTGGCCATGCTGGAGGGCATTTGGTAGTAGCCATTGTATTGACTAAATGACTCAGGAGTATAGGAAGCACCTATGGGTACCTATGAAGGGACCCAGAGAGACGATGACCAAGGAGAGCAACGTGGCAATGCCTTTCACAGATGAGCCCCCGGGCATCTTTTGGTCTTGTTCTTATTTCTCTTAGTACTTATGAACATAGAAGAACTTTGGCAAAGGGCTCAACTGTAACTCCTACTTCTATTGTACATATTTTGAAAGACAACATCCATTTGAACCTTCAAGAGAAAGTCCATTTGTAAAGGCACTGGGGCCCCATCTGCACCACGCGGGAGGTGACTGCAATAGTGGGTTCCGCGTGGAGAGATGAGGTCTGAGCAAGGTGCTGTCTGAAGCCAGCTTCTAGGAAGGGGAGACCCCCAAACCCACCGGCCAGAAAAGTAAGGCTGATGGGAGATTCTGGCTGGACGATGTCACCGGAAGGGTGTCGATTTTGGACCAACACTGGCTAAAGTCCTGCAGACTTCATTTGCCTGCGACAGGTGTTTCCATGTGTCTGAGCTTTAAGTTATTTTATGTGTAAATAAGAAATGGTTGTGAGGATTAAGGGCCTACCACCATGACTAAAATTGGAAGCCCTAACTCAGGACCGCAGCAAGTCAGCCCTCAGGAAGATCTTCCGAGTGGCATGAGGAAGGGAGGAGGCTGAGATGGAGTGGGATAGGCTGAGGAGCAGGAAGGCAGACGCTCACTGCGAATTCTATGACCTGAAAACTGTTTTCAGAAATCGCTAGGTCCACAAAAATGCTAATTGAGCAGAGTATTTGCATTGGCCCTGTCTGCATTCATCAATGCCAGTGCCCTCCCTTCCTAGACGGCTCCTATTTCTTTTGAGTGTTCCTTGATCTATTGATCAACGAATGCTAGAGACTGTCTGTAGCCAGCAGTTTCCTCCTGACCAAAACCCACCAAACAAAGCTGAAGGAAATCAAGAGCTTGTACGTAGGATCTCACTGATCCCGATTGCTTCTGGGGGACTTTGGGTCCCAGGTTTGGCTGGACTTTCATTATCTAGTTATCTTCTATTACATCCCCCCCCCCCCAACAATTAAGCTTGTTTCCTACTTTTCTTCGGGTTTCTGGCCACCTGGATAATGTCCTGTTTTCTTTTAGGCTCCACTTTTAGCTAGTTACTGCTTTAAAATTTGACATCAACATTTTCGTCTAAGAGTGACAAATTACCCTTACCATGGGTACTGACTGTGAGGTACCTGGTGTGCAGAGGTGGTGACACTCCCTTTTCCTGGATGTTTCATGTGGAGTGGTTGAAGGGTAATGGCACTCCCACCTTGCCTCTGATGAGGTGCTGGACATGAGGGATCCACCTTCCCCAGGTAGACCATAGACCACTTATCCTGTGAATGGTGGTGGCCACTGGGCACGGTGAGATCCCCAGACTGGTAGACCTAACAACCGTGAGAGGTCTTGAGGGCTTGTGACACCTGCTTGAATTCAGAGCTTGGGAGCTATGGCATTGAACTTGCTCTCCGAATGATCTTCTTTGGAAGAGGGGGGTGGGATTTAAGAAGCTATAACATGGACCTGATTTCAATGTGCTTTTCAAACATCTTGCAATCAAATATGGCTTTTTTGCTATCCCCGACCTTTCTGATAGAAACTAGCTCCTTTGTGGATTTGACCCTGAAGTTCTCCGTCAGCTTTGCAGACTACCATGCAAGAGTTACCTGGGAATCTTGACAGACGCAGACCCCGGGGTGGAGGTCTAGGTGGGGCTGGATTCTGTGTTTCCAGTGAGCTCCTGGTGATGGCCATGCTGCTGCCCCTGACCTCAGAGGATGTGACTCAGTTGGGTAAAGAGTGTGTGTGTGTGTATGTATGTGTGTGTGTGTGTGTGTGTGTGTGCGCAAGAGAGATTGTACTCAGAAGGATCCATGACACCAGCGGTTGCTGGGTGGCCAGAGTGTGTGTTTAAAGTTCCTGCGAAGGAAGAAGACTTTCTGCGTAGTTTTTAGGCCCAATTTATTGATATTTATAAAGAGAAAAATTCATTATTATACGTACCGAGGCTGGGAGGCTTTTACTTCCCATGCAGGTGCCTTAAGAACATACATTTTGACTTTCCAAGAACTGGGGCTCCCTGGAACAGGGAGTGGTGAGGGACTCCTAGAGGTCATTGGCTGGCCATTCCCGGGGAGTCAGAGACACCCACAAACAGCTGCCCTCTGCTCAGGGTCTGGGGTGAGGGAAGCCAGTTCCCCCTCTGCCCCTGCTCCCTCTCCACCTCTCACTGTTTTTCTATTTTTGTCCTGTTTAAGGTTTGTGGTCAAAGTGTAATCAATAAGAGGAGAAAATGTAGGGAAATGAATGCAGAGTGGCTAGTAATTTCCATATTACTACTTTTTAATCTTCATGACAAGAGGAAAAAATGACTTAAAATGGCCTGTCCACCCAGTAGAATATTTTCATGCTTCTTTTTCCATAAATTTCCAATCAAAAAGGAGATGGAAAAGCAAGAAGCAGCCAAGGGTCCACTTTGGGATGGGAGGTGAGGAAGCAGGTGACAGTGATGAAGGCAGGTGAAAACCTGGAAACAGGTATGGAGGGTGTGGAGGGCTGCTCAGCTGCAGGGCTGTGCTCTCCTGGCTGGGATGGAGCACAGGAGAGCCGCTGGTTCCACCGGCCCAGCAGTGGTAAGGACACATTTGCTCTGGATGCTCAGGTTAGGAAACACCTCCCAGCCCTGAGTTGTGCAGTGAAACCTTTCCATCTCTCTCCTGTGTCTGCAGAGCACCGTCTCCACCGGACCATTAATTACCCCATTTCTCCAAGAATGACGGCCAATCTGGATGATTCCACTCTCGGGATGGAGTTGGGGGTTGGATAATTTTCTGTTTTCCTCTGTGAATTGTGAGAGTCTATTTTCTCCCCAGTTTCTTTTCCTTAGCTATTTAAAAATATATAAACAGTCACGAGTGTTCCTTTTAAAATAACCCAGCTCTTACTTTGAGTGCTAGCATTTTTAACTCCACCGTGAAAAACCACCATGATTTTTTTCCCACATCGCAATGTACAAAGAAAAAGGAAGCAAATGCTAACATGAGAAGAACCTGATCAGAAAAGTAGTGTGCAAGGATAAAAAAACAAATTCAACAACAAGACGAGCAAGAAAATGAATGGTAAACTTCACTGATACCTGACATGACGAGTCCGGGGAAAAGAGTGAGATTGATTTGGGTTGGGTTGAAGTGTTTTTCTTCTTTTCCTCCAAGTGTCAAGGTCAATTCCCGGCAGGTGAATGGGTGCTGCTTCACCTGCAGAGACCTGGCTCCTCTTCATGCAGGGGGCTTTCTGAACCCCTCTGCCTCGGGGAGTGCCCTGCATCCTGCTTCTGCATTTCTTGGCTGGGCTCATGGGAAGGGAAAATGCTCTCCAAATAGTCTAGTAACTTCTCTCCAGGGAGAGGAAAGCCCCAGGTATCAGTAATTCAGGGAAGCCCCTCCTGCTAGCTCTGCCTTGGAGGGAGCCTCAGAATAGGCCCCGTGGGAGTGGGGCGGGACTTCCAGATTTAGGGGCCACATCAGAGGAGCCTGGGGCCGGTCTTGGGGGAGACAGGACTGTGCCCTTTTTTGCTTCTTGCGAGATGATAAGACAATATTTTATAAGTACCCATAAAGGGAAATGTGCAGTCCATAAGAGCCATTAAAAAGTCCTGTTTAGCAAGATTTCCCTTTCTCTGACTGAATTGGTTGTTAAAAGTAAAAGATAAACTACCAAGGCCTCCTTCACTACTAGGTGTGGGTGCAGTACCCTGAGTTGATATTGAACAAGTCAGAAGGTCGTCTGCGACCTTTGAGAGTTAGAGGTCAATACTCTTAGGGAGAAAAAATTGATAGGCCCTCTTTCGGGGCTTGGGTGCATCCACTTTTCACTGAAGAAGCACTCATACACGCATCTTCACCTACGCTTTGCCCCACCCTCTGCAAGACTCAAGCTTGCTTTTGCATCATCTCAGTCTGTTTCAAAGCTCTTGGCGTATGCCTCTCTGCTTGGTGGGTGGAAGCTCCTGCAATCTGAAAGCGGAGCTGAGTGTTAGCCTTTATGGCGCTCAGTGATCGAGTGTTTCAAAACAACCACCAGCTGCAAGCGACCTCCTCACTGCTTATATCACAGTGTTCTTTCAGAGTCAAACTTTGTGAAAATGATGAATGATACAGGACTTGTATGCACAGTTGGAGGAGTTGTACACTGCACTCTTCTACGGGTGTGCCATTTCTATTATAGACTTCAGAAAATTTTGTATATTTGTTATCACACTTTTCCAGCAGAAAGCATCAAATACCATAGATTTCTTATGGCTGCCCTCCATCAGAAGGAAGAATTTTTAGCAAAGACGTGCCTTGCCTAACTTGAACAGAAGTGCTTTGGGGTTTGTGGTACCATGGCAGGAAGGGAGAGATCTGCCTCCAGAATCCTGTCCATCCAGACTGATGTTTGAAGAACGTCTTTGGTTGTGGGAAATGGGGCATCAGGCCTATAATGGGGTCTGTGTTGTTGATTTGGTACCTAAGCACCAAAGCACATGAGGAGCCCTGACTTTGGTGGGATCCAGATCACAGGAAGTCCCCTTGACATGTGGAGCCGGAAAGCAAGGAGGAGTTTCTCCCTGGGCATCAACTCTTTCAGCACCCAACTTTCCTAAAAGCTTGGCAGGTTAAGTATGGATCTAAGAATGTAGGTTTCCCAGGAAAACAACTCCTTAAAAATCTGTATAACTCTATTTCTTTGTCTGCGACCCCTATTCCCACCCTCCAGTTTGAATTGGCTGGTAGAAAGTTTCTCCTCAGCTGTTCTTGCTCCCAGCTCCTTCCCCCTCGGATTTGGACAAGGGTCCTGGGGTCTTGGGAACTGTGCCTGGGCGTAGTGCAGTGGCTCATGGGTCTAAGTGCATCATGGAAGAAGTGTTGCAGCCTGTTTTCTTTGGGCCCCGCATTTCCCCTGAGGAGAGTGAATCGTGAAGCACCTGTTGGCCAGGTAAGGTGGGAGGGCAGGGATGAGGGGGAAGGAGCCCTGTCATGTGTCTTCCACCCCACTGGCATGCTGCCCACTCCCTGAGGGGTGTGATGAGTGCCCGCTGTCCTGGCTATAAGTCACGGGCTTGTGCATGCACGTCCTGCATCCCTGCTCACCTCTGCGCCCCGGGCCCCAATGCTGCCTTTCTCACCACGTGCACTTGCTCTTTTCGCTGCTTGCATCCTGTGCATTGAACAGAAGCAACAAGGGGCTTGGTCACTGTGCAGAGCCCTGCTCTCAGAAGACCCTGCATGTGAGGCAGCTAAAAGGGCTTCCCTCGGATCCCGGGAGTGTGGTTCAGGAAGAAGAGGACTTATGTCAGGTCAGAGAGAATAGCTTCCTCTTTCATCTCCCTCAACAGGGTCTGGTCTTCTGCTGCTGGGAGGAAGCTGCAGGGCCAGGCAGGGAGATTCTCCAGGACCCTCCAGGGTCCTCACCAGGAGCTGTGCAGCCCTGTGGCTCTGAGGGCTCTCTTGAGCTGCCAGGAGTGAAGGTCACCAGGGCACTCCTTCGTGACCTTGACCAAGTCCACTACTTGCCTTGTCTCCCAAGAGGGCTTGGAAGCTCTTCCACTGACTTTAAACATCTCGCTGCATAAGAAGCCCTGGGATACTTGGTTCAGATGTTATATTATTTGCTGTTCCCAAGATCTGACTCCATAAGACTAGGGTGGGACTCAGGAAACCAGCGTCCTTCCCAGCCCCACAGGGGGTTCTCATATCAGTTGTTTTTATACTGCCATTTGAGAATTATTACTTAAATAAAAATACCTGCTGGGGCTTTGCAAACCATCAAGTGCCACCCTAACGCAAAGAAGATTGTTCTTAATATTATAATTAGGAATGATTGTCTTTTCATTGCCTGTTGTCTTCCTAATGCAGTTTCTAAATTTGAACCAAATGGATGAGTCTCCAGGTTGGTGGTTGCTCTTTATATTCTCAACTTGAAAAGCCACATCTGCTTGAAGAGTTTTCATGGCGGCTTATATTTTCCTCCTTGTTTTCTGAATTACTAATTTAATTTATACGTGCTTAAAAGATTGCCCATGATGTGGTCCTGTAGGGGACAAAATCCAATAGGATCATTCTTACTCTTCTTGCTGAACTCATGAGGGTCTCTGGCTTGTGGGGTGCATGGTATGCGGGTGGGGGCCCATACATCTGGCCTGTTTTTTCACAATTTCTCCAGGTGACACCAATGATGAGCCAGGTAGAGACACTTTTGAGATATTGCCATCATTCAGTCCTAAAGAAGAATTTGACTTGGGACTGGGGGTGTAGCTCAGTGGTAGAGCACTTCCCTAGCGTGCAGAGGCCCCAGAGGATTCCATTCCTATCATCGGAGAAAAGAGAACTGGACTTCAACTGTTCATCTTTTCATTTAAGACGCATTTACAAATCTGCTACAAGTTCCAGAGAAGAATCACTGAAGTTTGCCACCGTGTCCTCAGCAAAGGCTGCAGGGGATGACGGAGGTGGCCACGCCAGGAAGCACCTGCTCTACTCTGCACACCTGGGAGCCCAGCCAAAGGCCGTTCTCCCCAGCCCGCCTCTCTGATCATGAGTGATGGGCGCAGGGAAGAGGCTTGTTAACAGCTTCCAGTCCTCGGCCTTGGAGATAGGCTGACTGGAGGCCCTGAGAGAGTACCCACCTCCCGGCCTCCTACATACTGAACTTCTTGCTGAATATGTACCAGCCTTAAATTGCTCTGAGCAAAGCCAAGAAAGTCAGTCTGGCTGCCAGTGATTAATGCTGGCAATATACTTAGCAGCCAGCTAATTGCGAGGTTAAGCGTCGCCAGGGCTTCCCCTTGGGGATCTTCAAGAAACTTCTGGGCAACAGGCAAAGTGAGAGAAACCCAGTACCCAGACATGCAGCGTCATGCTCTCTCCTGAAGTTTCCCTGTCCCAGCCTCACCATTTGAGAATTCACAAAAGCCTCAAAAACAATCAACCTTTTTTGCCATCTTTTCTCATCGCCGTAGGAAAACACGTTTCTGACAGTGGCTTTTGGACAACTCAGAGAAGCAACAGCAATGACTCCGGACTTAATCGTCCCACCTGGAGATGACTGCCATTCACTTTTGGGCTTGCATATATGTGTGTGTGCACATGTGTACACGTGTGTTTGAGCACACACACACGTGTGTGTGTGTGTTCCTTGTTAAACAACAAAATTGGAGTCATACTATTCAGCTTTATAACTTTATTATTCTGTTAATATATCATTACTATATTCTCATTGTTTAGTATAACTTTTAATCTTTTTGAAGCAATAAAAGCTCATCAAAATTGTCTTCATAGTACAGAACTGTACTGTGTTCTGTTTTACCTAAACCCTTAGAGGGAGTGTTCCCTCCTCCCCAAATAGTTCAACATGAATTTCTTACATACATGGTAATTGTCTTACAAGCTGTTCTGTAACAATAAAACCAGGAAATTAACATTGATGCATTGTTACCATTTAGTCCTTGTACTCAGCTCCATTCCAGTTCCACCTGTTGTCCCAATAATGTTTTTGACATCAAGAGGTTCTCCATGGAAGGCACCTGTTGAATCTCTCATCATGTCTCTTGTCTCTTCTGACTCCTTCAGCCCAGGACACTTCCTCCGTCTTTGTCTGACCCTTGTGACCTTGGCTGTTTCAAGAACTGCAGGCCAAGAACCACGCCCCTCATCTTGTCGAATATCTTCTCATCATGGATTCAGATCCTGTGTCCCTGCCAGGGACATAGCAGACTGCTGCAGTCTTGTGTGCTAGCAGGGGGCACACGACTTCATTTAGTCCTGTTACTGGTAATGCTCCCTCTGATCACTAGTCTGAAGTGGTGCCTCTCAGGCCTGTCCACTAGTTTTACTCTTGTCCCAAATGGAATTAGGAGGTATTTGGGGGGAGGATCTTTGTGATTACATAACTGTCCTATTTTTCCACCAAACTCTTGTCTGCCTGTCCATTTATACCTGTATGTGCTTCTCATTTCTGAGTTTATTTTTGGATTAGAATTGATTACTGTCATTATTTATGTAAATGCTCAAATTGTTTCCCCTTTGATCAGAGAAACCCCTTTGGTTTGGTTTCACTTATGAAACCATGCTTTCATCATTCTCGGAGCACCTTTTTGCACTAAAGGATGTTCTAAAATCAGATCATACTTTTTCTTCCCAACAGAGGATAAACAATTTCTCCCAGGTTCTGGTTCATTTTAGTGGATATTGGTACTTAGAAGCCAAGACCCAGGAGCTAGGTGTGTTTGCTGCTGCTGGTACTGGTACTCCTAAGCACCTCAGAGGGTACCTAGGGAATATAAGTGTATATAACACACACATATCCATCCACCATCCATCCACTCATCCATGCACCATTCACCCATTCACCCATCTACCCACCTACCCATCCATCCCTTCACCCATCTACCTACCCACCCATCTATCCATGTACCCATCCATCCACCCATCTGTTCATCCATCCATCCACCCACACATCTACTCATCCACCCATCCATCCACCCCTCCACCCCTCCATCTATCCACCCATCCATCTGCCCATCCATCCATCTACCCACCCACCCACGCACCCTTCCATCCATCCATCTACTCATCCACCATCCACCCATCCATCCACCATTCATCCACCATCCATCCACCCATCCCCACCTGTCCATACATCCCCCATCCATCCCCCCACCCATCTACCTACCTACCCACCCATCCACCCATCTATTCATTCATCTACCACCCATTCATCCACCCACCCATCCATCCATCCACCCATCCATTCACTTATTCACCCACCCATCCATCCATCCACCCATTCACCCACCCATCCACCCATCCATCCACCATCCACCATCCAACTATGAATCTATCCCAATAATCTCCAATTCCAGTTCAACAATACAGGTCTCATTTTCATTTTCTCTTTCCATATTTGTACATTGCTTCTTAAAAATAAAAACTACACTCCCATGTTTTTTCATTCAGCTAAGGATAAATCCTATATCTAACCAATCTCTTGCTTCAACTGCCACCTGTCCCTTGAGAGGATGGCTCCTTTGCTTCAATGAGTGTCCAGCTTCTCATGCTGGGCCACCCTTACATTCTGTCCAGTGCAATAGTTTTCACCCCACCTGACATCGGGCTGCCTTCTCCATATGACTCTCTCCTCACAACTGGGCTGCAGCCTGTCAAGGGGGGTTTCCTGTCCACGTGGCTGCCTTCCTCAGCCTACATGGGCACCCACGATGCAGTGACCCACTTTTGAATATTGGGTTTCTATTGACTCATTTTTCTTTCATCTATACTTCTTTTTTTTTTTTAAAAAACATAACCTCTATCATCAAGTGGTTTTCTCTCTTGTCACTGCAAGTCTTCCCACAGGAGGGTGGTGGTCAGGATCCTCTAGAGAAACAGAACCTGGAGGAGATGTGCATGTCAAGGGGTTTATTGTAAGGTATTTGCTCACATGACTATGGGAACTGGGAAGACCTGTGATCTGCTCGTGCCCATTAGAGACCTGGGCAGCTGGTGGTGTATCCGGAAGGCCTGAGAGCCCCCACACCAGGGCAGAAGATCCATGCTGTAGCTCAGCAGTCAGATAGAGAACAAATTCCACCTTCCTCCACCTCTGAGGCCTCTAGGGCTTGGCTGCTGCCACCTGCACTGGCGAAGCCATCTGCTCACTCGGCCCACCCATCCAAATGCTCATCTCTTCCAGAAACACCCTGGTAGGCACATGTAGAACTAAGGCTTAGCCAGCTATCTGGGCATCTGTGGCCCACTCAAGTTCACACATGAATTCAACCCTCACAGGGGCCAAGAATCCACTGAGTAAGACGAAGTGTGCTAAAGCCACTGCTCACGCTGACCGTGTCACTTCTTACTGTTGGGGGTCTTGAGAAAGAGGCTGACCCTTTCCGTTGTTGGAGACCTCTTCCTCATGGACATCATTCATGCTGCCCACTGCTATTTCTGCTGTCCCTCTCAGGCACACAAGCCAAAACAGTGACAGTGGAAGCAACGGGTGCCACTTCTAGGAAAGGCAGGTGCAATCACCTGTTCCTATCTTTTCCCTCTAGTGACTGTGGAAGAGAAACTGAACTATCCTCAGCAGTGGGGGGACCTGAGTGATCTTAAGCATATCCCCCTGGACTTCTGTTCAGCGTGTAGCACGTGCAGGAAGTAAACCCCTGATGTGTTCAGCCCTGAGCCTTGTACTCAGCAGCTGCAGCTGGTGCACACCCTAGCCCACCCTGGTGATACATGACTCAAACAGAGCAAATATGACATTTTACTTCAGCGTAACACGTGACTTCCACCTGTGAGGAATAGTTTGCAGATGAGAAGGGAAGAATTTAAACTATAGTGTTTGTAGGAGAAGGAAGCAAAGGAGCACTTTTGAACCCATTCCTCATTTTCTTTAGGAACAGAAATCGTTTCAACCAGGCATTGCTATAAACCCCACCAGATCGACAGGAGAGCTCTCTCCCATCCAGTTAGGAGATGGGCTGGATGACCTGCCAAGCCTCTCATTTCTTTTTCTAATTTCTGTGATTATCAGAATGATGAAGTATGGCCAGTTCATTAAAATCCCTCTTTGAAGGTTGACCTGCGGCTCTTCACACGTCTCTGTCTCCTTGCTGTGTCCAAGTGACAAATGCCTAAATCATCATTCACATGATTTGGCTCAGATGCCAAATGGTCACATCTCTTGCTGCTGCCTTATTTGACGAACCTCTCTGGATTTCAGTCTCATCTTCTCTGGCTTCTTTCATTTATTCACTCATTCCTGAGCCAGACATTTGGTGAATCTGCAGGGGAAGAGATGGACGTGGCGAAGCCCATCCGATGCTGGATCTCCTCTCCTGGAGGACAGGGGAGTGGGGCTGAATGAGAAACAGCTCTGGGGCAGCTCCGATGGCCAGCTGGGAGGTGCTGGTTATCTTTCTTCACATTTCATGCTGCTTCTCCAAATGAGATATTCCTGTACTCGAACCAGTAGGGTAAATCCACAAATTTCCTTCTCTGTGTGAAGCCTTCTTATCTCATCCCACATATAAAGTCAACTTAGTCAGCCAGGAAGACTGGGTCTACACCCTACCCCTGAGCTCCAGCCTAGGCTGCACTTACAGACAGCTGCCTTTCAATAGGACGATGCTTACCAATTTCAATGAATTCCTGTTAACATTTGGATTCTGTCATACCGGTCCTAGAGTGGGACTGAGATTCAACACACTCCCGAAGAAATCCACCAGCTGATACTGATGTTGCTGATTCTCGAACCACACTTTGAGGAGCAAAACTTAAAAGCGATGTTTCCTGATGTGATGGAGATTAGTCACCACCTAAAGTAGAGACAGAACCACATTGGGGGAAACGGAGATGGAAACCAATGTTCTGTGCATTCCACACACAGTCCTCAGGAATCACATTTTAAACAGGGCCTCCATAGCAGCGAGGCCGCAGCTTGGGTTCTCAGGAAGTGCTGAGACAGAGTTTGGGATATGGAATATTTATGAGAGATCAAGTATGGAAAGGAAGGCGGAGGAGGCAGGACTGGGCAGACGGAAAAGCCAACCCGAGATGAGGCAGCTCTGCTGCTTGTACCCACAGGAAGCTGGAGAACAAGCACACCTGTCAGAGCATCTGCACGGGGGCCCCGTGGCCAGGCTTCTAGAACCCCCCCATCTTGCTCATCTGCCTATTGCAGTGTCCCAGGCAGGGTAAAGGAGTCTGCAGCCGGGAGGCCTGCCCTTCCCCAGGACAGTGGCGTGGGGGGTCTGGGTGCTACACTTCTGTATCCAGGACTGCATTTATATGGAACTCCCCTGCCAAGTTGCAAAGTGAAATATCTAGTGGTATGTTATGAAGATGCCTGGGGACGGATCAATATAGTGACTGATAAATTGGCGAAGTCGGTCTTTCCACAAAATATGGCTACTCAAAGCCCTGATTATGTGGACTGCTTGAGCATGAAGACTTTATTGACTACTAGGAAGTGAAATGATCCCTTACTTGGAGTAGGGGACAGTCCCTGGGGGGGGGGGGTCACTCTGGCAGAAGGAAAGTGGTCTCCCACAATGTGCACAGTACCACAGGCAGGAAGCAGCTTAAATACAACCTTAAATAATATCTGTGCACCTGAAGCCTTCATAGAAAGATAATTCAGAGACCGTCAATCTTAGTTGTCTGGGGTTTCTTAGGATTTTGGTAAGATAGTGTAGGCGTGAGGAGCTGTTAGCACTTCCTCATTTTGTGGAATGCAACTTCTGCGGGTCTGTGGTTCAGCTCAGTCAGTGAGATGAGAAGGGAAAGTCTCCCTTGGACTTTAAATGTGATGGAACCATCAGGGGAGTGGAGTCCAGCACCTTGAGTCACACTGCTGGTGAGCCAGAGGTGAAGTGATGGTCCCTGGAGGAAGATCTCCATCTCCAGGCAACTAGTTTCCCATCCCCATGGGACAAATTGCCACCATTAGTGGCTTAAATCCACACCTACTTTTTGATCTGCTGATTCTCGGAGTCAGTAACTGGAGTGTAAGGTAGCATGTGCTTAGCTCAAGGGCTCTCAGAGGCCGCAGTCAAACTGCTGCTGAAGGCCGTGGTCTCTTTTGAGGCCTCACAGGGGAGGTGCCCTCTTCTGAGCACAGCAAAGGGATTCATGGGATTCATTTTCTCAACAAATACAAACTAGAATCCTTAGCTCTTCGCTGGTGGTTGAGTGAAAGTTGGCCTCATGTTTCGGTCACTTGGAAGCTGCTTCGTCAAGATGTGCTGACCAGAATGTTGACAGAGGTCCAGCCAGGTGGAGCCACGCCCTTGCCACCTGATCTGAGAAGTGTTGTCCAATGGCTTCTGTCTGTTCTATTCATTAGTCACATCAGCCATCACCGGAAAGATGAAATTACAGAAGAGAATGCTAGGAAGGGTGATCCTAATAGAGTGATAAAATAATAAGTGCAAGCTTTTTTTTTTTGGTGGGGGGGAGTACCAGGGATTGAACCCAGGGGCACTTAACCACTGAGCCAAGTCCCCAGCCCTTTTTATTTTTTATTTTGAGACAGAGTCTTACTAAAGGGCTTCACCAAATTGCTGAGGCTGGCTTTGAATTTGTGATCCTCCTGTCTCAGCCTCCCCAGCTGCTGGGATTACAGGCATGCACCACCTCCCGGTGCCCCGGCTAATTGCAAACATTTTTTTTTTAATTTATTGTTGGTCGTTCAAAACATTACAAAGTTCTTAATATATCATATTTCACAATTTGATTCAAGTGGGTTATGAACTCCCATTTTTTACCCCGTATACCGATTGCTGTATCACATCAGTTACACTTCCATTGATTTACATATCGCCATTCTAGTGACTGATGTATTCTGCTGTTTATCCTATTCTCTACTATCCCCCTTCCCCTCCCCTCCCCTCCCCTCCCCTTTTCTCTCTCTACCCCCTCTACTGTAAATCATTTCTTCCACTTGTATTATTTTTCTCTTACCCCTCCTTTCCTCTTATATGTAATTGTGTTTTGAAACCTTCTGCAGCTAAAGCAAACCATCAAAAGAACACTCTAAAGGATCCGGAGGACAATGGTAACCGGCATAAAACAATTGGCCCTCAGGGTTAACCAGTTCTAAGGCTCCAGTCAACAAGGGTATTCAAGGACACCCTTGGGCTGTAGTGGTGCTGAGTGCTAAGACTGAAACTTAAAGGATACCAACCAATAAAATTTCATGTACCAGAACCTCAGTCAGAGACAGAACTTGGAAATTTAGAAGACAGATGCTGACAGCATCAGAAATAGAGAGAGACTTCTCTTAGTAAGTGGTCCACAAACTGCCCGAGACAGAAATGCAGATTCTTCTCTGAGGAAAGCTATACAGTGGGATTCAGGTGAAGATCTTGAAAGGGTGAAGTTTCTAAGCTGCAAAGCCTGAGTTAAAATGTAAAGGACCAGGCATTGTAAACCTGCTTCTAAACTGCAAAGCATGGTTTAAATTCCTGAAGCAGTTAAAACAAGGCCCTACTGGCCATTTAGTTGATTTATGGCCTGGGATCCTGCGTAACTCCTCACGTAAGCATTCAAGACCCTGTGCTGCTTGTCACTAGACATTCAGGGCCCGAACCAATCAGTTTAAATGTAACCCCCTCCTTAGGAATGACCTATCACTCCAGCCAGCCCTGTTCCCGCCAATGAATGTACTAATCAAGTCTAAGAATTGTTGTTTGATTTTCCTGCGGTGTATGGTGATTTGTTAAAGGAGACTATGATGTATGCAAAGCCCCCACCCTCCCCAAAAAGTGTACTTAAGCATTGTTCAACCCCTGCTCTGGGCTCTGGGCTGCTCCCCTTTCTTGAGTGGGCACGGAGCCCCAGCATGCTGGAATCTCAATAAATCCCCTTCTGCCAATTGCATGAGTGGTCACTTGGTGGTCTCTTTCTCCGACGTTTCGCCGGTCCCTTACAATCTGAATTGCTCAGGGAGCGGAGAGGCAGAGCCATATCAGACAGATACCTGAAGAGGGGTTGTGCTTTGATAAGGGGAGAGGATCCTCTTCACATATATGTCCCCCTGGCAAAATCACCAGGAGACTTCCACACGGATCCCTGGCACCTGTGGAAAGGGAATCTTGCAGGAGAGGCTGGAAGGACAGAGGGAGAAGAGGCACCCCCGTAGGAGGGAGACAGTGGGAAACGACCCATCGTCCACTTATTCACCTTTGTGTCTATTCAACAGGTGGACTAGCAGTTACCTGCCACTGAGTGCTGAGGGTAAGGAGAGACGCAAGACCAGTGCAGTGGCACCCAGAGTTAGCCAAGGTGTGAAGGGACCAGAGGAGATGGCCCCAGCACCTCAGACTCTGGGGAGGGAGACTGGGAGGAGAGTACCACAGCAAGACAGACTTAGCAAGGGGTGTGTGTGTGTGTGTGTGTGTGTGTGTGTGTGCCCGTGCGCACTTGTGCACTGGTGAGGCTGAGTGTGCCTGGATCTTGCCCGCTCTGTCCCATCGGCAGGTGCTGGTTCGCTTGAGCAGGGGAGTGGGCGGGGAGTGGACTTCTGCTGCTGCCCCCAGGGTCTGCACAGCCTGGTGTTGACTTCCCGCCCCTCCTCTCCGGAAGGCCGAAGTCATACATTTTTAATTGGAGTTTTTCAGCCAAATAGCAAACTGGCGCGCTGCCCAACTCGCGGGTGAAGATGTCGAGAGAGAAAGCCTCACCTTCTGTCCTGCTGGCAGCAAATGAAAACAAACCGCTTTTCTTCCTCTTCCAGCTGCTTTCTCTCGTCCACTGGCCGACTCTATTTAAAGCGTTGTTGGCTCCTTAACTCGTTTGAAGCCAAGGGACCGTCGTCCGCGGCTGTCTTTGTCTTCCTCTGGTGAACCTCATCCAGATGTTGCAGAGTGCTGTTCCCCCAGAACCCTCACCTGGCTCCTGCTTCTGGCAAGTTCAGCTGGGAGAGCCTGGAGTGTGCGTGCACACACAAGTACACACACACACACACTCTCTCTCACACACACACACACACACACGCAGTCACACAGTCACACACACTGTGGGGGGGGCATTAGGACTCCCCAAAGCAATGTGTCAGCACCATTTAAAACCACAGTTGATGACATTCATTTCTAATTCTTGAAAGTTTTCTTTAAAAGAAGATTAAGGCTGCAACCTACATGGCACCCCCACAGGGACAATCTTTCCTTGGCTCTGTTTGGTAATTCAATTGTGACGGGTAAAGTTTGTGCAGTTGTAGCAAAAGAGCGTGGAGAAGAAAAAAAAAAAAAAACAAAACAGAGAGGAGAGAGAAGAAGCCTTCAATGCTGTCATCCATCTTGTGAAAAATAAAAAGTGCTTACCCGTGCCCAGATAGTAAATCCTACCTGCTTTATTAAATAAATGTAGTATTTCACCCAAGAAAGGAGGCCTTTGGAAGATCTGGAAAATCTTGCAGGCTTTGAAATGGAATAAAGATTGATTTGTGGGTAGGTTCTCTTGGACGTGTGTTTTTCTTCCTCTGACATAGAGAATGGTAACCAAGACACAGAATTCATTTTAAGAGAGAGAGAGAGAGAGAGAGAGAGAGAGAGAGAGAGTTGGGTATTGGAAATTTGGGTGTTTTATTTATCTTACTTAAAAAAATAGAGGACTCAAGAGATGATTGGGTAGCCCCAAGTTTTTATGGCAGAGCTGTTTGAAGGAGCGAGGGTCCTGGCCTGGTTCCTGTCTCATAGTAGGTATTTGAAAAAGGTAGCTGTTGAGTGATTAAGGATCTGTAATCCACCATTCTGACTTTCCTCACTTGGAAATGAATCTACCTTGAAATGAAGATAATTTAAAATTGTCCTCATTATTCAGGGTCATTTCAGTTGCAAGTGATAGAAATCTGTGTCACACTGGTTTAGTTACAAAGACACTGCCAAGTTCACAGGGCTCCGGGGCTCAGGTGTGGCTGGATCCAGTGCTCCAGTGGTGGCAACAGGATTCTCCTTCCACCTCCTAGCTCTAATAGCACGGCCATAGCCTTGTTCTGCTTGGTCAGGCTTCCTCTTGTCGTGGCCCCAAACAATCCCAGGTTCCATTTTCTGGGTTTGCACCTTCTCTGGTTCATCTCCAACAAGAGAGAACCATCTTAAGGCGGGCCTGTGAGGTCTGTGGACTCACTGTGGTTGGGTGGACTTAGAGCGAACAGCCTGCATGTCATCATGGCCGGTGGGTGGGATTATGCTGACAGCTCCAGACCCCTCCTCCAGCTCCAGATAGTGTGCCCCGCCCCAACTTCCTTGGTTGAGGGTGAGGGAGGGGTGACTCCCCAAGGAAAATGGGGTGTGAGGACCTGAAAAGGGTGACGGTAACATGGAGATCACGCCAGGGGCTGAAAGAAGCCCTGGGGACGTCATTTCATCCATCTTCTTCCCACTCGATTTATGCTCCTCCGTTTGATCTTCCATTCAGAGCCGGACATTTCCCCTCCCTCAGTTATTTGATAAGCTAATACACTCTCACTATAACCACAGTCTATGGTCACACCTCTGGGACAACCCAGCGCCAGGTATGGGGGTGGGGGTGGGGGGAATGGCCCAGCTCTTGCTCCCCACCCCCTAAAGAAGCCACGCCCCTCTGACCCCGTGTGAGCAGCCTTCAGGGCTTGCTGTGTGTGTCTCTGGCCTGTGCAGAACACTGTGTGTATCACTGTCATTATCACAGGGCCCCAGGTGCGCTCTGTTATGAAGCTCCTTCCTCGGATGAAGGGGTGGAAGGTCACAGAACCCAAGGAACTCGGCCAACCTGACCCAGCTAGTAGGCGGTGGGGCTGAGTTCCAGTTAGATCTGACCACCACCCTACACTGTTTTACAGGTAATTCTCATTCTCTTTCTGCATCAGTGATTTTGGTTGAGTGAGCAAACGTTATTCATTCAACACACACGCAACAGAGCTCCGCTGTGTGTCAGCATCTGTCGTGGGCAGGGAAACAGTGAAGAAGACAGGCACGGCCTCCACCACTCTCACTGGTTCTGGTGAGTACTGACCTGGTCCCTGAAGGGTCCTGGCGATGGGGCAGGGGGGAGCAAGGGCAAGGAGAAGAGGAGACAGAAGGCCAGTCCTGCCCTGGAGCAAGACAGCAGCCCCAGGAAGAGAAGGACAGTCCTGCAGGGCAAGTCCACACCATGGGAGGCCGTTCTTCAGAGGTCACAGGGACTCTCTCCATCTTCAGGGAGCTGCTCTCCCCAGCACTGCCTCGGAGCAGGTGCTCGGCAGCGTCTCTGACTGGCCTCCACCTGGGCCTGCAGGGCCGCAGTGGACCACAGAACCCCAGAACGACTTCTGGGAATGAGGGGGGCCAGGGGTTGTATCCTGGAAGCATGAAGAGGCACAGGTTACCCCAGAGCCCTGAGAAGATCGTGCATTTCCTCAGGACATAGTGTCAGTGTGCCCTGGAGGAAGGGTGGCATTTTGGTCCCCTGAGGCCACCACAACAGGATGCCACAGACTGGGCCCTTCGAAGAGCAGATGCTTGCTTCTCATAGGTCTGGAGACAGGGGTCCAAGACCCAGATGCCAGCAGGGTTGGTTTCTCCTGAGGCTCTCCCTGGCCTGCAGATGACTACCTTCCTGCCATATCTCACAGGGCCTTCTCCCTGAGCCCGCACACACCTGCCGGCGTCTCTTTCTCTTCTTATGGGGACACTGGTCCTATTGGATCCGGGCTCCACCCTTCGACCACATTCTGAATTCATCACCTTTTCGAAGGCCCTAGTCCCACATTAGTCTGATGAAGGACTTCGGCATTGGAATTTTGTGGGGACACAGTTTAGTCCGTAACAGAAGGCGTGAGGGCAGAGACCCCTTGATCCTAGGGGCATGTTTAGATGTGGGGGTCACATGTGTGCCCCCCGTGGTATAGCGCTGAGCAATGTGCCCTTTCTAAAGCGTGTCCCACAGACCCCAGTCCCACCAGAGCAGAGAAGACCAGCATTGGTGAGGACACAACACACCCGGCAGGAAAAGGCGAGATCAAAGACAAACAGGGCTCTCTAAGCCTCCTCCATGGTCCCACTCCCGCTAGAGATGTGGCTACAGAGAAGTATTCCTCACTGTAACAAAACAGCAGGATGATGACCGGAAGTGCCCTGTTGGCTTGAGTTAGTGATGGAGGGACATTAACAGGGTATGGTGGACTGGAGAAAACTGGACCTTGAAGCCCCATCTATAGGGGTGGAGACTGGGGGGCTGGGCAGAAATAAGAAGGTCCCAGCAGAGGCAGGAGACTGGGGGAGTGTCCCTGTTGCCCTCCAGTGATGGGGATCTAGGGAACAGTCCTTGTTGGATTTTGCCACTTGAATCTGTAGGGATTTTTCTTTTAAATAAAGCCGCTAATCACAGGCGATTTCCAAGTGTGTCTTCTATTAGGGTGTTTTCCTTAGCAGTGTTTGACACAGGATTTTAGAGCAATGGAGTAACATTAGCATATCTAAGAGAAGTTCCTTTGGGAGTGGGTTTGAAAAGTCATTAATGGAACAGAGAGGAGGTAAAAGACAATTCCGAGCCATTTCCCATTTCCAATTCCTGCTTCTGCCAGCAGAAATTTTGACCTTTCTGTTCTATTTATTTAAAAAATTAAATTTTGACTGGATCCAGTCCTTCACAGTGGGGAGCTGGGTATTGCTGACCCTGTCAAAGCGTCATGCACTCTTTGGCCCCTTGCTCTCCGGAAGTCCCAGTGATGGAAAGTGAGAACCCGATTCTCATTGGCAGAGGTCCCACGGCTGTGCTCGCCAGCCCAAATACCCCAGGCCTAAACAGTGGCTCTCCCCACTTTGAAACGACGTGCAGACATCCGCCTGCACGGAGCCTGTGACTTCTCTTTTGCTTCGGTGCCTTCTGGCCCATTTGCCATGCAGCAGCGGCAGAAACATCATAATAGCCCACCTTGCTCGCATCGTCTCTCCCCCTGCAGCTCTGTTGTGGCTCCCCGTGGCTCCTCAGAGCAAGAACCAGTTCCTTAAAATGGTACCTGAAGCCTTCTAAAGACACCTCTCCTGCCTTGTCATACACATCTTTAAGCTGTAGCCACATGTGCCTCTCTTAGTTCCTGTGATGGGACATATTTCCCCCAACTCAGGGTCTTTGCACATAGAATTCTCCTCACTTAGAGTGGCCAGCCATTCAGTTTGCCTGGAGTTGGGGGAGGGTTCCCTGAGGCTGTGGGGATTTCAGTGCTAAAACCAGGAATATCTTGAGCACAGACCCGAGGCCCCTGGCAGCTGAAGGAAGAGCTAGCTTTCCCAGCCCTCTTCTTTCCACTAACTAGTGCTCTGCCTTACCTTCTGCTCAAATGTCACTTCCACCATCAAGATTTCCTTTCTGCTAGGACCGGATTAGACTGTGTGCTTTGCAAGAAAACTATTGCTTTCCTTCAGAACAACCATTTGACATTTTAATTTCATGGGCACATAAATGCATTTAAAATTCACAGTTCCCCCCCCCCTCCGCCCCCTCTCCAAGGGCGAACCCTGGTGGGGTTGGGTCTTTATCAAGCATAACAGTAAGGGAAGATGATGGCACAGGGCCTGGTACAGGCCTGATGCCACATAAGCACCTGTGCAGGGTGGGAACACCTTGTGAGTGGTACAGATATGTCTCACACACGTCTCCTCATTTCAATTCTGTTTCATCGAGTTGCAGTGGATACTGCACTGTCCCCATTGTGTAGATGCAGAAAGTGAGACTGAATGAGGCTAGGGATGCATTCGTGGCTACCCAGCTGTAAAGTGGCAGACTGTGTGCTTCTGATTCCAGAGTTTGAAGGACAGTGAGCTACAGTCTCATGGCTACAGTCACCATCAAAACCCTGAGAGCTCAGAGGCAGAAAGACTTTATCCACACATCTATGATGATGATGTTGCCTATATGCCTGGAGCATATGTGCGCATGTGCGTGGGCACACTGTGTGCACAGCGTACCCCAGCCAGGACTGCTTCCTGGCTTCCTGCAGGCCCTCCCTGGCCTGCCTGTAATACTGCCCAGGGGCATTTTGGAACTTACTCCCTGACTGTGACGAAGGCTGCATGGGCCAGAGCAGGACCCATGAAGACCCATGCAGTAGCCAGAGTGCCCCTCGAGCTCCAGGGGTAACTTGGGCACCCTGGAAACTGGGCTTCCTGTAAGGTGACAGACTGCCCATCGGTCTAATGCCCAGGGCGGTGGAGACAGGGACAGAGGCAGAGGCAGAGTCAGGACCTGGAGTTCCGAGGGGAGGGAGTCCGTGCACCTGCTGCTTCCTTCACACAGGTGTGGACTGAGGGATACAGACGTGATCAAGCAGATGAAAATCCCTGGCCTCACGAGCTGCTGCTCAGGTGGGGTGATGTGAACAATGAACACAGGAAACATTGGTCTGAGGGGACAAAGCAGCAGGGAAGGGGGAGGGGCAGGTTGTGCTGCTCCAGTGCCTGTGTGTGTGGGAGGGATTTTGATGAGTGTGGTCAAGGACAGCCTCTCTAAGGGCAGAGAAAGCTGTGTGGACAGTTGGTGGAAGGGCTCCTGGGACCGGGAAGGGGCGTGAAGGGTCTGGTGCTTGGAAGGATTGAGCAGGGTAGCCAGAGCGGAGAAAGCAGGGGAGAAAAGCAGGGGATGGTCTTCAAGCTGCAGCAGGAGTGCAGAGGGTGTGCACTGTGCAACTTTTCAGGCCATGGTAGGGACTTTGGCTCCTCCTCTGAGGAAAGTGGAAGCTACTGGAGGATTTTGGGCAGAGAAATGGTCAAGACTGAAGAATTTAGAAGGAGAAGGTCGATTTACTTTTGCTCTTCTGTGCTGGTGTGCCTGCTTGACGGATTCTTTCCTTCTTTGAAAACGTGTGTGCATGCCCCCTGGGCACGGGCTTCATGTTGGTGCTGGGGGCACTGAAGCCTGGGAACATCCTGACCTCCTTGAGTTCATGACCCAGTGGAGGGGACAGATCTGAAATAATTGTCCCAAGAGAAGCAGGCAAAGGGACAAAACGTGACCAGTGTGATGAGGATGGTGACATGGGTGCTTGCCTTTCCTGGTGGGGATATAAAATGGGACAGCCACTGTGTGGTGGCTCCCCAGGAAATCTAGCACAGGATTACCACGTGACCCAGAAGCACCATCCCTAGGCATACACCAACCCAACAGGACGAGTGCTCACAGAGACTTGTACACGAATGTCCACAGCAGCACAAGTCACAGTGGCCGAGAGGTGGAGACAACCCAGTTGACCATCCATGAGTGGATATCCAGGCAAGGAGCCTGGGCTGCAGCAGGGTGGACCTGGACAGCCTCCGGGAAGTGAAGGGAGCCACACAGGGAGGGCCACACATGGAAGAGATCAGATCAGGGCTGGGGGAGAGAAAAAGAGAAGCCTGCTTCAAAGGTGTGCGGCTTCCTTTTGGGGTGGTGAGAATGTTTCGAGGTGGTGGGTTTACAGCCAGATGCTACCGGGGCGTGCAGGTTAGAGTGTTAATTTTATGTTACATGAATTTTACTTCGATTTGAAAACCTTGGCAAATCATTGTGCCAGCAAGTATAAGGTTTGCTAAGTGCTTGAAGGAAATAAAATGAGGTGACGGATGGTAAGGGGGTGGGAGCCAGGGTGGCGCATACAAGGCTGGGGAAGGCACAGGGGTTCTGTAGAGAAGGCAAGGGGAGACCCTTCTTTAGCAGAGACATGGAAAATTTCTGCATCAGTGCTCAGGAAAATGAAAAGTGGTTGGGGAAGAGAGAAAGGGAACAGATTTGGGGTGGGAGGAGGGGGATTTACTTTTCATTTCTGTGGAAATAAAGGGAATTTTTATTTAAAGGGAATTGTTTATTTTGAAAAAAAAAATAAATTCCTACAAAAATAATAGAGTCCTGTGGACCCTGGGCACAACTGCCCAGCTCTAGTAGAATTCCCTCTTCACCAGCACCCCCTCGCCTACGTCCCTCCCACAGCCAAGGTCGTGCACTTGGATGTTTTGAAGCTAAACCTGCCTTGCCTACACTCATTCTCTTGATTCCCTTAAAATACTTGAAGACAATAATGGTATGGTTAACAAGAATCTTACTTGTTAATGTCTAAACATTTTCAATGTTATTGTCTAAATAAGAGTTCTTTTAGTATTTAGTTTTTTTGAAAAAGGTGATGGGATTCTCCTTGGCCCTTTGACTCTTTTTACCCTGTGTGAGTTGCTAAGAAGCTGAACATACATTTTGGTTGCTGCTTCACCCCTCCGGCTGCTCATTTCAATACCCCGGGAGGTCACAGGCTTAACCTATGGATCTTCAGGGTTCAAATCCCATCTCTTCCATGTGTTTTTTCTCTGACCTCAGACAAAATCTCTTGAGTTGTACTTTTCCTCATATACAGTGGGTATAATGAATATCTAGCTCGTTAGGTTAACTGTGAGATTAAATAAAGTTTTAATCATCTAAAATTTAAAATTTAATCAATTAACATCCTCCTAGGTGAGAATACCAATCTTTAGTATGGTGGCTAGTCTTAATAGACACTCCCCAAATATTGGATCTTATTTGTGTTCTTATTTTTCTTCTGTGGAAGGGATCATAAGAAGTGAATGTCAGTTTCCTTTTGGGAAGTTTTGCTCACTTTACCATATAACTCTGTCCCATCTTTAACATTTTGGTAGTCAAGAGCCCACAGCCATTCATTAGCCGGTCACTCTTTGTTTGAAAGGGTTTTAAAAAATACTTATGAAGTATTCATCTCTCAATAGGGCAGCTGTAATGATTTCCATCATTTAGTATCAGCTTTGTATCCGAAGAGCATAGATGTTCCCTAGTTCAGGATGGAAGAGCTCAAGGTTCCTGCAAGATGTTGAGGTTCAATTCTCACAAATAGCATTGTCAGAGTGAAAAATAAGAACACACATTCACTCTTGACTGGAGTCTATGCTTGAACTCCTGGAGATATGAGAGAAGAGAGGTCAGGCTGACTCCCACAGCATCCTAACCAGCTCCCCTTTCCCTCGGGGAAGGGTCAGTCCAGGCTGTAAATGAAAGAATCTTTTTTTCTGTACCTTTGATGTGCAACGACTGGAGTGATGCTCTAGGGGTGAAGATTCTGAAATTCTGTTGAACAGTGAACTTTGGGGAAAAGTTATCTTTTTTTCTGTCTTCAAGCATCCTTTGAGCTGGAGGGCTGCCTGCCAGTTGGGCGATAATAGCATCACCCATCACATCTTTGAGTGAAGATGCACAAGATCACTTGGCACTGTGCCTGATGTGGCATGCTCAAACAGAAAAAAGCTAGTTTTTCTGTTGTGCCTGCCATCGCCATTGTGATCATCACTGATGTGTGGGTAACTCTGATACAAGGCAGAGGATGTCACATCTTAGGACTATGCAAATGAGATGGGATAGTAGAGAAGAGTGGCCTTGCTCTCCAGATGTATGTTCAAGGCAAGGGTCTTGAGGAAAGGAAAGGAAAGCTACTTTGTGCAGGTAGGATTTCAAGTGGCCCTTGAATGATAGGCAGTATTTGAAAGTGTGATAAAGAGAAGCGGAAGCAGTTGTTGTGCGCAGAGGCAGTCTGGGGTGCATATAAGAATTTCAACGTGGCTGGAATGTGGATTCCGTGAGACGGAATTGCAAGGATTAAAGGTTGTATCTGAGCCAGGGAGGGCCTTGAATGCAATTCTGAGAAACATGAGATTTAATCCCTGGGTCAGTGGTTACAAATGTCTTCTGTTTTGACACATCTGATGGATGGTCTTCATATACACAGCCCATCTCTGTGGATAGACCTTGCATTCTGCACAACCTGATGTCATTCCAGTTCTTTTGCTCCCATTTGAGAGAGCACACTGGAAACAAGTGAGAATGACATTTTCATAGTGGTAGATCCCATCTTGTTCATATGAACAAATTCATTGTTCTCAAACTTTGAGCCTTCAGTTACAATGTAGATGAAGGAAATCATGTAGACACACGGTATCTCAGGGGCCAGGTTGGCTGGGTCTGCTTCCTAACTCAATTCCCCTCTTCACCTCCTGGGTGACCTTTGGCACATTATGTAGTCCAACTGTGTCCCCATGTCCTCCTCTTTCAAATGGGGGAGAACACGTCTGATACGGTTTGGATATGTGTTATCACCCCAAAGTGCATGTGTGAGACAATGTAAGAGATTCAAAGGGGAAATGATTAGGTGATGTGAGGTGTCACACAATCAATGACATTAATCCCCAGATATGGGTTAGCTGGGCAGTAACTGTAGGCAGCTGGGGTGTGGCTGGAAGAGGTAGGTCACTGGGGGCGTGCCTTTGGGGTTTTTATTTTGTCACTGGTGAGCAAAGTTCTCTCTCTGCCTCCTGACTGTCATGTCCCAAGCTCCTGTCCTCTGCTGTGCCCTTCCACCATGACACCTAGCCTCACTTTGGGCCCAGAGCTCTGAAGCTGGCTGTCTATGGATTAAGACCTCTGAAACTGAGCCAAATAGACTTTTCTTCCTTTAATTGTTCTTGTCAGGTCTTTTGGTCACAAGCTGACAAGAACAACATCATAGGGTTGTTGGGGAAGATGAAATATTATGTGTTACATGCTCAGAGTAGAGTAAGTGCTACAGAAATGTAGCTGTTTGAATTTGTAACACATTGAGACTTCACAGGTGTTGGAAGTCATTGCTCTTAGCAGAGGGGGAAGCCACTGAAGCCCCTTTGATGACAAGATCAAAAGGGCAGAATGGGCAAATTTAGCAAGAACAGATGAGAAGAGGGAATCTGGAGTCAGCCTGTATTCACTGGTTGTATGTCATTGGGTAGGTAGAATAAATCTATGCCTCGGTCCCTTCCTTATCTATAAAATGATTAAGAAAATACTGGTGCCTATCTCATGGGCTGGTTGTGAGGATTTAAGGCGATGGTGCACCTATCATTGCCGCTGATAATTGTGTTGGTTGTCAATTGCCATCTAACAAATTACCACAATCTTTGCAGTTTAAAAGAAACACGATGAGCAGCTTAAAGCAACAGTTATTATCCAATGCTTTCTACTGGTACCAACTCCACAGATCCTCTGCAAAAAAGTGATCAAGTTGCTAGCCAGGCCTGGGTTTTTATCTGCAGTCTTGGCTGAGGAAGGACCCACTTCCAGGCTTGTATGATCATTGGCAGAGTTCGGTTTGTTGCTGCCTGTCAGCAGGAGGGCACCCTAAGCTCCTAGGCTGCCCTTAGTGACCTGGCACATGGGTCTTTCTCAAAATGACCTCCATCAAAGCAGCAGAGGAGGTAGTTTCTACCCAAAGAGGGCTTCACCATCTTATACAGCAAAATAACCCACAGGTCTTTCCTGCCCTGTAAGGCAGGGATCACATAATGGTATGAGTTTCAGAAGGCTGGGATCAAAGGGCTGCCTTAGAGTCTCTCCACCGCAAAACAAGTACTTCATACGCTCATCCTTTAGGAAATTAGCTTGACAAGCAGAATATCTGGAGGAGGAGTGTTAGCTCATCTCATCTTTGTGTCCTGTGGCACAGTGCCTCACATGGGGGAGGTTCTCACTGTATCTCATTTGGGTGAATGACAAATGTAAATTTCCAAGAGTGCTTTCTCTGTCCAATAACTAGGCAAGTGGGGTTCCAGACAGGGTTAGGTAAGTTAGTTTAGCCTCAGCATGCTGTCATAACAAGACAACCTTAAATATCTCAGTGGCTTAAATGCTAGCAATTTATTTCTTGCTTGAGGGGTGTTTGGGTGAGATGCCTAAGGTCATCACTTGGGCCTTTGTAGGGTAGCCAATGTCTGGAACATGGCTGGTGACTAAGATGGGGTAAAGGGAGCTTTGGAAGGGCTTAACTGAACCCATAAGTAATTGCCTACAAATTGTCTCACATTACCCCCATTCATGCTCATTGGCTAGAACTAAACCCATGGTCCCATTGACACCAGGGGACAGGACAGTGAAATCCCATCTAGTGTTCATAAGGGAGGGATCCAGGGATATTTGGCGACTGTCACTCTGGACCATGCATATGGATCATGTACAGACAAATTAAAGAGCAGTAGCTGTAACTGCTCAGAGTTACGCCTGACCTGGACACTCTCCATCTGTGATGCCAGGCAGACTCACTCCCCACCCTTCCCCTTTGCTCTGTGCCCTAGAGCATGTCTTACAGAGAATACATTACCCAGAATCCCCCTAAATTTTAGTTTCTAGTTGAGTTCACCTGAAAGAGGCGCCTGTAGGAGATGATGAGGAGAAAGAACTGTGGGCTGTGGATCCTCCCTGCTTCCTTCTCCTCCATCTCTGCCCATGGCTCGTGTCTGGCAGCCCCTCTCCTACAGCCAGGGCGTCAGGTGGGTTCTGTAAATGCTTTCCACATATTCCCCTTCCATCTTCAGGTGGCCCAGCCCTACCTACTCTGCTGAACCTGGGGCTTCATTACCCGTGGTCCTTCTGAGAAGCCCACCCACAGCTTTGTAGATGGTCTCCTCATGGAATTCACTTTCCTTGTTCCTGTGACCAGGCTGCCCTCTGCCAGAGCCCTGAACATAACTCTGACTTACCTTTGGGCAACACAGAATGAAGGGAGCCCTCCAAAACTTCCGTGCAGTTGCATTCTGTGCAAGGGATTTGCTACAGAATTTGAGGGAGAAGACTAGAAAATGGTATGCCAAAGATATTCCAGAAGACACAGAGGTTGGAAACTGGTTCAGTCAGTGTCAGATCAAGATTTTGTTTAATGGGATAATTGCTGATGAGCAAACTCATTCACAAACTTACCTGTTTCAATGAGGCGTCTCTTGTCTTCGCAGGAAACTAAATATTATACATCTGGACTATGTGTCTGACTTCTCTGAGCTTGGAGTCAATTGGAAAGAATCAGGATCAAATGAAAAAGTGTTCCTGGTCCTTCTTTACCCTGAATTCATGCTTTCTTGTGCAACATTGCAGTCTCTTCTCTAAAGGGACAGAACACATTTTCTTGCCCCTGGACCTTAGGTCGGAGTATGTGATTTGTTTTGGTTAATAAAATGCTTGCATTCATAATGCATGTGAAGTCTTAAAGATGCTTATGTGATTTGACTTGTCCTCCTGCACCTCAGCATTGCCATGAAAAAACATGCATGGTGGTATTGACACCAAAATAGACTGTTAGACCAATGGAACAGAATAGAGGTCACAGAGACAAACCCACATAATTACAATTGTCTTATATTAGACAAAGGCTCCAAAAACATATATTGGTGAAAAGGTAGCCTCTTCAACAAATGGTGCTGGGAAAACTGGAAATTCATATGCAACAAAATGAAATTTAGCCCTTATCTCTCCCATGCACAAAATTCAACTCAGAGTAGATCAAGGATCTAGGAATTAACCAGAGACTCTGTGCCTAATAGAAGACAAAGTAGGCCCAAATCTCCATCATGTCAGATTAGGCACCAACTTCCTTAATAATACTTCTAGAGTGCAAGAAATAAAATCAAGAATCAATAAATGGGATGGATTCAAACTAAAAAGCTTCTTCTTAGCAAAAGAAACAATCAGTGAGGCGAATAGAGAGCCTTCAGAATGGGAGCAAAATTTTACCATGGGCACATCAGATAGAGCACTAATCTGTAGGATATATAAAGAACTCAAAAATCTTAACACCAAAAAACCCAAATTACCCTATCAATAAATGGACACTTCTCAGAAGATGATATACAATCAATCAACAAATATGTGAAAAAATTTTCAATATCTCTAGCAACTAAAGAAATGCAAATCAAAACTACTCAAAAATTTCATCTCACTCCAGTCAGAATGGCAGCTATTAGGAATACAAACAACAATAAATATTGGCAAGGATGTGGGGAAAAAGGCACACTCTTACATTTCTGGTAGGACTGCCAATTAGTAAGCCAATATGTAAAACAATATGGAGATCACTTGGAATCTTGGAATGGAACCATCATTTGACCCAGCTATCCCAGTCCTCCGTTTCTACCCAAAGGACTTAAAACAGCATACTATAGGGACAGAGCTACATCAATGTTTCTAGTGACGCAATTCACAATAGCAAAATTGTGGAACCAAACTAGATGCCCTTCTGCTGATGAATGGATAAAGAAAATGTGATATATATACACAATGGAATATTTACTCAGCCTTAAAGAGCAATGAAAATGTGGCATTTGCAGGTAAATGGCTGGAGTTGGAGAATATTATGCTAAGTGAAGTAAGCCAATCTCAAAAAACTAAATGCTGAATGTTTTCTCTGATATGAGGATGCTGATCCATAATGGTGATAGTGGGGAGCATGGAAGGGATGGAGAAACTTGAGATGGGCGAAGTGGAGTGAGGGGAAGGGAGGGAGCATGGGAGTAGAAAAGACGGTGGAATGAGATGGATATCATTACCCCAAGTACATGTATGAAGACACGAATGGTGTGACTCCACTTTGTGTACAACCAGAGGCATGGAAAATTGTGCTCCACATGTGTACTATGAATTGAAGTGCATTCTGATGTTATATATAACAAATTAGAATAAATAAATTAAAAAAATAACTTGTATGGGTGCCCCATTGCTCTGCGAAGGAGGAAGGACCTGGAGCGCAGTCACATTTCCCCTTCTCTTCCTCAGACCCCCCCCCACACAGGAGAGCTTAGCAGGTGGGTGGAGGCGCCAGGCAGAGCCCCACCCTGTGAAACTGGGTTCTGGCCTCCTGTCTCCCAGCCTCAGCTTGCTCACCGCCATTAAGATGTGGCTCAGCACCACCAGGGAAGCCACCAACGCTTGTGTGGCATTGCCTCGGCCACCCTGCCCTTTCCCAGTGTGGCTGAATTTAATTATTTTTTTGAAAGTGAAAGCAACCCAGTCCCCTTGACTGAAGGGGAAAGGAGGCTTATTGATGCACGTAAATGAGAAGACTAAAGGCAGATGGTGAAAGGCCTGGCTGGGTTCCAGTGCCACGAAGACCCTGTCTAGGACATGCGTGCAGCCTGCCTTCTTCTCGGCTGTTCGTCGTTTTCAGGTTGGCTCAGTTTCCAGGGAGACATTTAGTACCTGATTTCTGCACTAACAACTCCCACAAAAGTCTTGTCACTGGATAGATATGTCACCTGCTCCTCTCAAAACAAATCTAAGGTTGATGGCAATGCCTGGGACATTTTTGCATTCTTAGAGGCTGGGCAGGGTGGTGGAGCCACCAAGCCGCATCATCTAACTGTCGGCGAGATGGGTTTACCACAAAGAAGAAGAAAAGGGAGGAGCAGAGAACCCAGACGCTGGAGTTGCAAAAGCCGGAGAAGCCCACTAAGTGGGGCATGCCACAGACTTACTTACACAGTGATTTATGTCACCTTCCTTGTGTCTGTCTTTACCACTGAGTCTGCGGGCTCCATAAAGGGCAGTATAAGCATCTACTTCGCTCATGGACAGATTCCCAGTGTCCTGTACAAGCTGTGCATAATAGCAGATCGATAAATAGTTTTTGAATGAGTAAGTCAAACTCACAGCTTGTTGGGAGGAGACGAAGGCAAAATGTGGTCAAGCCCAATGAGTTAACTCAGATTTTAAATGGCAAGAAAGGCAGAAAATGATGTTTATCATCATTAAAACACCAGAGTGGGATCAGATTTAGCAATCTACAAACCTGGGCAAAAAGTCCAGCAGCATCAGAAAAGATGCCCCAATATCTCACTCTGCGTCTTAATAAGACAGCTTGTGGTGTAGACAAAATGAGGATTCTGAGACCAGCACACACATCTTTGCACAAAGGCGCCAGAGCCAGTGGTGGAATCAATCACGTCTCATCTACTCCTTTCAGCTGCTCTTGTTTATTACATCCACTGGGATGTGCCAGTATTACGCATTTTAAGAAGAGCGAACAACCACCCTGACCATCATGAGAACATGGCCATCAGCTGAATTATAGAGAGCATGGCTTCAAGGATGTGGAGAATAACAGGCACCAGAAGAGCTGAGGTTGGGAGGGAAAGCCTGCCCTCTGCACCCGAGAGGCTACTATGCGTGAAAGTCTGGGCTGTCTTGTGCAGAGGATTGTTGGAGTGCACTGCCTTCAAGGTCACAGTGCTTGGTCAGTCATCTCCCAGGGGAAACAGAGGGGTTGGGGCGAGGCATCACAAATGATCTCCATGATGAGTCTCAGCAGAACACAGACCATGTAGCTCACAGTTTACTACAAATAATCCCCAAAGGGAAATCATATTGCCTGCACAGCACTTTAAAAAGAATATTCTACCTTAAAAATGGCCCACTTCCCCTTGAAGATGAATGTCACACATTGTAACCTGTGATTGCAGCAAGAGACAGTGTGGGGTGAGACTAAGAGAGAAAGTTCTAAATGGACACTTCCTCAAAGAAGATACACAATGGCCAACAGGTGTGCAAAACCACTCAACTTCACAAACATCAAGGAAATACAGCTCAAAACCACAGTAAGATCATCTCATGCAAGTAAGAATGACTTGTATAAGAAAAGCAAAAAAACAGCAAATGCTGACAATGATTTGGAGAGAAGGGTACTCTTGGACACCACTGGTGAGAATGTAGGTTTGTCCAGCCATTGGGGAGAGCAGTGTGGAGGTTAATCAAAATCTAAAAGTAGAACCACCATATAATACAACTCTTCCACTACAGAATATATATCCAAAGGAAATCAAATCAGCATATCAAAGAGATACCTGCACCCTATGTTTATTGCAGCACTATTCACAGTAGCCAAGATACAGTATCAACTTAGGTGATGGATCCAAAGGAAAATGTTATATATATAGTTGATCTCAAAGCAAAAGACAATAGAATAGTATTTATTAGAATGTAGGAAGGGTAGGGGGCGGGGAGAGTAGAGAGAGATGAGGTAATGGAAGATGGAAATACTAATCATCTTGATTTGATCAGTACACATTGTGAATGTGTTGAAATATCATGCTGCACCCATAAATATGTACGACTATTACATGTTTGTTATTTCTTAGGTCTAGGGATATTCCCTGAATAGCTTCTGTCTTGGAAGCAGTATCTCCATTCAGCAGGGTTCAGAAGTGGACTTTTAGACAGTGATTAGGGACCTCTTCAGCAGATCACTCCTTTCGATGGATTAATAATTTGAAGGGACGACTGGGTGGTCACTGCAGGCAGGTGGGCATGGCTGGAGGAAGTAGGTCACTGAGGGCGTGCCTTCTGGGACTATATCTTGTCCCTGGCTCCTCTTGCTCTCTCTGCTTCCTGGCTGCCATGAGCTGAGCAGCTTTCCTCTACCACGCCCTCCGCCATGATGCTCTACTTCCCCTCAGGCCTAGAGCAAGGAGTCAGCCAATCACGGACTGAGGTTTCTGAAGCCATGAGCCAAAATAAACTGTTTCCCTTTTAAGTTGTTCTTGTCAGGTATTTTGGTCACAGTGATGAAAACCTGACACGATGCTAAAAGAAAACAAAGCATGAGAGAGCAGGTGTGAAACTAGAGTCAACCCAGCTTTCCTTTGTGCTCAATGTAGGACCTTGGCCAGCTACTCAATCTCTCGTGCCTCTCATCTGCAGGAGAGCGCTAGTGCTAGTGAACCTGTCACAGTGCCATCGTAAGGCATAGTGAGTTTACCAGCGTGGCACTGCTAACAGCACTGGGCACAGAGGTGGCACGCAGGGAAGCTTTGTCTTCCATCAGTGCCCGTCATGGACGGAAACACTGGGACTTCCCACATTGCTCCTTTGCTCGGTTTTGGCCAACTCTTCCTCAAATACAAGAATAGAAGGGAAAGTGGGTCAGTGTGAGGAGGCCCTGCTGAACATTATTTGGACAGAGAAATGAATGAATCCATCCCTTGATTCCCATCCTTTTATTTCCAGTTCTTTCTTCCTGGTCTGGGCAGTCATGCCACTCATCCCATCTGTGGGAGCGGCCACCCAACCAGAATCCTCGTTTCCAAACTTCTCCTCCTATTTTCATCTTTTAGCTTTGGCGACGTTTTTACCTATCCAAAATCATCATTGTATCACTCACTGCTTTAAGCATAGTGAATATTTCCCCAGTGCCCATCGGTTGGAATTCAAACTCCATCACCTGGCATTCAACAACCTTCGCAGAATGGACCCAGCCTCTTTCTTCTTCTGGTCCTGACTCCTGTCATCCATCTTCAAGCTTCAAACATTTTCATTGTGCTAGAAATACGAGACGCTTCCTGAAATGCACAAGCCTTTATTCTTCCATGTCATTGCCTTCACTGTTGCTTTTGGCTAGAAGGAAAAATGAAACCTACAACAAAACAGCTATAACACACCCATCCTTATAAAATACAACCTGGTGTCTTCTGAGATTAGCTTGAACCATGCATACAGTCTGTACTTTGCCTTTATCTAAATGAATTCTGTTATTGTTTCAGGTTGGTATTTTTTTGTCTGAAACAGAAAACTGATTAGTGAAAAGAATTTTTTTTCTTTTTTTTTCTTTTTACTCAGGGTTTGAGAGGGTGCTTGTCTGGTGACATCACTACTACTTTCACAAGTCAATATGCTGTGGTCAGGTTAAGCCTCTGGCCTTCAAAACTCCAGAACCAAGACAAGAATCCAGGTCTTATTCCTGGTCCAGTGCACTTTCCACTCTTCAGCCTGGAATAGAGGTTATGGAATCTTCCAGAAGCTAGGAAATGTAACAGGACAGGAGTGCTGCTCAACTGTCTTGGCCATTGGGTATCGAGGGTCTGTAGTGCCCTCTGTTCTCCAGAGTTTATAGCCTATAAGGGATCAAGTCACCCAAATGTGTGGGACAGAAACACACATTAAAGACCAATCATAGAGAGAGGTAAGAATCAGTCCTTGCTTCTTCCCAGGTCCACAGATCCTAACATTTTTATTCAAATCCAACCTTTTCAGGAACCAGAACATACATAAACAACTGGGAAAAGTGGTATTGGACGAGTGGTCCAGAATAAGGGCCCTGGGCAGACAGGTCTGACTTTAACTCTCAGCTTCAACACCCTGTCTCCATTGCAGTGGATTCAACATCACTGAACACAGAAGCTGGTTTTCAGGGACGAATAAAGAGTTCATGTTTGGCCTTTACAATATAAAGACAATAGTTCTCATGGTCTCTCTTCTTCCCGGAGTTTTTGAGTCATGAAGCATCTTAAGTATCTCAAATTCATCCTCAGTAAAAATTATACAATCTACATAGTCACCCATTCATTTCAGAAGAGGCTACTTGACTGAGATTTGCATAACATTTGTCTGGTCATTTCCATAACTGCCAATCATTGCAGGTGAAGGCTCACAAGTCAAATCAATTTCATTATCTTAACATGGCTGAGTTCTACTTTTTTTTTTTTTTAGGTTGAAAAAAAAATATAGGACCTGGCAAGAATCTGGGAAGTCTGAAATGGAGCACTGAAATCTTGCTTACATTCTGACTCCATCGTCCACTCGCTAGTGGGGCAACCAGGGCCACTCTAATGGAACCTAAGGTGGTGGTCAGAGAAACTCTCAGTCCAATCCAAGTGCGGGAGCTCAGTGCTGCTCAAGCCATCAATAACTCACCGTTGCCATTCTTTTCTGGAACTGAATGCCAGGGGGCCCTCTTAGCGGGGGTGGGGGGTGTGATAGCTCGTGAGTCAGGAAGGGCCAAGACAAATGTTGGCTATGATTTTATTCATGAAAAGCCCAAGAACTTGGGCCAAGTTCTTTCCCTTAGACACATCTTAGAAAGTCATTGAATGAAGTCACTTAACGTCACTGACCTCTCCAAGGCATGGTTCCCAAACTTGCCACAACACTGAAGGTCCCTGCAGGGGACTCTCACGGGAATTTGCAGCATGTTTTAAAGGTTGTCACCAAGCAAATTACCAGCCTGAGTTAGATCATGGTTTCAACCTCAGGTTGTGCTACCTGTCTTTCTAGAACATCACCTCTTTGTGGAGCTGGGGTTTTGGCAGTTTCTGAGATAAGAAAGAAGTACTGTGCACAAAAGAACATGTCACAGGAAACGAGGACAGCAGGTTCAATCTGATTCCAAGGCTTGAGACGGTGTGGGGTTCCCAAGAGGCACAGACAGCCCATGAGCAAGCAATGCGGTCACTTAAAATAAAGCTATTACTTTCAAATTTCAAGTTGTGTGCATTATTTTCTTCAAATGGCTACTAGGGTTGTAGGACATAAATAGTTACTAATTGGTTTGGACCAAACTACTTAATGAGTAGAACCATTTGGTTTTCCTTTGGGCTGAAGCTCACTGTGAAAAAAACTCAGTGAGACCCAAGGGAAGGTGCCTTCATCCTGCGATGGGTCAAGGGCAGGCTGAGATTAGCTGCCTCGTCCCTTTGCTGCTCTCCGTGGCTTCCCATTGCCCCTGCCCTGCCCTGCAGCCCTCCCTCAGCCCACAGGACTAGTTGCTTCTCTTTCCATGAGAAAGCACCCTCTCTAGGCAGCCCTGGCATCACTGACTTCCCTTTGGTCCTTGGACAGATCAAGCTTCTTCCTAGAAAACATTCTCCTCCTCTTAGGGCCCAAAGTCTGCTCCCCATCCATCTCCTCTATGGGGAAGCCCCACTCCTCCCTGACTTTCTATAGTGCACACTGCTGATTACCTTTCAGCCCTTAACGACACTTCTAATTTATTTGCTCATGTGTTTTCCCCACACTGGGGACAGGCTCATGAAGATGATGTTCATGGTGGTCTTCTTCCATTCCTTGCCTAGCTAGAGCTTTGTTCATTGTAAATGTTCGATATATGTTTGTTGAATGAATGTCCAAGGTGGCACGAGGCTCATCATTCTACCATACAGAAACACAGCCGCACCAGGTTTTTAAATTTCATTACTTTAAAGATTCTTATATGGGATCTGGTCACTGAAGAATGAGGACTGCCTCAAAGCAAGTCTGCAGCATTTAGTTAGGTCTTGGGCCTTCGACAAGTAAAATGTCTGTATCTCATTTGGAGTTAAATAATTTTGGGTTAAATTATAATTCAATCTTGTCTTAATTATTGAAGCTCTTATTTTATAAGAATGAGGAAAGATGGCCCTCCTCACCTCTTTGCTCCACCATGAACAGGGGTGTGCTCCTGGTTTCCACCTTTGGCTCCCTCTGCCTGAGACGCTCTTCGTCAGGCATCCTTACCAGAGCAGTGCGATCTGTTTCTGGGTCCTTGGGTGCGATGCTTAAGATTAGGACCATCATCAGAGGCAGAAGAACAGCCAGGCAGAGAAAGCATTGAGATCAGGGCTCCTGCCAGCGAAGGAAAGGCAGGAGGAAACGAGGGCCACCCTGGAGGGGAGGGGCAGAGGAGAGGCTAGGGGCCCCAATGTGCGGGATGGTTAGGATTTTTGCTTCTGTTTGTTGTAGCAGTGTGAAGACTTGGTCAGGCCTCTGTGCTTCCCGCAGCTCTTGTCAGCTCTGGGAGGTCACAGGCCGAGGCTATGTGAAAACTGCCCTTTCTGGCCTACCCACCTGCAGAAGGTTGCATAACAATCACCTCACCCTTGGAGTGGCTTGTGGGCACATGTGTGACCTTGGAAACATGACGTTTGCCCAAGCCTATGGAGGAGAGTGCTGGGCTTCTTTCTGAAGGTGGCTGAAGACTGTATCTTGGGGTCAGTTGAAGTCAGGGGCCTTTTACAGTTGCTCCCCTCTCCTGCCCCCCTTCTCCCCTTCCTGCTCACCCCTAGCTGGTCTATCTGTGCCAACAGTGTCAAGATGACCTGCTTCCTCCTCGCATCAGACCTTGTTCCCGATGCTGTTCCTGACCACCTGTAGCCTCTGGGTTGCCAGGTGTGAATGTGCAACTCTGCTGTCTGCAGAAGAGGCTGAAGTCCTGCCCACTCTGTCCTTCCTGCACTCCTGGGGATGGGTGGGAGGAGGGCCCTCTTTCTAATGAAGCCAACTGGGGTTGGGGTGGAGGCACCTTAGTGAAGCTCTGAGTTGCTCTCTGCAGCCCTTGGCTACTTTAAGAGCTGCCTGCTCTCCTTGCTGCTTTTGTGTGGTGTGCCCTGCAGCACCTCAGGGACCCTGTCTGTTCTGTCCACCACAGCTTCCTTAACATCGAATGGTACCTGGCACATAGTAGGTGCTCCCCAGATGTTCTGTGAATAAATGCACGAATTTAAAATGAATTTTAAAAAAGGAATCGAAACAAAGGTGGGCTGTAGCTCTTGGGATTTGCAGCCTTATTTCTCTTATTTAGTTTTCATTTGTAGTCTGGCTATTCAGCTCTTAAGATAAATTCTTGCCAGGATCCCGGGATTTATCTGCAGCGTTATGGTTTTCATCCTACTTCACTTTCATTTAGAGATATGAAAATTGGCTGTGGCTTTTCTTCAATTCTTCTTTCAAGGGCTCTCTCTTTTCCCTGCATCAGATTTAATGGAAACTCTAATAATGGGGTGAAAATATCTCCAGGTTATTTTATTAGGGTATAAGCAACACAAAAGCCCACACCTCTACGTAACGAACATAAACCTGAAATTCTATCTCAAAGCCTCATGTGGAAAATAATTTATTCTCGAGGCTTCCCAAGGGCTCACTCTTAGGTACGAGTTTGCCAGAGTCATCACGACTTGAGAATAAATATTTTCCGAGCAGCTTCTGGTGCCTGGCTTGGTCGGCTTTTCCACATCTGAACTACATTCCAAAATAGCCATTGTATTTTTTGAACAAACAAATCTTTATGCAACATTTTCAACTTGCCATTGATGCTTTTGTTTTTGCATAATTTATAGCTACACACATATTTAAATATCTCAACATATACTGGGGCTGGGAAGCTGGATTCCCCTTTTAATTATTGAACACCAAACTTCCCGAGACTGATAAAACTATTGGATCTGAGATTCAGTGCTGGTGGGATGAGGATGCTACATTTGAGCGACACCTCCAGCTCTGCTGACCTCCCTGTCTCTGTTACACTTCCTCCTAATGAAGAAAGTGCCGTTCTCAAGCCCAGCTGTCCGCACACTCAGGAGTGCTTGCAAAACCAGATCTGGAGCCCTGTAGCCTAAATCCCCCCAAACCGACTACTTTGGTGTCTTTTAAGGTCTTGGTACTAATTTAATTGACTGCTGTGTGTAACTCCAGGAAAAGAGGTGAGAAATCCATTCAAATCCTCACTGTTAAATAAAACCCACCAGCAAATCATTGGCAGCTGTGGTGTGTGCCAAGCTAGGATCTCCAGCATGGACCTCATTCAAGGCAGTTGCACCCCATTTCTTGATGAAATAAGAATGTTTTATCTTCCCTGTCGGGAAGCCCAGTTATCGTGTTTGGCCACAAGACACTCACACTGATTTTTTCAATATTTTATTTCAAAACAGTGTTTTGCAGCAGTCAGATCTTAACGCGTTCATATGTGGCTGTTCTTATTTGATTCGATCAATGCCATCGATTCCCTTTAAATGCAAAGATTGCACAGTTCAGCTTTAATTGAGGATCCGGTTGCGAGGGCTGTCTCTGGGAGGCAGTTGTTTTATTTTTCTCCTAATAAATCACCTTCTGCTGATGAGCATTGGCTGGGCTGGGCCCTCCTTTGTTCCTCTCCCTCCGTGTCAGGAACTGTGGGCACCGAACCTGTCTGGGAAAAGAGGTACCCAAGCAGGCCCCAGAAGGATGCATTTTAGCCTTTTAATATCTGGGTCAGGTGTTTTATTGTGTCTTAATAAAGGAGTTGGAAAGAAGGTTAAGCTAACATGACCTGGGGAATATTTTTAACAGGGTAAAACCATATTCCAGATTGTGATATACAACCATCCATCCAAGGACGGGCACCTGGGGGCCATTAAGGTTTTCAGCTCATTTATAGAGGACCCTTCTCCTCTCCTCTCAGTGCCTTTCCTCCTCCTTCATTAATACATTGTTTGTTTGGCTGTGTTTGTTCACTGATTTGCAGATTTGTGGATCTGAAGTCAGACCCACGTGAGTTTGAACACCGGCTTTGAGGCTCATGTGATCTTCCGGAGTCCATTCATCTCTCTGGCCTCATTTCTCCATTGAGGATGATAACAGCTACCTCCTGGGGCTTTGCCAAGATTCACTGAAATAATACACAGGAAGGGCTTAGGACGATGCCTGATAGAGAGGGAGGACATGGAGACAGAAGCCATTGTTATAGCCACTGTAGTCACAGGGCCACCATGGAGGAGGGAGAAGTGACTTGCGCAGGCTCCATCCTCAGGTGTCCAGCATTCCATGGTGTTTCCAGAGCTATCATGGTTGACAGAACTGATGGCTACTGGGAACATGCTGGTGCAGTGTGTTTTGGAGACTCCCACTCACTTAAAACTCATGTTAATCCCACTAGTAGATATAATTATCACTGTCCCCATTTTATGGATGGGTCCCTTGGTTCTGAGAACTGGAGACCTGCCCAACCTCTCATGACCAGGGAGGAAGAGAGCAAGATCATCTGAAACCACGCTTTTTCTTTTCAGTGCTAGGGATCAAACCCAGGGCCCGAAGAACACTGGACAGGCCCTCTACCACTGAGCTACACTCCAGCCCTAGGCCCACACTTCTTGAAACTCTGCTATGATCTGCTCTTCTGGGCAGTGAGTTATCTTTTCTTCAACTCAGGTCTTTCATGTGGGCCTGACAGCGTCTGGGTATCAACTATCAATTAAACAAGCTGCATAAAGACATAACACCTTGCTCCTTCAGCTCTGTGACCTACTCATAAGGAAGCCCTAGAGACGTGAGGTGTCTGGAGATCCCTGTGTGCATGTTACTCACTCAGTGACTTGTGTGTGTGTGTGTGTGTGTGTGTGTGTGTGTGTGTGTGTGTGTGATGGCAACAGGTGTCCTGGATAGGGGACCTTGGTCAAATGGCAGATCTAGTCTGTGATACCTACCCCTCACCTGTGCTGTGTGCCATCAGTTTCTCTCCGGGTGCCATCTTGGTCTTCTTACTTCATTTTTGTCTTTCATTCTCTCTCCTTGTTAGGGTTTACATATGAGGTGTTCCCCAAAGTTCATGTGTGAGATCATGCAAGAAAGTTCAGAGGGGAAACGATGGGGTTCTCAGAATCTTAACCTAATCCGTGCATTAATCCACTTGAATGATGGATTCACTGGGTGGTCACTGTAGGCAGGAAGGGAGTGGCTGGAGGAGATGGGTCATTGGAACGTGCCTTTGGGGTTGATATTTTGCCCCAGAGAGTGGCACTCTCTCTGTTTCCTGGTTCCATGAGCTGCTTTCCCCCTCCCTCCCTTCAGTCATGACGCTGTGCCTCACCTCAGTCAGGTCCTAGCAATGGAGTCAGCTGTCTGTGCAATGAGACTCTAAAACTGTCCTCCTCTATTTCTTCTTATCAGGTCTTTTGGTCACAGCAGCAAAAAAAGCTGACTTAAACACTCCTTCTACAGTCTGCATTCAGAGAAGCACCAGTGTCTTCTTTTCCTCCATCTGCCCCTCTCCCTCCAACTCCCTTCCTTAATTTTTCCTTTCTGTATGTTCAGGGCCTTTTATTTTGAGACATGTACTTTTCTAGATATTGATATGCAGCTCTGAACAAAATCTTCAGTCCTTTCCTTGCCCATTTGTGTATTTACAAAGTTCTAAGCTGCATTCTGGGGCCCTGGGGAGCACCTCAGATATCCTCCACCAGACAGTCTTCTCCAAGCTTAGGTTCCAGTACGGCTTCAGACCATCCCTGCACAGAAAACAGGCTCCACATGGCAAGGGGGTCAGTGGTACAAAGAAAAACCAGGACCTGTTAGAGTCCACAGAGGCATGGGGCAGCTCTCTTTTAGGTACTTCATCAGGAAAGTTCCTTCTAAAGCAACAGTATTTTATCAGGGTCTAAACTGCTGTGGGACTCTGTGCTATTGCAGGTTGGAGGCAGTGGCCAATACCAAGCCCCATGTGCGAGTGGGTATTGGAGCTTTAAGAAACAGCACAGAAGTCAGTGTGATCAGGTGCATGCTCAAAGGTCTCTGTTGCAACTACTCACAGCTAATGTTGGAGCAGAAAAGCAGCCGTAGAAAACACGAAGACAAAGAGTGTAGCTGCATCCTCAGACATTTATTTATTTATTTATTTAAGAGAGAGTGAGAGAGAGAGAGAGAGAGAGAGAGAGAGAGAGAGAGAGAGAGAGAGAGAGAGTTTTTTAATATTTATTTTTTAGTTCTCGGTGGACACAACATCTTTGTTGGTATGTGGTGCTGAGGATCGAACCCGGGCCGCACGCATGCCAGGCGAGCGCTCTACCACTTGAGCCACATCCCCAGCCCCTCAGACATTTATTTAAAACCAGGCCATGGCTAGGTTTGGTCAGTGCACTGTGGTATACCAATCCTTGACATCTCCGTAGAGTATTTGAAATTCCAGTAGAATAATGGAGCTAAACTATGATAATTAGGCTTTTCTGAAATGAACAAAAGATTTAAATTTTCTTTCTACTATTCCTCCTCCTCCTCCTTTCCCCTCCTATTCCTTTTTTAATTTTCTTTTTGTCTTTTGATTTGTTCTTGATTCTTTTCTTTTACCAAAGATGCATTTGTAAACTGAATCTTAGAGACTCTCAATTATGAATTAAATAATATTTGTTAGAGCTGACTTCTGAAAAAATAAATGCCAAGAAGTTGTGAGTTATCTCTGTCTCTTTTTCTCTCTGCTCCTCTTCTGATTTCTAGGTCTTTAGCGTTCTTGAACTTACTCCAATGTGGGGAGCTCAGTTTGCAGAAAAGTGTCTACTGAGGAGGAACTTAAGAGGAAGAATTGAATAAAAAGAGCTTTTTTAAAACAAACAACCACACAGCAGGTATATCATCTTACAAACTGTAAACACACTTGATAAATGATCCACAAACACACTAATAGAGAGGCTTCAAGGGCCCAATGGAGAATGGCCCTAGCAAACCAACTTCTGGTTGACAAAGGGACCTTAATTATATGTCAGGTATCAAGGACTAGAAAGAAGCACTTTCCCTTTTGTGTGCTAACAAGTTCATTCATGCCACCATGGCATGAATGCTGTGGAAGACACAAGACTCCTGGGTCAGAGACAAAGGACAGTTTATATTACAGTAATGGCAGCATTCAGAGTATCAGCATTTGTATCGGTTCTCTGAGCTTCAGTACCCACAGGGCCAGGCCATGCCTGCACATGAAGCCATGCACTGTGTTGTGGGTTGTGTTCCAAGAGAGGAATCCCAAGCTTAGGGAACTCAAATCTTTTATAGTGGGCAATTCCTGTGTTTGCACCAGTGGGAGACATTATCTTACTTATTTTAGTCAGTAAATAAACCTGAACTTTGCTCCAGAAGGATTACTATCTCTACTTTTCAAGGTCATTTGCTGTATAAAATCTTAGAAAGAATCGTAGGTCACAAGAGCAGCCAGTGCCTCTGCCCACAGATTTAGAGAAATGCAAGAGAGTCGTGGAGAATTGTCTCCCAACTCCAGTATTTATATTTTGCATTTTCATTGGGATCAAAACAGGAAGCCAAAAATGTGCTATTCCATATGAACTTTCAGCAGCGGCAAGTGAGCAAGCAGGTGACATGAAGAAAGCCCTGGTCCTGCAGCCCTCGCCAGAGTCCCCTTTATGTTCGCTTGCTTCAGCCTGTATCTCCGTCGGCTTGCTTTCCTGGTTAGAGGTCTTTTTATTATGTGAAGGGTTAGCTTCACACTCCCCAAGTTTGGAGAGAGACCTTTGTTGTAAACACACTTGATAAATGATTCTCAAACATGCCAAAGAGTTCCACCGAAGAATGAATCACTTTTGAAGAATGCTCCTGTAAAATGTTTTGGGAAAATAGCCTCTCTTGCAGACCTGGGTGTTAAACCATTATAGCGTTATCGTGAGTTATTGGGTTCTTTGACTGGACATAAGGAAGTTGTGCTGCTGTGTAGTCACCGTGATTCCTACAGCTTCAGTGACATGAGCTGTACTCTTTCATCACAAGCCATTAACAAACCAGGATTTCTAGGGAAGTGTACAGGATAAAACTCAATGAATTCATTTTTTTCTTTCTTTTCTTTTCTCAAAGAAGGTGAGATTCTCTTCATATCAAGGATTCTCTCTTGAAATTTTAACAGGTAACTGGTTGAGGATGAGTTAGTCTTCGAATACTTGAAGGCATAGAATGAATTTGATTATTTTTACATCTTAAGGGTCTATGCCCCAGACCGGTTTATCAAGTGGTATAGTGAAGGTGCTCATAAAATGGATGATGCAATAGATAGTTTTTTTTTTTTGAGAGAGAGAGAGAGAGAGAGAGAGAGAGAGAGAAAGAGAGAGAATTTTAAATATTTATTTATTTATTTATTTAGTTTTCTTTTATTTTTATGTGGTGCTGAGGATTGAACCCAGCGCCCCACACATGCCAGGTGAGCGCGTTACCACTTGAGCCACCTCCCCAGCCCAATGGATAGGTTTTTGCTTGGCAGTAAACAAACATTTATTAAGTTCCTACCCAATGTAAGCCAACAGAAGCATGGCTAAAGTGCAGGCTTGAATAAGGCAAAACACCCCCTTGGGAGACCAAGGTACAACAGACAATTGCCACACAAGCACTATATGTGGTCATGGTGGTTCTTGAGTTGGATCAATGACCCAACAGATATAAACTGTGCACCTACTATGTGCAAGACACTTTGGTGCTGATGATTCACTGGAGAGAAGAAAGCCATGGCCCCTGGTTCCCTGAAGCTCAGAGGTTAGTGGAAAGGGAGAGAGGAGAGTGGGTATCAGGAGTGAGTGTGTCAAGTTATTTTAGCTAGGTTCTTGGAGGGAAACTCGATGGACTATGAATACTGAGCTTCTGCATAGAAATTGAGAAGAAAAAGTCTGCAGTGCTCAGGAAAATCATGGATTGTTAGAAGAACAGGAATGAGAGCAGTATTGTTGGGGTGGAGGAAACAGAGAAAAGTGGCATCAATCGAGGTTGGGAAGAATGGAGGGAGCAGCCACGTGGGCACTGGGTGCAGGCCGAGTGTGGGGCCTTGGGAGCTGGAGGACGGTTTTGACTGGCACTTCACTGATCAGATCTGGAATCACACAGTGGCATTCGAATCTAAGCATGGCGGAGGTTGAAAGTGGCCTAGTAAAAATGCATCCTTCATTTTTTCTTATTATAAGAGTTAAATTTAGATTTTCCCATTGGCTCTTGAGCTAAAATTTATATTCCCCAGATTCCTTTTTTTTTTTTTTTTTTGCTACCAGTTCTGTCAATAAATGAGATGTAAGCAGAAGCATTGGGGCCTCACTGGGAGACAGCATTTTGCTTCCCCCACCTCTCTCTACTCCTTGAAGTACAGATGTGATGGTATGTGTTCCTGTGGCTGTCCTGTACTATGAGGTAAACTGGATGAGGGAAGTCACATAATAGGATGGTAAAGCAGAAAGAAAACAGAAGCGTAGACCAGGGTAGCGGGGACAGTCTTACTGGCTCTGGATTTTCTACTCACAGCTGTAAATATTTAAGGCATTGCTATTTGGGATAACTCAGCCAAATTTGGCTCTTACTTAGAAACCAACTCTGTCATTCACTAGCCCTGTAACCTTGGTTTGCTTCAGTTTTCTTCTCTGTAAATTAAGGAAAATAATAACAACATACACCTCTAAGTTTTTATACAGTTAAATGTGTCAATGTATACGAAGTGTCTTAGGACATTTCCTGGTCTGTAAGTGCTGGGTCTTCTAATCAAGCTCTGGGAGACGAAGGCTTCTGCATGGAGGTGGGCTTGGAGAAGGACAGAGGAGGTGGATGCACCGGCCGAAGACCAGGGCAGTAGCACAGCAGAGAGGGGACAGTGGCCTGAATCAGAGTTGTGTTCAAAAGGGCCCTTAAACCTTCCCGAGGGGTGTCACGAGAGGCTGCAGGAAGGGAGCACTTGGAGAACAGTGCTCAGCGTTCTGAGGAGAGGGGAAAGCATGTGGGGACGAGGCTGCCGCGGAGAGTCGTGCTGTGGAATTACTGCTGAGCATGGTAGCAGCAGGTGGTCTGGGGTAGTGGCAGAAGGATGCATGGAATGGTGGGAGATGAGGCTGGTCCTCACGCAGGTGGGCCAAGGAGGGCCTTGTGTACCCTCCAGAAGTTCAGAACAGGCTGTGGGAGCTGGTGGAAGGTTTGGGTTTAGAGGTGACCAACTTGAATAATGTCCACAGGCACTGGGTGTAAAGGCTGCCTGTGGCTGTCTGGCACTTGGCCTGGGGTGATTGGGGTAGCTGGCAATGGATTGGAGCATGAGAACCTGACAAGGGAGGTGCTTGGGTGACTGGAATTTACATTAATTGGTTTGTACTTGGACAGCATGCGCCAAGAGAGACTCCTCCCGCGGAGGAGAGGAGAATTTCCAGTGATGGGGGTGAGGTACTTTGTCAAGTTGAAGCAAGATGTTCTGCAGAAGTCAATACACGAAATGACAAATGTCTACTGCAACACTTGTAGTCAGAAAAATTTTAATATGTTCCTCATTAACTCAATTTTTACCATTATATTCTATTTATAATAAGTTAATGTGATTTTATTTCTTCTTTTTTTTTTACTTATAGTAGCACTACCTTATAAATTAAGTTTATTTAGGTAAAACAGAGTAATGATGTACAGATGAGTAATAGTTAACCGTGTGGACAGGTATGCAGTGGTACTGAGAATCACAGAGGTAGGAATTGTAGCAACAGGAGGCAATGTCCAGAGTCCGAGCAGCTCAGTTGGACTGTTCCAGCCCAAACATCTCCAGAACCTCCAATTTTTTGCACTCATCGCTATTTGTTGGGAAAGACATTGATGTCCTGCACCTTGGGGTTATGTGTCTAGAATCCAGCACATCATGAGGAACTGAGAGCAGATCATTCGTGAGGTTCAGAGGGCTCAGGGGGGCACTGCGGGGCCTGAATGCTCCAGGAGGGTTTTCAGTCAGTACCATTTTAACAAGTACCAGGCACTCTCTTTAGACTCGCTCCTATACCTGCAATAACCCTCCTGGGGTTATTTCTCTTGTGTATGCAGCTATTACTTCAAATTCAGCAGGTGAAGAAGCAAATTCATCCTCATGTCATCCCAAACCTCTATTTCCCCTGACTCTGTTGACATGACTCCAGCTAGCAGGCTTGTGAGCTTGGAGAATTCCGACTCAGTCCTGTCCAGTGGCTCCTGTTACCGCAGCCTGCCTGTCCCCCAGGGAAGGTGGCTGTATCTTCTCTTCCCTTCCCCCATTGCCAGCTCGTTCTAGGCTTTCACCGGCTCTTGTCCTCTAGCTGGCCTCCGGTCCTCACTCCCACTGCTCCAGGATGCATTTTCAATCTGGTGACACCCGTCTCCTCGTCTCTTCCCCATCAGTAGTGCCGAGAGGCGACAGGGTGAAAGGTAGCCCCTCACGATTTCCAACAGCCTCTGAAGCCTAAATTAGCAAATGATCTGAGAGCAAAGAATGTGCCCACTGTGCAAACCCAGCTCAAGTCCAGTTCTCCTGAACAGTCTTCCAAACAAGTTGTCCCTCTTCCAGGGTTCCCACATGGACGCTTTGGAGTCAGTCTTTCCCTGCATCCAAACTTTCCCCCTCTCTTTGTTTGGAATGACCTTCTATTTCTTGAACCATGTTCTTATTAACCACACAATGGTCCAGTGTGAAAAGAACATCAGCTGTGAACTTGGAAGAGAGAGGGAACTTTTGAACTTTGCTCCCTCCTCCATTTGTTTCTGGAGATTATTTTGGGGGGTAGAAATATCTGAGAGAGGCTAAGCATTTGTGTTTTAATGTGTTTTCCCCTTCCTTTCCAGTTAATTTGCATCAGGATGCTTCTGTTAAGCAAGCATGCCCGAGGCCTTGGACCAGTTACAGCCCTTGGTAAAGAAGCTGCTGAGGGTGAGGAACATCTGTTTGCCTTGAGCTGTGGCATTCCCGAGGTTTGGTGTGAAGTGCCAGCTGTCTTGCAAAGTCTCAATTTGTCACTACTTGTAGAAGGCTTCTAATGATCTCAACTTGACTAGAGCTAGCAAGGACAAGAGGGGAGCCTTTTGGATAAAGGGCAGGGATGTAGCAGCAGCCTGTCTCTTAGAAAACCCAAATGTCCTTCCCTCCCTTCATCTTGAAGAAGATACAAGGGAGTGGGGACCTCCAGGAAGGAGAGGTGCACTGGGGCTGGGGCTCAGGAGGCCTTTGTGACTGTCTCATTGCCATTCTGAGCCAACCTGGGAAACTGGAAATTCCCCAGACTCCTTGGACCCTCGACAGATAATGACATGTCCTGCTATTTGACAGGCAAATGGGCTTTTCCTTGTTCACATTGCTTCAGGACCCTAACAGGGATGGTGCTTGGTGGGTTTGAGTAGTTTTTTAACTAATTCTTCCCTGGTATGCATCCAACCTCCTCCACAATTCCAGTTGTATCTATTCTGGAGCTCATCATTTCTATTGTCTCCAATTGCTGAGACTTTACCCCTTTCATTCACATAAGTAAGCCATTTGTTTGTCCTACCCCATCAGAAGTTCATTGAGTCAACCTAACACGACCCAAATGGGCAATTTAACACCTAACTTGAGCACTCAGGCACCATGGCTTATGTGACTAGTTTCACCTTTTCTCTGTGTAGATTTTTACGTCTCCCATGGAATACCACTTCTTTAAGGGCAAAGATTAATGCATTTAATTCAATGCCTTTTACAAAGTGCTCCCCACTCCCTGTTTTAGTGTTGAACACACAACACAGAAATCAATAAATATGTTTCCGATCCATTCATTCTACCAATAATTTTTGGTGTTTCAATTGTGTCTCAGGCCTCGGGGGCAGTGCTGGGTCTACGGACATAAACAAGACAGAGAAGAGTCCTTCCCACATGGAAGAGGATGGCAGGCCAGTAAACTTGAGCCTGGGGTAATGAAGGCTTGTGATCTGTGCCACCAAGGAAATGAAGTGGTGGCTCCCATAGGTGGGGCCTCTCAGGAGGGCCTTCTCAAAGAAAGCTCACGTGGCAGCGGTGACATCGAAGACAAGACCTTGAAGAAAGTAGAATGAAGTTGCGATTGTCAGAATCCAGGGGAAAGCACGTGTGGTGGGAAAGTGGTGGTTTTTCTAGAGCACAAGAGAAGATTCTTGTGGTTACCATGTGCCCCTGGGCGGGGAGGGATGTGGGTAAGCTTAAGAGTCTTGTGGCCCTGCTCCTGCTGGGCTTTGGACTCCAGTGAGGGATTTGAATCTAAGAATAGTGGAAAGCCATTGAAGGATGAAAATCAAGGGGTTAGCATTGCACAAATTAGGGCAGGAATGAATAAAATGAGGAGTCCAGCGACGAGGGCTCTGGCACAGGTCAGGTGAGAGGTGACTGTGGCTCACATGAGTCTGGTGACCGTGAGGGCAAGAGAGTGGAGGGCTTGAGAGGAACTTTGAAGGTCAAATGAATAGAGCCTGTGGCTGCAGGAATTGGGTGGGGGCAAAATGAGCGAAGGATGACTCTCGCCAGGCTGCCCTTTGGGTGTTGGAGTCCTTTGCTGGAAAGAAGGACACTGGAAGCAAGAGATTTGGAAGAGCAAAGTCATAGCTTTCATTTGGATGCTTAGACACCTTGAGATGCAAATGAGTCTTCAAAATAGATATTGCTGGGGAAGGTGGTTGTGTGAATTCAGTGCCCAGAAAAAGGGATCTGGACTATACCAAACCTATGGAGTTGGACGACGGTATCTAGAGCATGAGAATGGACATCATCAGCAGAAGGGACACAACAAATGGCTATTCTGGGTCCAAATAAGTGGGTTTGAAGCCACTTACATGAATATAAACTGATGCATATGCTTCAGGTCCCCAGAAGCAGGGGTTTGTAGGAGATGAGATCTCATGTCTTTCCTATCAGGGATTAAGAGGCAACCTGTGTGTGGGTCAGAGAGAGAAGCGTATCTTGGCTGGTGTCATTTGTGCTATTGTCCACACCGTGTGTGTGAGTCCAGAAGAACTGTATTTTGGATGTGATGCTCTGCCTCACACAGGGTGGTTTCCTCCATTATGGTCACGCGTGAAGGATTTCATGCAGACTGTGCATTCAAGCTGGGTTAAGGTATTACACATAAAACAACAGAACTCATCAGTGTCATTGTGAATTTTTTTTTTTTGGAGAGAAAGGAAAGTTGATGATAATTTCTCAACAATATACAATTGTACCAAACCTGTTTTTCATGTGGCAGATCATTCAATGGAGTGATGTTATTTTGGGGAAAGATAATCGCACTGTGTATGTGGGATATAGCCAGTTAGAAGCAAACAACAACAACAACAAATTCGGTCAATCAACTTGTTTTTCAACCCTTGGTTTTATGCTTGGAAAGTGCTTGAATGTGTCTCTTCTGTATTCTTGTTTATTTTAGCACCACGTAGAATAATCAGGCTACTTTTAGCTTGAGGCAGCCTGAGGTTACTTTCAGTCGCCTTGGGTGTTTCCTCATTGTTAATTTTTAATTGCATAAGTAATTCATGACCAAATTTTCATTGTTAAAAATTAACTTGCAGCAATATGGGAAGCTTCCTTTTTCCTTGTATACTGTTTGGTATTTGTGGCACAGGTTTTTTGTGTGTCTATAAGATTCTCTATTAGTCTATTTATATGGATTCTTCAGAAAGAGACAGAAATGTATACTGTTAGATTCTTTTACACATATCATTGCTACTCTTTTTTTGCTCAGAAATACATCTTATAGATCTTACTGAGCTGGGCACATCGACGTGCATAATTCTTTTTGAATTTCTGGGGCTTCTGTGTTGTGGAGGTGTGTTTAGCTCTGCCGTTCCCCTGTCTGAGGATCTTTGCATTGCTCCTGATCTTTGGCTACTGCACAACAGGCCCCAGGAACATCTCTGATGTTCTTCTTTTGTTCCACATGAGTTTCCCAAAGGAACTTTCCAGCCCATGTGTTTTCCTCAGAAGAACTGATTTCTGCTCACAGATTCCTTCTTGACACACTTTCATCAGACTCTTCTGATGAAAGCATCGGACTTGTGTTAGCGGTTCTTAGACACATTCTCTCCTTTAATCCTTCAGTAGCTTGCGAGGTGGGTCCTGTTGTCACACTGACATTACAGCTGAGGCACCAGAAAGTCCATGAGGCTGTGCAGGTGTTTCAGGAGGAAATGGTGAGAAGGTGCTTGGGCAGCGCTTGAAACCAGACGACATGTGGACCTCGGTACTATGCAGCCTCCGTGGGAATCCTGTGACAACTGTCTACAGTCACAGGGAGGAAGGACTGGGATGGCACGTTCCTTGGCTTCTGACAACAGATTCCTGCTCTGCTCCCAGGGACCTGAGACTTTGTCCAGTCACTTACTGTCTGTAGCTTCAGCATCCTTGGCTGAAAAACAGGCTCCAAATAGACACCTGGCTTCTGGGTTATCGTGGGGATCCTGCTGCCCGGATGAGCTTCGGAAGAAGAGGAAATCTGCAAAGGTTTAGACTGCCATGGGGGGAGGAACAGAGTCTCTGTGTTCATGGAGATTAGATGGTGAACCAGCCATGGCGATACTCCTACCCTGGACAGGATGTCTTTCAGATTCCCGGTATCTATCGGAAGGCTTTTGTTGAATTGCTGATGCTTCAACCATCTCTGTGCTTTTCTATTAGTTTTAAGGAGATGGTCTAAACAAGGAGCATTTGCTTTATCTTGAACCACGTAAGAAACTAGAAAATGGAACCCTTTCCAAGGACCTTGGTAGTTTAGGAAATAAAAATGACTTGAGAACAGGGGTGAGTAATGAAGTCTTGAATAATAAAAATAGCAGTAGTAGAAGCAACATCAACAAATGATGCCTACTTAATGCCTTCTATATATTGTAATCTATGCTAAAACTTTAAAGTCTGAAGACTCTTATGGTTGCAACTTCCAAAAAGAAAATACCTAAACTCACAAGAACAAAAAGGAATTAATTGGCTCATGAAGCCAAATTTTAGGACCTCTGACTTCAGGTATGGCTGTATCCAGGAGCTCAAACAGGACCCTTACCCCTTCTGGTTTTGGTTCATGTTCCTCTGCTTGGCCTCCTTCCTTATCTGGTTCTCCCCTTGTGGTAATATGACAGCCATCTGCTCTGAGCTGACATCCTGTCCTTTTAAAAAAGTAAATGGAGTGAACCTCTTTCCTCCAATGTAGCATAATATAACTGAAGTTGGATGTTGTTCAGCCAGATCTGTGTAGTTTAGATAATGCATCTGATCCCTGTGGCCAGGGTATGAGTTGCTTTGATTTGACCCAGCCCAGTTCAAATGGCCCATCCTTGAAGCCAGAGATGGAGGAAACAGTCCCCATCCAAGTCATTTGGCCTAAAGGAAGAAAAGGAAATTCTGTAAGAGAACAGTCAGGGGAAGTGGAGGTAACGTTTGTTGTCAAAAGTCTCACACACCTCACATAAATCACCTACCTAATTTATTTCACACAATAATTCCTCAAAGCTGTGTCATTATCCCTGGCTAGACAAAGAAGCGACGGTTTCGAGTGCTTGTCTTGCTTGCTCAAGGCCACCCCACTGTCACGGCAGGAGCTGAGCTTTGTGCCTGGACTTGACTGCACCCTTAGCCATTTCACTCTCACTCTGACCTGTTCTAATATTCTCATCCTACTCCTCAGCCTCCCCTGCCCCAAACACGGAGGATGACGGGCGTCAATACCAGCACCTCCCAGAGACTCACCTAATCACGTTAGCATCGCTCACGTGGGTCTCTCTGAACCGCAAACTCAGCCACACAGCAAGGCTGCTCAGCTCCTCGGCCCATTAAGGGAAATCTTTACTAAACCAATCCATGGCTCTGCAAAACCATTGGTCTTCCACCTCCCATCAAGTGGCCTTGTGCTCAAGGGTAAAGCAAAGGGCTTATAAATCACCGGAAAGCCTCCTCTGGATGTGTGTCTCCCAGCTGGAATATGAACAGAGTATTGTTTGCTTTGCTTAACGCCACAATTAGTGAAAATCAAAATGTCTGCAGATGCACTCACTGTAGTAAATTATTAGGTGATTAACCTTATTGCTCCCTGCTCAGAATCACCAACTCACTTCGGCTCTGGAGCTACTGAGAATATTTGCCAGGCATCATAATACATGGCTGTACCACAGCTTAATGCTTCGGACAAGTTTGAACGTGGAGAAGGGATTTAGAATGGAACAAATTCTGAAAGAGGGAGGGGGAAGCTTTACTTACCACCAAAGGCAAAACACAGACTGGCAACCCAAAGACTGAGCTAACAACACAGGGAGAGAGGGTTCCTTCCAAGCAATCTCAAACTCTTACTCTCTTTTTTCCTACTAGCAAGTTTAAGCCCTTATCATGTCATGCTTGGGCTATTTTAATAGAGAACTTTGAAATGGTCTTTCTCTCTTCTCCAATTCATTGTTACCAGGTGAATCTTTTTGAAGCACAAAACTTTGAACAACACCCCCACTCATAAGCCTTCTGTGGCCCTCCTGCGCTCATAAACAACATCCAAACACTGCAGTTTAATTTCTGATCCTTCCTCAGTGTGGCTTTCAAGCCATCTCCACCATGGTGGCCCCGTACAATGCCCTTAACCCATGCTGCTGCCCAGAAAACCCCCCACCCTTTGGCGCTTTCATGGTTAGCAGATGCTACTTTCAAGGATGGGAAGATGTGAATGGGTGACCATGAGGGGTAAAGGCTCTGAGGGGAGGCTGCATGGATGTTAGCCCTGCTTTGTCAGTCGGGGGTTCTGTGACCTTGGACGTGCTGGTTAATTCCCTGTCTAGGAAATAGGAACAACCCAGAGAGCCCCGGGGAAGATTAATTGCCAATAATGTATGAAAATACCTAAGAAACGGCTCAGAGCAAAGGCCACAGTGAGCCAGCTTCTAGATGGGAGGGTGGAGTGGTTGCGTGGAGGGAATGGCCAGCTAGGGAAGCCCCTGCTGCATGGATGATGCCCGTGGCCTCCTTGGCTTCTGGGAAATTGGGGGCCTGGGCAGACACCTTGGGTGTCACAGATGAGGTCAGGAGAGCCCCTCTATGTGAGCTCCCTTTTCACGTCTCTCCGTCACCCTGTGAGGACAGCCCTTCCTGGAGAGGCACCCTGGTCATTCTAACACACACCAAGGCAATTGAATGTTTGTGAAGGAGCAGAAAAGTTGGAATGCAAAGGGTTCATTACTTGGTGAGTATGAAGTCAATGAGTTCCACCAGAAGATAAAAGAAAGGGGAAAGATTTATCACCCACAGGGAGTAAGGAAAACACCTGAGTGATCTGCAAAACAGCGCTCTCCTGGAATACAGGAAGCAGGGGGCGTTTCCTGGGAGCCTGTAACACACACTTTGGGGGTGGACACTCCTGAGCATGCTCAGTTCAAGGCCATAGTTCAGGAAGAAGATGGTCGGTACATTCCCGGGCATGCTCAGCTCAAGGAGGTGGAGCACATACTAAAAAGGCTAATGTGGAGGACACAGACACGTAAAAGATACCAGCTGTGAGTACTTCTGGGCTGCTAGGTTCGGATTACAAAGGTGGTGGAAAGGAACACTTTGGGGCATGCTCAGTTTAATCTTTTAATGAGCCAAGTTTTCTCTAGGAACCTATAACAAAAACAGACTGGTGGATCTTGGAGATCATGGCTGGTTCTTTGTGAGTTTCTCCAAAAAGTTTTAACTGAAACAGAATAGAGGACACCTTGAAGGTCTAGGAATTCGTCCTGAAAAGTGCTTGTCTTGCTTAGTGGCCAAAAGGTTCACCAGCGAGCTCCCAGCACGAGGCATCATGTTGGTCACACACCCTGGACAGGGACGTGGATTCCACTAGGTGCTGCCCTTGGTAACTAAAGTCGGCAATAAAGGTAGATTTTAAAGCTAATTCAGAAGATGATATTTGCATGAAGTTCCCATAATCAGAGTGAGGAAATAATGTGGATACTAGAAAAGTGGGCTCAGAGCCAGGTGTGGGAAGGATCAGTGGGTTTCCTAGGATGGACCAAGGCTGCTCTTCTGCCCATACTCTCCAGTGCTGACTCCGTCCATCTTCACCAACAGTTGTCTCCTTTATTTCAGGTGGCCTATTAGATTTATGAAAAGTATACTCCTCCAGAGTCCTGTTTTTTTTTTTCTATCTGCTCAGTATTACTTTGTGAAAAGGGAAAATAAGTCCTCTAAAACTTGGTCTGAACACACTCAATATATTTACCTTCCTGTTGAATGTGCATGATTTGATGAAAAAGGATGAAGATAAGGGAGACACTTGGAAAGACAGAATCTGCAGTGATATGGCTCTCACCCTGCAAATCCTGCTGTCAATGCTGTGAAGACAGTCACGTTCTAAAACTCTGCATGGTGTTTATTTCACCATCAAATAAATCACTACACATTGTGCATTTGTCTGTTTCTTTGTTCTCACATTTGAGTGTAATCCTAGAGCATAGATCAAGGGGTGGTTTTGCTGGGACACAGGATCTGTACATTTTAATTTCAATAGACACTGTCTAAAAGTCCCTGGCCTTTCGAGAGAAGCCATTTGCCTGTCTGCTTGATACTGTTGCTGTCTTGCAGGTGGTCAATAAAGGCCAAAGTGATTTTGCCCTCATCTGCAGCGTTTGAACTTTTATAACTAGAATGAACTCTTGCATGACTTACGAAATTTAAACTTCTTTTTGAAATAGGCACTTAAAATGCACACATATAATGGATGTTCCATGCCAGCCCTCTTGGTGTGGTGGTGAAGGAGAGAAGCCAAGGGCAGGCACAAGAGTATTTTTATGCTGGAGCCAAACATAGGCTGTGACTGGAAGCAGGGACCTGCTGGGACAAGATGCTGTCAGTAGTAGAAAAGATGCCAAATTAGAGAAGCCAAGTGAGGAAAAATAGGAGTCTGAGAACCAATCACCACATCCCAACCCCAGTGTCTGATGGGAAAGTGTGGCCAGAAAGCTGCGGGGAGTCTGGCAAAGCTGTGGACCCTGTCCCCCTGCTGCAGGGAGGAGGGAAGTAGGAGAAGCAACACCTGTTGAAACCCTCAAGTCTCTTCTGGGGGATTCCCTCACTGGCTTTGAAAATCCAGGTGTTTGTAATTAAATGATATTACTGATGTCTTAGTAATGTTTCATAGTTATTTTTATTCCCTTCATAGAAATAAGACTCATTTGTAATTAGACACCATGTCTTCCATCTGAGTCTCGCACATCTAGTCCAGGGAGGGCAAATGTTTCTTCAAAGGTGACAAGTATTTTAGGTTGCAGAGACCAGACAGCCTGTCTCGACTACTCAACTCTGACGTCATACTGGGAAAGCAGTTAGAGACAGTTCAGCAGAAGTTGGGCATGGTCGTTACAATAAAGCTTTATTTAAAAGATGGAACCGAAGGTAGGCTAGATTTTGGACTATTGCCTGTGGCCTGTTGACTCCTGAACTAGTTTGTTAAATGGAGATAATAGTACTTTCATCCTCTTTTGATTTGAGGATTGAGTAAGAACAAGTAGATAAACTGCTTAGTTTAATGACTGGCATATAGATTTATTTTGCCTATTTTGTTAATTTAAAGGTTTAATGTATATGAGTATATAGAGAAATTTTGTTATGATCACTGTAATTATGTTTTGCAAACCTGTCTTATATATCTGCTCATGAAAATGTTGGTTGGGTCTGGTTCCTGGTCCTGAAATCCAAGATCAGCTACCTGTCCTTATGAAATACTAAGCACATAGAATTTTCCATCCTGAGGGCCTCCAATGATTTTAATAAAGACTGAGAAAAGTCTTTAATACAAAACAATGATTGTCCTTGATCAAAGTGCTAAGGAAGACCCAAGTTTGCTAATTGTTCTTGGTTGAGGACGAGACCTGGCATTATCTTTAGACAAGCATCCCAAAGTAAATGGATTTCAAATTCAATTGGGAGGCTTGGTGATCTCATGGAAGCCTAATAAAAGCATTACTTGCCCAGAGCCCCGGAGGTTAGAGTGCCCTAGAACTAATTGAAAGCCATTTCACTGAGTGTTCTTCTTCAAAGTGAATGAATAGTCTGATGAGTGCCGCTGTTTAATCTCAACTATTTTCTGTAAGTGGTAGCTTGATTTGCTGTTTTGATAAGTCTGATGAAGTATATTTGAACATTAGCAGAGATTTAGCTGACATTCCAACTTGTTTGTACAATTTTCCCCAAATTGCAGGAATTGTCCTTTCACTAATACCACTTGTGGTTTGGGTGGAGGCACATTGTGGGTGCATTATGTTTAGGACAGAACTGGAAACAAATGAACATATTAATTAGTTTTCGCAGTCAAACTCCTTTGAGAGACATTTTGCATCAGATCAAGATGCAGAGAAAACACTGTAAGGTGACTGGGTACCATGCCTTCAATTAATTACATTGGAGTCTGATAACTTATTATGACAAAAATATATTTTTCAATGTATAATATCATCTGAGAATATAGCAAAATGTCATGCCATTGGCCAGGAAGAAGAGGGGCTTAGAATCCCATGAAAGGATATACTGCCATTGCCATTTAAGGACAGAGCTGCATTCTGAGAAATGCAGCCTTGGTGATTTTATTGTTGTGTTAACTCATAAAAAAGAGTCTTACCCAGACCTATATGGCACATGTCAATCACTTAACATGGCCTCTCCATACAATCAAGACACGTGGAAAGCACCAGGCACAAGAGGCTGCTGCTGGGATAATCTACTATTTTCAGTAAACTTTTTTAAAGTAGAAGAAGCATATACTGCAATATGGATAATAGTAAGTAAAGACATGAACCAGTAACCATTGTTTATTATCCTTATCGAGTATTAAGGATGGTGCACACAGCTGTGTGTGCTCTGCTTTTAAACTCCTGGCTGTGAGGTAGGTTTGCTGATACCAGCATCATCACAAACTCGTGACATGATTGTGATTTGACACTACAAGGGCTGCCATGTCAGCAGGTGATAGAAATTCTTCAGCTCCATTATAGTCCCAGGGGACCATTGTCTCAGATGCTGTCCATTGTTGGTTGAAATGCCCTTGTGTGGCACTTGGCTATAATCTTCTTAATGAAAAAGAAATTTAGATTCCTTGTCCTAAAGTGGAAAATTGGGAAATTTTTCCTGGTGTAGTTCTCTTTGGTACAACAGGGCCAATGTCTAATTTGGGTGGTGGTCAAGAATTAAGTCTTTGCATCCCCCTTTTTATAATCACAAAGTAACCAATGGGTACCACCATGTGGGATGGTGGCTTCATGACTTCGTATATGTGGGGCAGGACCCTAGCACCACCAGCAATTAACAAGTGACCTTGAGCCTCCTGGGAACAAGGTGAACACCTTGTTCCAGCTTCCCTGGGCTCTTCTGGGGTTACCCCTAAAAGTGTACATGTCCCTGCAAGGGAAAAATCTTCCCAAACCAGAATCGGGGGGGGGGTCATTTTACAGGACAAATGACAGGGTCTGATTGTCCAACAATGCAGTGAAGTGATCCGAAAAGCAGAAAGTAATTGGGGAGAGCAGGTGGAGTAAAAGAGCTTTAAATATCAGGGCAAATAATGCATCGCATGGACTGTGCTAATCCAACCGAAATAAAAAGATGCCCCCGAGTCCATCAGGGGGAAGGAGGTGTGTACGCACCGCGGCATGGAGCCTGCCCTAATACCACAGGTGTGAAGGGGACGTGGGAGTTAAGCTTTTATAAAACCCTTATTGAGTCCTTAGAAGTGTTATGACAGAAGTAACAGGACTTTGGGGATTGGTTGTAAAACAATCTGGCAAAGAAAATGCAAAGGATACAAGTCAGAGACACACTTGGTAAATGTACAAGAAACGTGGCAAATGGTCAGGACTTTGGAAGTTGGGTGATAGATTGCATTATTTTTTTCTCCTTTGGAAGGTTTAAATATTGCCACCACAAGACACTAGATTTAGAGGTGGTGAGAGACATGATAACATGATCAGGTCTGTATTGGAAACAAGTTTTCTCTGGCCCAGGTTTCAGAGCATATGTTGGTTGAAATGTATGAGTTTGACCAAATGAGAAGAAGACTCATTCTAGAATAAGGAGCAGCTAAGCAGAGATGAAAGCTCCCAAATTTAATCAAGACCCAGTGAAGAAGGTACAGAGAATGGAGACAGAGTCTGCTGAGCTGGCTGCTCATCCAGGGAGCTGTTGACATCCAGGCCTCTCCTCCTATTTCTGCTAGAAGCAACACCTTTTTTCTTGGGGAATCTCACCCCTACATGGTGGTATCCAGCTCATCCCTACCTCAGAGGAACCCTGCGGTTTTTGGCCAACTTTGGCACAGCATCAGACTGGCTGCCACAGAGATTCTCTCTCACTCAACCAGTGAGAATGTAGTCTTGAGGATTTTGCTAAAATTCTTGGGCAAAAAGAGCATCAGAGGGGTTGATAGCTGGAGAGAGGGAGAAGTTAAACCCGAATGACATTATTTCAGACTCTGGGTAGCTAGATCTAACTTTAGATCAGAACTTTTTCTCATGAAAAACAAGCCTCTCTTTTTCCTTTATACAATCCAAATGTACTTCTTCCAGCTGCAGCAGGATAGGTTATGTGTGATGCATAGAGTTGTGGACACTTGGTGGCTTTCCCATGTTCCTAGTCATGTGTCCTCCACACAGGTAGTTCATCACCTGCTTTAAAACTTTCTCAGTTTTACCTGTAGCTTAATTTCTATTAGATAATCATCTCCTCCTCATCACTATAGATCTTCCAAAATTTCAAACTTATATGCTCACAAACTACTTTCTAATGGCAACCCGGCTCTTCTATTGAAACCATTGTATATGGTAATTAGTAATCTGAAAGATAATTTTAGTTAATTTTAAATTTAAAATCCATCATGCAAAACGAGTCGGATCAGAGTGAAGCTACCAACAAAAGAAATGAATCAGAGTGTGAGAGAAGCCGCACACAACCCCTGGAAATGAAAATGTGCACATTTCTTAGGGAATTATCATTGTCTCGATTTTTACTAGTAATTATAATTTAATTATGAACCTACTTTTGCAACATTTTAAAAGTACATAGTTAGCATTTGAGTACTTTCCATATAATTATCTGTTATTGAACCTGCTCATTATGGAGTGGTTGCTGCATAAATTACTGTGCTTTGTGTAAAAATATTTTTCACTTTAGGTTGACTTGAAATAAAATAAGACAAGTCATTTGAATGGTACTTAGTGGTTCCTCAATATCATATCGCCACTTCAAACCTGACCATCTTAAAGAATAAAGTATAGATCAAATCTGGCATGTTTTCTTTTTCTCTTCCTAGGAATTGGCTTCTCTCCATTGTTTTTCTTGAGACATTCTTAGAGAATACATATAAATCCTGCTTCAGGCACTGCTGGACTCAGGGTCCTGGAAGAAGGAGCCAGTGAAACTTCAACTGCAATCCTGCTGGGTTCTCAGAACACCTGTCCTGTCCCCTAAGGGTATGTGGCGGGAATACTAGGCACTAATATTTGAGCACTGTCCTTATATATCTTTTCTAGCTCATTTCTCTTGTCAACCCTGAGGGAATAAAATAGCAAGATGTATATTAACAGAGCTCCATTTTATAGATGATGAACCTGAGGGCCACAGAGGTTGATCACTTGCTCACAGTTGTGTGGCTTGTTGGGAGTGGTGGGGGAGCTGAACCAGGATTTAGACGAAGCAGTGTGGCCCCAGAATCCACACCTCATAGCCGCAGCCTCCACGGGAGGGTTGGTCTAAGAGGCTGAAACCACGACAGGGGCCACTGCAGGGAACCAGCTCAGGTACTGAGTGACCCAGGGTGAGGACAAGCCCTCTGATGGGCATGTGAATGGCTTTGTAGTATGTGCATTCCAAACAGGAGCCGTGAGCCACTGTTGGAGGGCACCTGGGCATGGGCCCGAGGGGGCACTCTCTCTGCTCTCTTGGGAACACCTAGCTGCTGGGATGTGTTTTGCACATGGCCAGTGGCATGGGAGATCCCAGGTCAGGAGTGTCACTTTGTGCTTGTTTGCCCTGTTTCTCTGAATCGCTGGGATTTGAGACTCAGCTTGGGTACATAACATCAAGCTAAGTTAAAACTGCTTTTATTGTTAAACTTAATTTATCGGTGTCCATGGATCATTTAAAATTAAATGCTGCTATCTGATCTGAATCATCCTCTCTAATATCATCCTATAAGGAATGCCTGCATCTTGAGTTCTAAAAGAAAGGGACAGTGCCTTTCAGCTGCAGCAAGGCCTGTGTAATCTTTGCGGTTCCTCAGGGCTGGTGGGAAGGCCACGGAAGATGCACAGACACAAACACTAACGTCTCTCAAGTGCCTGCTCATGCCAGGCAGGGCCGTGGGTGCTAACACCAGCCCCTGCAGGCAGGAGAGCTCTGCAGGGTCAGCTCAAAGCAGACCTCCCCCCGAAGCTTTTCCACCTTTCTATATTCTTCTATAGTCTGTCCAGAGATTTTAACTCAGATGTTTATTATAGCTCTCAGCACATCCCAGCATGATTGTGTCTTTTGTGTTCCTGGGGTCACAGGAAGATGAAGAAACGTGAGCTCCTTCTCCATTTGCACCTTCTCAGCATGGTGAAGTCCTGCACGGGTTTGAACCAGTGAGCTCTCATCTGGTCGGGCTCATTCACTCCCTGTTTCCTCCTGCTAGAATAAAGAGCCGTTAAGGACAGTGTCTTTGTTTTGTTCATCCCTGGAACCTAAACCAGAGTACTTAGTAAGAGCTTCACTTATTTCTTTAGTTCAGAAATGGATCAGGAAAGTTTTAATTTGCCTAACTGGTCCTATTAATTCTACTTGTAAATACCCTTGCACCTGGTCTGGTTTTCTCTGACTCAGAAGTCTTTGTCTAAGGTGATTTTGCCTCCCGGGAGATATTTGCAAAGTTAGAAGACATTTCTGGTTGTCACACCTGGTTAGAAGCTGGGAAAGCTGCAAAACACCCTAAAATGTATAAGACTGTCCCAATACAGCAACAAAAAATGGTCTCAACACAGCATAAAAAATTCTGCCTCAAACGTGAATTGTGCCAAGGCTGACAAACTCTACTGTCACCTCATTTCTAATCCTGGTCCAAGTTATCATCTCCCAGTCAACTATTTTAGCCTTCTCTCAACAGATCTCTCTGCTTTCACTCAACACCACAGCCAGAAAAATGGTCTAAAGCCACAGATCTGGCCACTTATCGTCGACCATTGTTAGCTTCTGTTGCTGTGGTGACAATCTGCTGTGCACTTGGTGGCTTGGACAACACAGTTCTGGAGGTCAGAGATCCCGGAGTTGCGGTATCGGCAGGGCACCCGTCCTTCTGGAGGTTCTAGGGAGGATCCATATTCTGGCGTTTTCCAGATTCTAGGCTGCCTACGCTCCTTGACTTGTGACCCCGTCCTGTGTCTTCAGAGCCAACCCTGTAGCAATTAAATCTCTGTCTCATGTTCTGAGCCTCTGATCTCTTCTTCTGCTTCTTCTTTTTACAAATGTACTTGTTCTTTTTAGTTATACGGGACAGTAGAATGTGTTTTGGCATATTACACATACATGGACTATAGCTTGCCATTCTTGTGGTTGTACATGAGGTGGAGTTAGACTGGTTGCATATTCATATACAAACAGAGGAAAGTGATATCTGATTTATTCTACTGTCTTTCCCATTCACCCTCCAACCCCCATTGTGAGTGAGCATCTGCATATCAGAGAGAGCATTTAGCCTTTGGTTTTTTTGAGATTGACTTATTTCCCTGTGATTCCACTGGACCCTGCTGGACAACCCAGGATAATCCCCTCTTGTCAAGATCTCTAACTTAATCATGCCTCCAAGTCCATTTTGCCGTGTGAGGTACTGGTTTCACAGGCTCTGGGATTCGCTGTAGAACCTTTGGGTAGAAGGCTCTATTTTGTCCACTATGGCCAGCCCCTGAGAGAGCTCTCCAGTGTGGGAGGAGGAAATCCAGGTCCTTACCCATAGGCAGGATCTGGCTCTGCCTCTCAGCTTCATCCAGGCTGGGCTCCCTCCTGAACATAGAGCTTTGGCCACTCCAGCCCCTTCCATTTGCTTGAGCGCTCACACCCACTCTGCCCCGTGGCCTTTGAGTACGCCATTCACTTTCAGACCACCCGCCCTTGCTGGAGCTCTCTGTTCACAGGTACTTCCTTCCGAGAAGGCTTCCTAGAACCCTTTAACCTCCGCACCCAAGGCCCGATCAAGACCTCTGCTCCACAATTTATGGCACCCTCTTCTCTTCCCCATGGCACACACTACGTTTCTAAAGAAAACAGCTCAGGTCTGCACTGGGGCTTCTGTCAAGATAGGGATGGTGTCTGTGTTCGCGGTCCCCTCTGGCGCTCACCAGAACCCTCACTCAGTGGTGCTCAGTTGACCTGTGTGGAATGCATGCAAATGCATATCTGGATTACATAAATTAAGAGGAGAAATGCTTTAAATAATTATTTAAAGCAATTGAAGGATGCGACTGATCGAAGTCACGTCTGTAACTGAGTTTTCTGATTTCCCCTCCTTGACTCGCACTGTCCCGGGGGAGAGAATTTTCACATCCTTACATCCTGGCACGTGGAGCATTTACCTGGTGAACATTTGTCTGTGGAGAGGATGAATGACATGTGCTTCGTACCGTGCTAGGCGCTCCGTCAGCTGTTCTCAGACATCTGGAACAGTCGATCACCTTCTATCCATCCTCATGGAGTGGAGCTCATCTCTACCCAGGGACCCTTCAGCACATCTGAGCTAAACACTCCACCTACTGGGGGCCAGTTTCTATTTTTCCACTGCACCTGGCTCTTTTAAGCATTGCACCTGCCCCCAATTCAGGATTGGACCTGAAATCCCACGGAAGGAGGCCCTGCTGTCATGTGCAAGAGGAATCTCTCCCCCCAGAATTTTTTATTGAGTGAGAAGTTCCAAAACCAGTATGAACCAGCTGGAAATGAACCAGTCAAGCTGGGACAGTGTTGAAGCTCCGTCTTCATGACGGAGCATTTGGAAAACGACAACATGCAGTGCCAAAGAGATGCTCATGGCTTATGATCAGGAGGCTCCCCCTCAATCTCAGATACAGATAGAGGAGCACAAGCCATGTCCCGGTGTCTCCTCCACACCACCCTTCTAATGGCAGTAGTTACCAGCCAGATCTAGAAACATGGAGTCTGAAGTGTTAGACTTTTATGTATTTATTTTCAGTGGTGTGAGTTTAAATATGCAAGTGCTGACACGGGCTGCATTTTTCAGCTTTATGGCCAAGCAGCGTTTTGGTGCAGATTGATGAACAGGAGCACGGGTGTCTGTTGGTGGTAAGAGAGCAAGGCTGGGGTTTTTATCTCTCTCTTCTCCAATTATTCTAAGGAGAAAAGTTTTAGGCAAAGATAAATGGAAATTATCCAATGACTTCAAATATATTACTCCCCAGATCTCCTGTCTGGGTAAATCAGAGATGCTCACAACTACAGATAATGAGATAATTAAAAACTAGTAAATATAAATGTGAGGTGCCTTCTATCATTGAGCCCAGGAAATGTCTCTGATTATGAAACACTGTGTATTTTGAAATGTCATATCAATTATAAGAGACACTTTTACAGATCTCTCGAAGAAATATTTACATAAAACTATATTTTTATACACTATGTAAAATAAGGAAGTATAGATTTAATCAAAACTGTAAATAAGACTAAAGGTATGCTATAAGTGTGAAATATGCAACCATAAAAAATCTTAGCCAAATCCTAAATCAATTTCACTCTGAATTATATTAGCTTTCCCATTACTGTGTCTCCCTCAGCCCCCAGCCTCTTCTCCCCCTCCCCCCTTCACTTATTTTATTGAAGAGGAGACATTTTGGGGAAAAAAGTCACAGTGGTTTTATGTTTCTGTGTTTGTTGAGAAAGGGGTTTAAATTTAGAGTATATTTCTTTCTGCATTCTAATTGCATTTCTCAGTCTCTCCCGGTGCCCAGGACACCACGTGGGTAGCAGTGTGGCTGCAGGCTCTGATTGGGATTGAGCCTTGCCTCTGACCCCAGCTGTGTGCTCTGGGCAAGGAACATCATCTGACAGGTTCTGAGTCTCCTTGTGGGTAAATGGAGGCCAGCTCAGTTGGGTGCTGAGGATTATGGCAGAGGACTCAGAGCAGAGCATGGTGTGTCTGTGTGCCCAGCTGTTGCTCTCATACCACTCAGTATCCAACAGATCCTTGCCTGTTTCTTGGAGTAGTTGAGGTGCCATCCTTTCCACCTCCAGGTCCTGGTTGGATGCAGATAGATTGCGTGTGAGGCCCATGAGATGGTGAGTTGACTTGTGTCCTGGTGACGCCTGGTTGATCAGTGGTTTCAGGGTCAGAAGGAGCTCCTGCAGGGAACCCCATAACTGCATTCCCTCCAAATCAGAATGCTTCATGGACCTTGCTTTCTGGGGGTCTCCCTTTCTCAAAGCCGTTGCTGACTCAATGAATCATGTTACTCCTTTAGATGGAGGTCAAATGTCACCCAAGAGGGGTGGGGAGACCTGGACATTTTAATTTACAAAAAGCACTAAGGTCAAATTACCAACTTGTCCTAGTTTTCCCAGGACTGTCCGGGTTTGGGCACTCAACATCCCATGCCCGGGCAATCCTTCCGTCAGTCCTGGGAAATCCAGAATAATTGAAAGATTCACAATTACATAGGGTTGGTGTGGGAAAGGGGAGTGACTGTAAATGGGCATAAGGTTCCTTTGTTAGGGTGTTGGAACTATTCTAGAACTAGATGGTGCTGATGCCTGTACACTCTGTAAATATGTATTTATATTCCTTGACTTGGTCCTCTGAAAACAGGTGAATTTTATGGTAGACAAATTATATTTCAATAAAATTTCTTTAAATGAAATTATGAGATTGCATTTTCATTAAAATGCACTTCACCTTTTTCATAGAAAAAATAATAGTCTTGTCCACAAAATGAACACATGCATTAGGAATATGAAATCAATTGCCCATTGAATTGGAAAAGATTTTAAAAGACTGGCAAAACTGAGTCTGTCTCAGGCTCGACTGGTCAAAGGTATAAATTAACAAAATGTTTAAATAGGACAACTTGGGGAATCGGTAGTGAAAAAGAAGTGTACATACTCTTTTATTCAGCAGCATCATTTCCAGAAATTTATTCCATGAAGATAATGTCAAGTGTGCAAAGATGTTTGTGCAAGGGTGCTCATCACAGATGGTTTATAGTAGAAACAATTGCTTAACGTTAGAAACAACCTCAATTTTTATTAGTGATGGACTATTTAAATGAGTTATGGCAAAGCCATCCAGGAAACATTCCATCCTAAAACACCATTGAGATGGCAATATAAACCCAGCCCTGACCTGGGAGGACCACATCCCAGCTTGCCTGGGACTGAAATCCCCATGTTCAAGGAAACCCAGGGTTCCCAGTTGAAAGGAGATGAGTGGTCATTAGACTAGCTATAGAAGATGCTTAACAATGACACAAGAAAGTGAATGGGGGTTGTCATGGGATGGTGGATTTCAAGTGAGCTTAACTTTCTTAGGGTTTTTGATTGTTAGATTTTTTTTTTTGGTCGCACTTGAATTTGCTTTTAATAATTGCATTTATGGCTGAGAATAAATATTTTCATTAAAAAATAAACTTCTCTTGATATATTAACAAGAATGTAGGCATATTAAGTGTGTGGGAAGAAAAGATTCTTTTATTCTTATTTTCCCCTTCCTTTACTTTATGCGATTGGCCTTTCCATTTGCAGGAGGTGATTCTACGGGTGCTCATCTACACATCTGTGAATCAACATGAGTACATGAGTTCTGGAGAGCCAGGTCTACTTAGTTTTCTGGGCACAATGCTTGGCACATCAGACAAGCATGTGCTTATTAAAATATGATAAAACCCCCAATTGGAATGAAATGTCAAGGTAATGCCTTTAAAACATTTGGTCACATTGGTGAAGCAAGTTATTATCTTTAAATGTTGCCAATTGATTTGGCTCATTGAACTTCACATGAGCTGACTAACTGCTCGATTGGATAGATGGATGAGTTGTTCCCCCTGGTGTCTTCCAGTTTTGCTTTGTCCCTATGATGACACAGTGTGTGTTTGGATATAAAGTCACAGGTTGTTGTCGGGCAAAAGCACAAAAATAAGAAGTCTCTGCAGAGAAACCCACCCCTTCCTATACATAGCACCAAGATTCATGTGTGCACATACAGTGGCACCCTGTCCCCAGGGTCCCCATCAAGGTTCCTAGTGGATACATGAAATCACAAGTGACCCAAACTCTATCTACTATGCCGTTTGTACACACAGATGCCCATGACAAAATTTAATTTATAAAATCAGGCACAGTAAGAAAGAACAAACAAGAGTAATAAAATAGAATAATTCTAACAATGTGCTGTGATGCAGGTGATGTGACTGTGGTCTTCGAAACATCTCTTGTACTCTCCTTGTCACTGAAGGGAAGCTCTCCACAGGGTCTCTCTGGAGCATCTGAGTTGCCAGCATCACTATTCTTGCACTTTGGGCCATTATTGAGTAGAACTGAGGTCACTTAAACATGAGCGCTGCAGTACCCGACAGACTGATGACCAGGGCAGCTGCTAAGTGGCTAGCAGGAGGCAGGTGTCAAAACATCAGGGACATGCTGAGTCAAGGGGGGATTCCCATCCCAGGCAGGAGGAAGTGGGATAGTGCCGGAGACTCATGATGGCAGGCAATTCGAAACTGGAGAAGTGCTTATTTCTGGAATTTTCCATTCAATACTTTTAAACCGCTATTGACGTTGAGTAACTGCGGATAAGTGGACACCACTGTGAAAGTGTGTATGCTAAACATTTCACACAGTGGAACCACTTCATATGATGGCTTCCGGTCATTCAGCCACATCTTGGCTTCTGTCTACATCTATGCACACATGGCTTTCACGTTGTCCCCCAGCCCAGGGAATGCCCCTGCACACACACGTCACTCAAATGAGTTGACTCACTGTGAAAATGTTAATTTCTTGCTGAATGTCACCCAACTGGAGCTGTTTTCAGGAGTCACCAAAACCAGGCATGGAGCATGTCCTACAGAGAGCCTGGCACCTAGTGGGTGTTCAATAAACACGATTCCCTTTTCCATTTCCTCCTTTTAGGGGCATGGTTTCCAAACTGTTAGAACGAGTAAAGGCTGTTTTGTGGTGATTTTTCCAGAAGCCTGCTGTGTACAGGTGACCTCTGTCTGCCCAGAAGTGTTCTCTGGGTCCATTTCAGGATTATGACCTCCTTAAGGGCAGGGATGTGATCTGTCATCTGTCTCATCCATCTACCTTATCCATCCATTTATCCACCCAGCGGTTTGCATAGTGCTGCAGAAGTTGTAGGATGGGAGATGCTTATAAAATTTAATTTTATCCCATGTGAGAAAAGCAGGTTCACAGCTTGGAGCAGTCTTCCTCTATCAAGTGAACCTGGATCTGGGGCCATCATCACCAGGCAAATAGCAGTGTGCATATTTCCCTCACTCTGGTGCATATTTCTACATACACTTGAACACATTCTCATCTTCCCCTTGATGCCCTGTCCAGGGGCAACGTGGTGGGGCAGAATGTTAAGAGATTTTTCTGGTCAGACACTGCGAGTTCAACTTAGGATCTGCTGCTCATTCATGGAATATGGTTGAGCAAGACCTGAACTTCCAGGACGCTTTGTTCCCTTAAACCTCAAATGGGAAAGATAGTACTTGGTTTCTAGGGCTGCAGTTAGATTGCACGTTTACACCATAGGTATATTCTTGAGCACTATGTGTTTGTACATTTCATATATCTCTTCATGTTTATATATATGTAAATATATATAATATATTTAGTATATACATATATACTTGTGTGTCTGTCTAACTTAGAAAGTGCCTGTTAGAAACTAGGTCCTTAACTGCTAAGTTCTCTACCACTTTTCTTACATTCCATTTTGTACAAGCTGCTAAATACTTATTTGAAAATATTCCACTCTGTACACATGCATGGGAACCCATCAGTAAATACGACTCACGAGAAACATCTCTGCTCGTCTCTGTGGATGTCTTCACCCTGCCCTGGCTTGGCCAGCCTGGGTAAAGACAAAGCCTAACACAAGGGTTGGGTTTGGATGCCTGGAGTCAGTGAAACTCCACTGGTTTTCACATAGAGAAAATATATATTAATAAAATATTACTAGAGTGCCTTACAAATCGACATCAGAAGAGAGCCCTGCGAGGCTACCCATACCCCTCCTCTAGCTGCTGCTTGGTCCACAGCAGACCAGGTGATAGTTCATGCAAGTGGGGCGCTGAGCATCAGGACACGTGCCTGCCACTCACAGAGCTTCTCTGTGGGTCCCCTGGTCCTACAGCTTGTCCTGCTTACAGTTTATATATCTATGTGACTAGTGCACCCCCCCCTAAGAACTCAGATTTCTAGACATGTCTATGGTTGTTTCTTAACAGTTTTCTCTTTGCTATTTTTCAAATGTGGGCAAAATACACAGCTGGAAAATAATAGTGTTCACCTACGGTTTCCTTCATTTGTCCTTCCTTCTGTCCTCTCCTTTTCTGTCTGTCCTTCCTTTCAACCTGCAATGGTTCTTGTGTGGTTCATTCATTCATTTAACCAGCGTCTGTTGAGTGCCTACAATGCGTGCAAGCTATTGCATGTGCCCAGTGTGGGTGGTGGAGGTCATGGTCATGGGTGTCCTGGGGCTGATGGTGAAAGAGGCAGAAACCCTTTGAGAGCATCACATCATGGAGTAGGAAGCCAGCCTTTATCAGTGCAGTGCAGGAAGGCCTCCTGCAGTCAGGAGAGCTTGTGGTCATTCTAGGGGAGGTGACTCAATCACAGGCCTGGGGCACTTTCCCCAGGAGAGTGAAGGCTGTGCTGAGCCTCCAGAGCAGATAAGAGCTAGCTGGGAGAGAGGGTGGACTGAGGGGCTGAGGGGCACATGTCCATGTACATGCCCCCTGTTCAGGGCTGGCTGGAGGCATGGGAGTGGGGAGGTCTGGAGCAGAGAGAAGGCAGGAGACGACGGAGGAAGGCCAGGGGAGAGCCAAAGACCGGGCCCTGTGGAGTTTTGGAACACACTGTAAGGAGTTTAATATAAATTCTTAGGGTCTTCAAATAGTACTGGTGGGTTTTCAGCAGAGGTGACTGTCAGCTGGGGCACGGCAGATTCCAGGGGCAGCCAGGGTGGGCAAGGTTCTGGAAGAGGCTGTGTCAGCAGAGGGCGGGAGGCAAGAGCTGATTACCACCTGGGGGGCTGGTGGGGAAGCACTGTGTTCCAGGGTCCTGGAGGTAACTGGGGACCAAATGTGTGGACCAATAAGACAGCAAGTGAACAGCCTGGGATGCTGTGGCTACGAGCATGGCGGGTAGACATTTCAAGCAGAATTGGAGCAGTAGGACTGGTTTCTTGGGTATGGGGCTTAACATGGGCTGCAAAACAGAAAAAAACCCAGGATCTCAGAGGACATTTCATGTTGGTGGAGCAGGTTAACAAAGCCATGTTATGGTCTGGATGTGAAGTGTCCCCCAAAAGCTCACCTGTGAGACAATGCAGGAAGATTCTGAGGAGAAATAATTGGGTTGTAAGAGTCTTAACCCAATCAGTGAACTAATCCCCTGCTGGGATTACCTGAGTGGCCACTGAGGTGATAGGGTGTGGCTGGAGGAGGTGGGAATTGGGGGCGTGGCTTCGGGTATATATTTGTATAAGCATGTGAAGTCTCTCTCTCTGCTTCCTGATGATCATGTGGGTGGCTTCCCTCTGCCACACTCTCCACCATGATATTCATCCTCACCTCCGGCCCCAAGGAGTACAGTCAGCCTTCTGTGGATTATGACCTCTGAAACTGTGAGCCCTCAAATAAACTTTTCCACCTTTAAAATTCTTCTGGTCAGATCTTTTAGTCACAGCAGCCAAAAAAGCTGACTAAATCAAGCCTTAAAAAGAGGGATTTTGGAAGCAAAGGAGGGGAAAAAAAATCGTCAGTGACATTACATAGCAGCTGGGACAGTCTTCAAAGTGATTTGTCATTAATCATTTAGTTTGATGGCCAAAATCTACATCCACACACACACACACACACACACACACACACACACACACACACAGAACAAAGCAAAATCAGCTCAGAAAGGCTTAATGCAAAAAGTATATCTATTTGATCATGGGAATGAAAATCACTTGTGTGAAAGACTTCAGTTAGAGCTGGATCCAACTGCTCAGACAACGGTGCCAAGTCATTTCCTTCTCTCACAGGGCTGTTCCCTTCTTTAGACTGACTTCATTCCTAGAAAGACTCTTCAGTAACATAAAACCCAGGATCTCAGAGGTGCCAGCAGATCTAGGTTTACTGCACATCTAGAAAGTCCTGGTAGGGTTTCTATTTACCAACAGTTTTAGGGAAGGTTCTCTTTTCTGTCTTATTGGCCTAGCTTTTCTCCCATGTCCATCACTGACCTAATCACCCAATCCTAGAGATTCAAAACTTGGCGCAGTTTTGGGGTTGGATCACATGTGCCCCCCACCCCACTGGAACTAGAGATGGGCTCACTGTCCCCTCTCCAAACCAAATGGACAGGGAAAAGGGAAGGAATTTTCTCCACTAGAAAGTGGAATATCGCAATGACAAGAAGAGTAAATGTATATTGGACAGGTGAGTGAACACGCAAACAAATAATGCAGATGTTCTTTACCTCACCAGATGCTGAACAGGTAATTTGGTGAACTTAGAGGGTGAACTTCCATTTTAAGAGATTTCTTTTTGTGACAGCCTCTTGGGCACATACTAGTTTATAAATACCCTTCTATGGGAAAACCATGTCTGTACTTGATATTTGTGGTGTTTGCTGGAAGGTAGAGAATCTCCATGTCTGTCTCTTCCTCAGATGGGGTCTAATATCAGACTCAGTCATGTTCTCCATTCATGAGAGGAAGCTGTTTTTCTCACCTGGAATCTTTTAAAACAGCATGAAAATTGTCATAAAATTGCTAGTCGAGTCATACCTGGAAGGTGAAACAAACTTCAGTTGTTCTTTCTCATTTTCTGATGGAGGCAGATTGATACGGGTTTGGGCTCATAATTCAATGAAGATATGTCCTTGACGATGACTCAAGAGGGGTGTCTAATTTAGAGCCCTTATTCTCTCATAAGTTATTTTTTTTCATGTTCTTCTCTGAATTACTTCATCCTTTAGAAGATTTTTTTTTAAATTTAATTTTATGTTCTTTTCATTTTATCTTGATTAAGCTTTGAAAGGCCTTTCTGAGAAACTTATTCTGGCTGATAATTAATTTTAAGGTATTCTTTCCCAGTTCGTAATAGCTTTTGTTATTGTATAATTAAAAACAAAATTAAAATATTTCTGCCCCCTCACTGTTGTGAAGCCTATAATCCAGCTCCCGGCGACGATGGGGATGTCACCGTCGGAGGCAGAACGTGGCGCCTTCGCTATCTATGCAACTAAATTAAAACTCCAGCAAGAAGAAACAAAGCAAATATTCCATCGTTTCATGGGATCGATGAGATTTTATGATAAATGATTTCCTCCCATCATTCAATACTCTTATCTCGTCTTTTCAGGGTTCTAGGATAAATGGGGGTGAGGATTAAGTCACTGCTAACCTGGCATAGTCCTTACAACCTCATGGGGCTTGCAAATCCCCACTAAAGTAAAACTGTCCCCAACCTTAGGCAAAGGAGAGGACCTAACAGGGAACCATGAAGGACAGTTCCTGCCTATTTCTCAACTTCCGGAAGCGTTGTGGAGACAGAATCCTAAAGACAGCTCACCCAAGATTCTCAAAGCCAGGTTATTGACACCATGAAGGGACTTTGCAGGTGTGAAGTCTTGAGTCAGCTGACCTCAAGCTAAGATCAGATGAGTAAGACCAATCAGGTGAGCCCTTCAAAATTAGAGAGTTTTCACTGGATGGAGGCAGAATGGGAACCTGGAGGTATTCATGGATCCTCAAGGACTCAGGGCACGGTGACAGTCCTGTCCTAGAGGTGGAGGGAGCCACCTGCCAGCACCACAAGAACCAGTGGAAAGGTGAGAGCAGCCCCAGTCCCCGATAGCCAGCAAGGAGAGGAGACCTCAGTCTTTAAACCACACGGACATGAAGGGACAGGGAAGCAGATATTCTCTCAGATCCTCTCTAGAAAAGACTGCAGCCTGGCCAACACTTAGACCTCAGCCTGGTGAGACCTTGGGTAAGGAAGCCAGAAAGCCCAGCCACACTCTCTGTACCTCCAGACCTGCAAACTGTGAGATCATAAATGGGAGTTGCTTTTAGTGGCTAATTTTGTAGTATTTTGTTACACAGAAAGAAAACTAATACAAGCATTTAAAAGCAGATACATAAAATCATGTAGAAGTAGGGGACAGCGTGACTTGGACATAGACCTCTTAGATGTCAAGGCCAGCCCCTCCAAATGGTGGCAACATTACTGAGCTTCTGAAGATGCATGGAAGCAGATTCTTAGAATTAGCTCAGAAACCATTTTTAGGAGTTCTTCATTCCTCCCAATGAAGAAATAAAAGAAAAATCAAACCCAATAGGATAGTTATATGCTGTATGATTATGTTTTGGTCAGCGATGAGCTGCATGCAGGGCAATGGTCCCTCAGGGTCATATTGTCTAGTGACATCGTGGTTGTCTCAGTTGGTGTAAGTGCACTCTATGATGTTCACATAATAACAAAACCACCTGTGGAGACGTTTCTCAGAGGGTATCCCTCCTGCTGAGTGGTGCATGCTGGCCAAGCAATCTCTCCCTCTGCATCACTGACCTTTACGTACTCGAGAACAATAAGTCAGGGACAGAGAGAAAAGGATCATATGTTTTCTATGATATGTGGAGTGAGAGGGAAGAGATGGATAAAAAGCGTAGCCATGAAAGCAGAAGGGAGGCCCTTGGGGTAGAGGAAGGAGGTCCAGGAATGGAGGACAGAAAGGAGGAGGGTGGTATGGAGAGGGAAATTGATCTAATTATTCGTGAATATACCACTATGAAACCCACCACTTTGTATAATCACTTCGCAGCAATACAATATATTCCAGTGACACTGTGCCTGTAAGACCAAGAGAAGGAGAAAATGTGAGCTTCCCAGAGCAAGGTCCTTGATGGGTGGAATGTGTTCATGAGCTCCTCTCCTATTCCCATCGGATGGATGTGTCTGGGACAGGCTTTTGGGGTGGGGCTGCAATTGGAGTCTAGCGGTGGAGCCGGGGATGCTGCTCAGCACCCTGCGCAGTTCAGGCTGCCCCCGAGTTCCCACAGGAAACCACAGATGTCCCAGATGAACAGGTCTGCCTCTCTGCAGTTGAGAGATCCTGAATGACAGGTTCTGCCTTGGTTAGGATTTTAGGACAAATGGGAAGATCTTTTGTTTCCTCCACCCCACCACAGTCCTGGTCTTCACTGACAGCATGCTCTTGATGGTTTTGCAGAATATTTTATCATCTGCCTCAATTTTAGTCTTCTAAGCCCACACACCTGCTTAGTTCCTGTCCTTTGACCCACTCGCTCCCATGACAGACACAGGAGAGCACTACCCCGTGCCAGGAGCTGCTGCACAAGTGTCAGCTTCACCTTTATGCAGCTTTTGTGGAAATTCTGAAACACAAACGCTCTTATCCCCCCTCATGGAGGGAGAAAGTAGAAGAGTACAGGAGCCAGGCGCCACGCCTTGGATGGCGAAGCTTGTGAGTGGCAGAGGTGCATCCTGACCTCAAAGCCCACCATCCTAATAGCAGCGCTTGCTGCTTCCTCTGTGCCCATTGAGATTAAACTTGCTTCTGCTTTTAGTTTTTAAAAACTCCCTAACAATTTTGCCCGCTGACCTTTGGTCTGATACTTAACATCGCCTATCTGCTCCTGTTGCTGGATTTCCGTGATTTCCAACCTGTTGCCACTCATTCCTTATCGCAAGCGTTTATCCCTGAAGTATGTCATATTCTGCTTCTTCCTTATCGGATATAGTGAAGACACAAATTTGCAAAGTGAGATGGAAGACGAGAGCCATCTGTTACTCTTCATGGAGCAACAGGGGCCACCTTTGCAAAAACACAACATTGGGTCATATCTCACGGTCTTGCATCAAACTTCTCAATGGCTCCCCATTTCTTAGGATAAATCTCACCTTCCTGGACATGACCCACAGCGTGCCGCACAATCTGGCTCATACCTACCTCTATGGTTTCGACAGCCAGGCTGAGGGGACAAAGAGACTTTTAAGTATATGGTCATTCAATTACAGTCATTTATCAAACATACAGGGGGTCACATCACTGTCCCACTGGAGGGATTCTAATGAGTGTGACTGAGCAGCTACATGAATCGTGGTGGGGACTTAGGATGCAGTATGAGCCCGACCACTTCTGTCGAATCAGACAGTCATGAAACTATCACTTTTCATGGAGATAAGTACTGGGGAGGAAATCAACGAGTTCTGTGAGAGCCCACAATAAGAAAGAATCTGGGTGTGTCTGGGAGAACGCCCAGGGAAGTCTTCTACTGATGCTCAAGCCAAGACCAAAGAAAGTGAGAAGCGAGAATAAACCAGATTAGGGAGTGGATTCTGTTTATAGGTCTAAACAAAGTACACGCACCATCCCGTGGAAAAGTAAGCGTGGAGCTTGAAGGGCCATGGGAGATGGCAGAGCAGGAGCTCAGGAGGACAAGAGTGATGCTGGGTTGCTGTGGAGAGGCTGCCCTGCCCTGGTATTCTGGAGCTCAGCCAGGCCCCTTCCCAGCTTCCTTTGAGTAAGATGCTGCCACGTGGTTATTCCCCGCTGAGGCTGTCAAGGAAGGGAGGTGAGAAAGTGAGCACCGTCCTTCCTTTCCCCCTCTGCTGGATGGGACAAAGACAAAGGTGAGGCCCGAGAGAGGCAGGATCCAGGGCACCCCAGGGAACCACTAGCCAGCCTAGACTGGGAGGGAGAATTCATTGATCATTTTGTTATCACGTGACTGCTGTATGAATGTAGTCACCAGTGACTCAGGAACAGTTGAGAAGTGGAGTTGTGAATCTTTCTCCCAGTGCAGAGATCTGTAGATGGCCCTTATTTTGTTCCCATCTGATTTGTTTATTTACTTATTTATTTATTTATTTTAAAGTGATTTCCCTGTCGAATTATTTATTTGCTTATATTTATGTGGTTCTGAGGATGGAACCCAGGGCCTCACATGCACTAGGCAATCTCTCTACCACTGAGCCCCAGCCCCAGTCCCAGCCCTGATTTATTTATTTATCAAACATATAGGGAGTCAACATCAGCCATTTTCCTGGGTCCTGAGCATATGCAGATGAATAAGCCACACTTTCTATCCTCGATTCCAGATGGGAAAGGGAATTGACGGATATCCACATGCTGAACAAGGCACTATTCATGCTGGAATGGAAGTGTGAAGGCGATGTTTCAAGCCTGTGTAGAGAAAATGTTCTTGTGTGGGGAACCCGTGCTCCATGCTGTCTTTGTCTATAGGCTCCAAGTGCCAAAAGATGATGCTGATGGTTCTGTGCTGACCAAGAGTGTTCTGCTTTCCAGAGCGCTCCGAGATATGCCATCTCCCTTCATTCTCCGGCAGACCTGGGCCAGGTGGCCAGGCAGTGCTGGCTCTCACTGACGACTACAGGGAAGCTCAGCACATTGATGAACTTCCCCGAGAACCCATGGTTGATGAATCTTGGGGTCTTAGGGAGATTGGGGTTCCTGAGGCGGGGCCAGGCTGACAGGGGTGGGGAAGGGGGAACTCCAGGCACGCAGAGGAGTGGCTGCCTTTCACCTGACCCCATTGTATTTCAACACTAGTAACTAGCATGGCCCTCCCAGGCCAGACACCACAGACGGTTGGCCCAGGCCCCTGCTGTGCCCTGCCGACTGGCCCATGCTCCCTCGCTCTGCACAGTGTATTAATTTTCTTTTTAAAAACGCATTTTTAGCATTAAAACTATATATACACACACAGTAAAAAAGGAGTAAAGAATATAAAAGTGAAGTCAATTTTTCTTAATTTCCCCTTCAAAACCGGTCACTTAATGCCAGAGGCCATGACAGTTCCTGCATCATTTAGGGACACTGCATGAAACCTACACACTCAGACACAAGCTGGGGCCCACTGTTCTTACCCCTTGTTGTGTGGTTTTCTGTTTAATGTGTCTGGGAGAGCTTCCGGGTCCTGGCATGCGGGTTACTCATTCCTTTCATAGCTTTGGAGTAGAACTCTGTAGGTTTCATTCATTTATGTAACCACCTATATCATGTAGACATATAATTTAAAAATATGCAGAATATTTTCCATAAAAATGCACAAATAATCTGTATACTCATCTATAAATACCTATGGATTATCTATTTACCCATAAATCAATCAATTAAATCAGAGGCCAGGTTCAGCCTGCTACCTGTTTCTGTGACGGCAACACTCCTGGGACACAGAGGCTCCCATCTGTTCATGTCACAGCAGAGTGAGGAGTTGTGACGGAGACCATGAGCGCACAAAGCCTGGGACATTGACTATCTGACCTTATAGTCAAGTTTGCCAAGACCTACGTCTCATGTGGTTTGTGCATTTATCTGTGTGAATTAGATAGATCAACCTCATACGGGTAGGTTTTGTTTAACTATTTTCTTACTGGGGAATATTTAGGTGGTTTGTAGAGTTTTATCATCAGTACTGCTATGAACATCCTTTCACATAAGATTTTGGGTAAACCAAGGTTGTGCCTACCTGATAAAGGCACAGTAGACTTGCTGGAACTACCATTTCATGCTTGTCTCTGGAAAGTGTGCAACAGTCTTTGCTCCACCACAGGGGGCTTGGAAAGATCTGTTTCTGTTCACTATCACCCATGCCTTATGGTGATCTTTGCTGTTTTTTAAAATTATGAGTGTAGTTGAGCAACTTCATGTGTGTTTAAAAGTTGTATTGTCTCCCTGGCGAACATGTTAAGCTTTTCTCTCTTATTAGGATGTTGTCTTTTTAATACTTATCTTTTTATAAGAAATAACAATATTGGTGTTTCTTATCTAATTTATTATCAACTATTGACATATGAGAATTTTCTGCTTTCAAAATGAAGTCTTGTTCCTTGGTACTTTCTGGTTGTTTTCATTTACATTTACATTGTTTATCTCTATATAAGTTTTCACTATCCAACTATCCACTTTTCTTAAAATATCATTGAATTTAATCAAATGTCTTTTTATCCTTTGAACATCATCAGTTTTTCCGGCCATTGACCACCTAGTATGCTAAATTATGCCAACAGGTTAGAAACCTCATCTGGACATGGCGAATCATTCTTTTAATGTGCTTTAATTAGCTTGATATTAACATTTAATTTTAGACTTTTTGCATGAATATTTACATGTTGCATTGATTGGTGATTTTCTTGTGCTTTGTCCAGGTTTTATCAATGGTGTGGGGGCTTCAGAAATGATTTTAGGGTGGTGCGTGTTTCTTCTGTATGTTCTGAGACATTTTAAATATGTTTGGAATTTCCTGCTCGTTGAATTCATTTGGGAAACTCTCAGGCCTAGTGTTATTGGGGTGGGTAATGGGGGTTCCCTAGCCATAGAGCTTCCAATTTGTGTTGTGAAAGCAATTTATCGAGCAAGTGCTCCTGGAAGAAGGGACCCGGGGGCAACAGAACAGAGCAGAGAGTCTAAGTAAGGACAACGTCTCAGCTGAAGTGGAGCAGTGGGCTGATCCCACCAGGAGCTCTGGAGCTTGAACACCAGCTCTGAGTATCTTCTGAGGTGGGGCGGGTGGCCCTGGGTGTTGGGGTATAGGTGAGGCCCTGGCTGCCAGCAGCTCCCCTGACCACCTCTTCAGGGACGGCAGAGTAGAAAGGTAGGCGGCTCCCACCAGGTAAGGTAATTCTCTGAGAAGGAGCATCTATGAGCTGTTGGCCTGCACGCCCAGCTCTGGGGACAGGTGTCTTGAAGGTGGCCTTGGCGGAGGGAGCACCAATGGTTTCACGGTAGGAGACTGGCATTAGGATGACTTGATTTACTTCTTGAAGACAGTTTTCCTATGACAAAATTTGGCACATAGTCAATCAACTTACTCTCAACAAACATACTTTATACCAGCCTTTAACCTTAAGTTATTTTATAATTTTAGAAATGGCTGTAAAATATAGGAATATATGCTATAAAACAAAGGATTAGTATTTAGGATAAAATGATAAAATATCTCTTCACCTCCTGGTCCTCTTCCTTCCTCAAATCATGCTGCCCTTCCGAGAAGTGGCCTCTGTTAGCAGGTGTGTTAATTGCTGTGTGTGAGTGTGTGTTAATGTAGGTATATGTACAGAATGTACTCACGTGTGTGTGCACGCGTGTGTAAATGTAGGTATACATAGAGTATGTACTCACATGTGTGCGTATGCATTTGTGCATTTTTTAATTTTGCGTGACATTTGCACAGTCACTTATTTTCATAAGGACCTGGACGTCAATTTACAGAGGTGGCCACACAAGTCAGCGCAGGTTCATGTTGTCTGACGTAGACTTTGGCTGCAGCTCGTGGTCTCCATGTGTGAAATAAGGGTTTGCATGTTTGAAATAAAATGTGAATTGATTCCTGGGTTCTGTGAAGCCTAAGACACTTGGCATGGGGGGGTAAGAGGAGATGAAGTTGATGAAGTTGAAAAGTAAATCTCTTCAGTGTCAGTGGCTGGGATCGTCTCAATTTTATAAAAGTCATTACTTACAAACAATGTAATAACCTCTTCTGTATCATCCTCATTTTACTATATAAACCCAGGAAGCATTTACTGAGCACATTCTTGTGCCCCCTGAACAACATCTCTGAACTCCAGTTTCCAGGGGAGACCTGCCCTTTGGGGGTTGGCTATCATTTAAATGAGGGGTGTTTATAAAGCATGGGGTACACTTCCTGGCACAGAGTAAGCTCTAATGACTGTTGATTTGTTCCACTGCTGCTTCCCGTCCCCCTAACTGCCTGATGATGGCTCTACACTTTAGCGTGCTCTCCACTAGGACAAGAAGGGAGCCCGCCAGGTCCACATGGAAATACCAAACCACCCTGTTCAAAAGCAAGGCACATGGGTGACCTGTGGCCTAGTGTTGTGCAGACAGACCGCTCAAGTCTTGGTGGATGATTTCTTAGAAATGAATAACCTAGAACAATCTGCCAAAGCCTCAAGCTGTTCCTGCTTTTTGGATACATGAAGGATGAGGGTTAACAGGTAAATCACATACCAGGATGCCAAAGGAGAATGCTCTACCGTTTCAAGGCCAGCAGGTTACTTGATAAAAATGAAAACCAAGCAAATGAAACACTTATAGCAGACGAGCAGAGCTGACAGTGGCCTCCTCTCTAAATCACCAGCCATTTTTATATAGTGGGAGTGTGGCGGGCCGCTGGGGACTTGGGATTGAATCTTCTTTTTGGACGATCTGTCCTCTGAGTGGGCTCTGGGAGTCAGGTGCCTGCTGCGGGAGAAGGAACCATCTGTGGAAACAAATACCCCTGGAACCCAACTCCAGCTTCCGCTAGTAAGCAATTCCATCTCTGATCCTCTGAGGATGAGGTCTTTGAAGTGCATGCTCTTATTCAAGCTTGTTAATTGGGTGCTTCCTCCCTGGGGAGATGCAGCAGGCAGGATGCCCCTGCTTTATCTCAGGGTGGAGGAACCCTCAGGGAAGCCTGGAACAAGAGGAGACCTGCCTGGGTTTAGGGCAAGTGAAATACACTCCCTCCTCCTGGTTGCTAGGAAGGGAGGCCACAGAGCTGCCTTAGGTCTCTCTTGGCAGTCGTGTCATTTGGAGAGACCCCAACTGCACCCGAGGAGCGTGCCATTCTCTTCTCACAAAGGCTTTGCAAAGAGCTGAGTGGCCTCAACTTGAATTACAATCGCGCCTCCTTTCCGTGTCTGGCTTCTAACCCTCCGAGCAGATCTTTTGATGTGTGCGCATTTTCCCGGCTTGGAGGTTTTTCTGGCAAACTGCACAGTTGGCAGTGGGCACAGCGCCGGCCTCTGCAGAGCTGGCAGGGAATAGGGTAATGTACTCAGCACCCACAGAGTCCAAAGTCACTTGAAAGAGACAGTGACGGTCTCTAGATGAAGTTGGCGAGAAGATAAAAGGGGCCTGGGGCCTCCGTCTTGGCCACATTGTTTGATTTCAGTTGATGGCCCCAACAAACGTTCAACTCATTTTCAGTCGTGCAGATGAAAATGTCCTTCCAAGACATGGGGAGGAGGTGAGAAGACACATGGAGGGTCCCCGAGGACCGGGACGGTGGGAGAGGAATGCACGTTGACGGGCCCCGAGTGTCGTGTTTTCTGACCTTTTTCTTATCACAGTGATTCCCACCCTGGGAGCCAAGAGCACCTCAGCTGTCTCTGGAGTCCTTGGTGAACCCACTGGTCACTGTCCTGCATAGTGCGGGGAGGCCAGTTAAGCAATGTGACGAGGAAGTGTTCTTAAGTAAGAGAACAGAGCCCGGGCTAGGTTTTGATGTTTTCCATAGGGAGTGGTTTCAGAGTTTGCGTCTCAGGGTGGATAAATGTGACCAAAGTGACTTACTTACAAGGTGGCATTGACGGGATTCCATCCAGGATCAGCCAGATTTCAGAACCCTGCTTTTCAACCCCGGTTCTCTAGGACCGAGGATTAGAATTACAGTCACCGTGTTCCTTTGGGACATTTCTTGTGTCATTTGATTCACACAAAATAATTTTATCTGGATGATGGCTGGCTACCCTGGTGAGCACCTGGGTTACTCTAAGACTAAAACCACTTCATCTCCTTGACTGAGCTCCGTTTGTTCACGTTATCTGCCTCCCTTTGGTAGCTGAGAGGTGGCACTCAAACGGAGAGATGCTGAGAAAGAATGGTAGGGGTCAAGCCTGTGAGCAGCTGTGGAGGTGCTGTCCCCACACTCCGTTCACCAAGGCCACTGGCTTAAGGCTCAGGGTGAGCAAAGTCACAAAGGGCTAGGGACACCCAGGAGTTCTCAAGGGCCGAGAGGTTGACGTGTATTGAAAGAAGAGCATCATCAGATCGGAGTCGGTGTTAAAGGGGGAGACGACAGCCTGCGGGCAGAATCGCTTCTACTTTGAGGACTCAGAGCTCGGCCGCGTGCCTCGTGCAGTCCGGTGGGTTCTCTGGTGTGTGAGCTGTGGACACGTACACAACCCCGGCTGACTCTTGGACCTTGGTAGGACTTTCACAGGGAGGGGAGTAATCAGAGCTATTTATATTTGCATATTATCTCACTGTAGCTGTCTTGGGCTACATAATCTTCCATAATAACCTCCCTTGGGGTTGTTCTAGAAGCATTATTGTTTTTGTTTGTGTTTATTTTGAACTCTGGGCTGCACTGCTGGGGATCCCGGCTCCAGGTCATTGCTTGAATGACGCCCAGGTACATTGAACTTGGCAAGGCTACACCTGCTGTCTTGGGAGCAACAGGTGCTCACTCTGTGTCAGCAAACTGCAGTTGAAGAAGACGCTGCTTCCCAAACTCCCAGAACACCCGGGTCTCCCTTCACGTCCTCCCAAGGAAGGTAAGCAACTCCTACATTTCTGGATGGACAGGCAGCAGAGAGGGCCATCGGGCTTAGAAATATTAGTGTAATTTATGCAACAAAAACTTGTTATGCTCTGAGATAGAATCATAAATCTCTTTTAGTTATTCATATGCAAATGTTGAAAGCTCACACGCTCCTATAATGGATGAGCGTCCATAATGACTCCTGCCCTATTCACGTTTAATGGAGAAGAGATAAACACACACACTCACACCATCAGGTGTCTTTGGAGCTGACTGCCGTGCAGAGGTGAAAGGTGTTGGTAGAAGAGGTATGTTCATTAGAGAATATGTGCCCAACTTAGTCTACTCTAAAGGCTTGAAAATGAAATCATTATTTACAATAAACAGTTCTGAATTATTTGGGGGGCTTCTACCTTTCAGTGATTTCACTACTTGCCTTCATTAGGGAGTAGGCTGGGAAAGCGGCAGACAATAATAACTGCTTTTTTTTTTTTTAGCATGTTTATACCTCTCAAATTATTCTCAGAGACGTTTATTAATTATTTCATTCAATAGCTTTGGTAATAAATTAGCTTTTATGTGATTGCCAACACTAAATGACTTGCTCTATAGCAAGTAAGTGAAAGAAACAGAACCAAAGACTGGTCATTGCTTTCTCTGGACTAGTTAGCTCTCTTGCATGGTGGGTGGGTGACGGGAAGCTCACGACTCAGCCCCTTTCTTCATCTTTGCCTTTTCTCCTGGTGCTGATTCCATTTGCAAGTAAGCTCTCTCTCACTGTGGCTGGGTGACGCCAGCAGCTCCAGGCCCGCATCCCAACTTCTCAGAACACCCAGAGGACAAAAAGCCGCTTCCTGTTTGTCTTTCCAGCCAAAGGCCCAGGCTCAGCCTGGATTGAGTCACATGGTCATTTCTGAGGCAATCGCAGTAACTGAGAGGCACTGATTGGGCCAGTGCACATGTAATGTTGGAAGGGGACAAATGCCATCTTACCCTGTGGACTTGGTGGCCTAGAAGCTGGAAAGACATATTTCCCTGAGAAACATTAGGGAGCTTTCATCGAAAGAGGAGTGACCAAGTGCTGACCAGGCAGCCACCACGGTCACTACACTGGTTCGTGGGCAGGAGACAGGGAGTGTGAATGGACCATCTTCAAGTAACTGTGGAGGGGGCTGAGCTCAGAACTCATTTCATATTTCCCCAAATTTTCTTCCAGCTGTCCCCTGTATTATTTTTCTTACAGTCCCTGTAGTTTTAAATAATTTTCAAGCAAATTTGATTTCTTAAATAGTAACTGATTTTTCCTGTTTGTATTAATTGTTTCCTGACTAGTATAATTGGGCCGACACAGAGTGATTACAAAGTAACCCAAGCCTGACACTTAATAATTCATCACCCATCTAAACTTCTATTTCTGGGCCAAAAATCTGAAAAGATTTTTGAGATACTAAAAGTAGTTTGCAAAACCTGGTGATTTCTTAGGAGTCTGAAAGCCCAAGTGTGGAGCGTGTGGAGCATGTGAGCCTCGGAGTCATCCCCCTGTGGCGGCGGACTTCACCCCTCCCCCAGCTTCGGGTACCTCCATGGTCACATGTTCCAACCAAAGAGCTGGTGGACCAAGCAGGCTGTGAGTAAAGGGACAGATCTCACTTGAAGACCTGGTTTGACTGTAATTATATACGAGTCTCCTCTTTCTTTGTTATAAACAATCTAGTAAACTGTTGAAATAGATCATAAAGGTTGATCTCTCAGGGAGAATATTTCGGATGCCTGGGGCTCAGGATTAGGGAGTGATGAAGGCAAAAAAAGAAAGCTGTCAGTGGGTAGCTCTCCCTGGATGGCTTTCATCTTCACCAGATGTCAGAAAATTCTGTCAGCTTGACTTTGAAAATGGATTCCAGCATCCAACATGTCCTCTCCGACGGAAGCTCAAACAACCTTAATTTGTTACCAAAATGATTGCAGTCATTTCTCTATCACCTCACTGCTCCTCTCCTCGCCCCTGTCTACAGTCTGTTTTCAACCTCACAAGAGAATGATTTGTGTGCCGTGTACCTAGAGACCCACCGCTTTTCACTGCCTCAGCCCACACCTTCATTATCTCTCACCCAGACTAGCAGAATGGTCTTCTAAGTGGGCTCCCTTATTGTGCTTTTGTTTTCTACCATCTAACCTCAGGAGTAGCCCGAGTGATCCTCATCTGTCTATCAGATGCCATTTTTCTGTTGAACCAATCTCAACTTTCCACTACTGTAACAAAATACTTGAGATAATAAATTTTTAAAGAGAAAAGGTTTACTTCAGCTCATAGTTTAAGAGGTTTGCAGGCCATGACCAGCTGGCCTTGTTGCTTCTGGGCCATAATGAGATAGCGAGCACATCATGATGAGAGCAAGTGGCAGAGCAAAATGACTCACTCCCAGCCAGGGAACAAGAATGTGAAGAAGAAGATGGAGTCCTCATTTTCCCCTCAAAGGCTTGCTTCCAGTGACCTAAGGACCTCCCAGTAAGGCCTCCTCTTAGAGGTTCTGCCACATCCCAATACCATGCCCCTGGGGACCAAGCCTTTAGCATTGGGGTTATTTGAGATTCAAACTCTGACACTCCTCATCTCACCCTGGGTAAAAGAGTCCTTGTAGTGGCCATGTCTGCCTGATCTGCCTTCACTGCCTGTGCCGGTCACCTCTGATGTCACCTCTGTTACAACCCCTCTTGACTCTGCTCAGCTGCACAGTTCTTCCGATGCAGCTGCATGTGCCGGGTGTGCCCCTGCCTCGGGGAATTGACACTGTTCCTCTGCCTGGAAAGCATCTGCACTCAAGAGATCGCTAGCCTGCCCCTCCCCTCCACTCAGATCTTGGTCCAGTTGTTGACTTTGAACAAATGGGGGCTTCCCTGGCCACCATGGTAATTTCCCACAGGGCCTGTAACCCATCACCACAAACTTAGTGATGTAAAAGAAGTCTTCTGGAAGAGGTCAGAATCCAGAATGTTCTCCATCAGTTAGAATCAAGGGGTCAGCAGGCCTGCATCCCATTTGGAGTCCCCTGGGAAGACTCAGATTCCTCCCTTTTACATGTGTGTAGACATGGCCCACATTCCTTGGCTTGTGGCCCTGTTCCATTCGCCAACCATATCTCTCCAACATTGGCTTCTTGCTCCATGTCTCCTCTGCCTCCTTCTTATAAAGATCCTTGTGATGCTCCTGGACCCACCCAGATAATGCCAGAATGGTCTTCTCACCATCTTCACCTTCATCACATCTGCTAGGTGCCCTTTGCCATGTAAAGCTTACAGATTTCTGGAATTAGGACATGGACATTTGGTATAGGGGAGGAACTGGCCACCTAAACCCCCCTCTGTAAGTCAGCCTTCCCCTGCCAACACAGTCACCCCTTTCATCTGACATGTTTCATTATTTACTTATTTGTTTGTTTACTCCATCAATAGCTTAGAAGGAAGGGATTTCTTCTGCTGTGGTCCTAGAGCCTCACACAGAGCAAGCATCCAATATATATTTTAAATAAGTTACTCATAAATATGTCATCCCCCCCCCCAAAAAAAAAACAGTATAAAGGAAAATTTCACATGGATTCTATTTTGGGCTCTTGTAAATGCTGACAGAGACCAATATTTCAAATGCCATTACTCACCAAATATTCTCTTTTCTGCTCAATACAGACAAGAGCAAGGAAGAGAACCGGGTGGCACATACCTGTGAGAGTCACTCTGCAATCCTGCTGTGCACAGTTGGACTTGGAGGCTCAATATATACCATCCGGTGCCTGTCTCATCACACTCTCCATCTGTGATTATGATTCCTGTGCTGAGAAGCGAAAATAAATTTTAAAAGAGCAATTTATTATTAGCCTTTGAAACAAAACCAGGGCTTTGCACTTCATCACTTAAATTGAAACTTGTCTTACATTATTTTATTTTAGTTTTTTAAAGTGACAGATAACACTGTATGTATTTCAGATGTACAGAATGTGTTGACTGCATTATTTTTGAATTGCTGTATTCAATCTAGGGAGAGCAACCTATACTACTGTTTCTGAATGTGGCCATTTACAGGTGTGTAAGGATTTATAATCCTAGCAGCTGCAAATGAAAAAAAAAATGGGGAATCTTCCTGAATTTTCAAATACAAATTATATAAAATAATTTCAATACTATTACTTTCAGCATATTGGATGTTGGGTGCGTGGGAGATCTTACCTTATGGTTTTATTTCTACTCTCGGGTGTCTCCCAGCTGAAGTTAAGTTTCTGTCTCTTTTTGAGAAGAGCATCACGTAATCCCTTGCCCTTCCCCCTCCTCTCCGAAGGGTGCCAAGACAAAGGGCGCCAAAGTCAAAAGTTTTCTCCGCCAATCCCCATGGGACACAGTGTCAGCTCTCCCGTTCCTGAGTCACCCTGCCAATCAGCACCCGCCACGTGGCCTAAGCAACCCTTCTTAAACTGAAGCTTGCAGCCTCAGGCTGCTGCTCTCTTCCCCTTTGGGTAGCCCCCCAATAAAATCTCTTGGTTGAATTTCCATCAGGTGAGTCACTCGCCTTTCACTGGATGTGAAATAATTTAACTTTCAGATAAGAAGCACATACACAAAATACAACATTTAAAAGCTCAAAAGAGTCTATTATAGCTCCTCACCCAGTGAGTTTAATAGAAGTTTCCACCATGATGGGAATATTCATGCTGCACAATATGGTAACTGTTAGTCCCAGAGGCAACTGAACGTTGGAACTGGGTCTAGTACAATTACAGAACCAGACTTATAACTTAAAACCCCTATGTGGTCATGGTATTGTCAAAGCCACTCCAGCCTAGGAGCTTCTCATTGGGCAAGTCCCTTCTGTTCCCAGTGGTATGGATTCAGCCATGGGGACTCCACACATCTAACATATGCACGTTTCTCTACTTTTTTTTTTTTTTTTTTTTTTTTTTTTAGCTGATGTGACTTCAGTGTGTGGTACTTAGTGATCCAAGTCAATCAGGGCAGACCCTGCCCTTCCCAGGGAGTCTTCAATTCAGCCTTCTTTGGGGAAGATCATTGACATGGAGTGAAGGGCACGAAGCCGTGGGGGACAGTCAACTCTCTCACTGTGACAGGCCAGGGAATGCCAGCCCTTCCTGGTCAGCCTTTTCCCTGAAGCCCTCCTGGGTCTACCCTTAAAGCTTCTAAAACAAATTCAGACAGAAAGAGATGGTCTGGGGCTGCTTCATCCCAAGTGACAGCGGAACACAATTATGGCTGTGAATGTGGTTCTGCTGAGTTTTCACCACCGCTGTCCCCCAGGGTGAGGGAGGTTGGATGTCATCACATTCTGTCACTTGCGACTTTGGGTGCAGTCGGGCAAGAATCCAAAGACAGACTCACACTCCTTCTTATCCTCCTCATAGCCATCTAGTAGCAGAGGTTCTCCAAGAGTTCCTTGGAATGGGTAGTAAACTTCATTCCATGTCAAGTCTCACAGACAGTCACCAGAGACAGTGGTACAGCAGCACAGGAATGGTGAGACAGTGTCCTTCATGGTCATGATGAGGGAGAGGAACCACCATTTCTAAAAATGTCAAAGGATCACTCCTGATACCCTTTTCTTCATAATCTCTGTCTCTAGTAGACTTCAGTCTTGTCCACTAAATATTTGTCTGGTAAATACTGATTTTACCAACCCCCTAATGGTTTCTGCAAGATGACCTACAAACACTGTGCAAGGAGTGATGGTCATTGGAAGTAGTGTGGGCTGGAAATAATGATTGCATGCATCTCCAAAACCTTCTTCCACCAGGCTCCTGTGCACAGGGATAGGGTGAGATCAATGCACACGACTCCTGCAAACAAAATCAGGGTTTACTTGTGGCTCTGAAAACTGTTTTGTTTTTTGAAATGTTTATTTTTGAGTCATAGTTGGACACAATACCTTTATTTCACTTAATTATTTTTATGTGGTGCTGAGGATTGAACCCAGAGTCTTGCACATGCAAGGCAAGTGCTCTACCACTGAGCCACAATCCCAACCCTGCAAACTGTTTTTTTAAACTCATAAATGTCGTAAGTATATTGATATATCAAAATCATTATTACAGAAACAAATGTTTACCAAATATTTATTTCTTTTTTGGTGGGGGTGGGGGGCACCAGGGATTGAACTCAGTGCACTCAAGCACTGAGCCACGTCCCCAGGCCTATTTTGTATTTTATTTACAGACAAAGTCTTACTGAGTTACTTAGCGCCTTGCTATTGCTGAGGCTGGCTTTGAATTTGTAATCCTCCTGCCTCAGCCTCCCGAGCCACTGGAATTATAGGCATGTGCCTCTGCACCCAGCACAGATATTTATTTCTTCATTCATTTAATAAGAATATTTTGAGACCCTGTGAGGGATTTCTGCAGCTCTCTCGGCTGGTTACTTCTGAAGACTTGAAATAACTTGCTCAAGGTAAAAAAAAAAAAAAAAATTAGTAAGTGGTAGGATGAGGGCTTGACCCTGGCTTATCTGGTACTACTGCCTGTGACCTTCAACATTGTTCTGTACTATCAACATGATTATTTTTAATGATTGGTTTGAAATCTCTCTGTCTTAAAATTTCCTTATTGTGGCTTAGAAAATCTTTTGTCACCATTGACTGCGTAACTCTGGAGGTGGAGATGCCTTGAACTCTAATTCTTATGCTTCATCTTGGAGTTGCCTAGTTTTAAGATGTATTCTTCTGTTCTTCAAGAATTTGATGGAAATGCACTTATGATATGAACAGTGGCTTGGAGCTGTGACAGCCTTTCCCCAGCCTTTCGGTATCTACTTTTACATCTACAGAAATAAAATAAATAATAATAATAATAATATTCTTAATTCAATAACCTATAATTCTCCATGGAACCCCCTCTGAGCATTCAAAGGCAGCTTCCAAAATAAAGAATTGCCAACTCATCATGAAGAGATGAGCACATTTTCTTTGTCTTCAGATAAAGCTGTTAATTGTCCATTTTTCACTCTGTGGTAATCCCCAGTTGTTTCATTAGCTGACAGGAGAAAATGCCAGTTCGTTTTCTGTTAAAATATGGGTCCAGGATGAAATTACATCTTTTTATTCAGGGACCAAGTTAGCCTATTGTTTTATGAATAATGTCTTAGATTAAAACAAAAGCTCTGACCTCATCATCCCCTCTCCCCCAACCTTGGCAAATAAATGAAGAAACAAAAAATACCCCAGGGTCATCTCTCTATTAAACACCTAAGGATTTCATATTTTGGTTAGTTTGTAAGGAAGATTTTGAAGATATGATTATGTCTGGACTATTGAATACATGTCAAGACTTCATCCAAGTATGCTCTAAAATAATTTCAATTTTAACTTGATCTTTTATATAATCATATCTAAAAATGCTTTGTTATGTATTTTTACCTGTGTTCTATGATTGAAGGACAAGTTTATTGCATTTCTCATGAATTGAGCCCCAAACTACAGACCTTGGGAGAGAATAAAAGGTATATGCAGTACTGTAATTGAATTTCAAAGTAGGTCACAGTCTCCCATTGGCAAAACTTTAATACAATTTAAGTTCATAGGAATGAGTAAAGAGGGAACTTTATTTGTAGGTATGTATGTGCATCTTAGTTAGGAAGTAAATTGCCCTTCTCTTGATCTAAATATAAGAGATCTTTCATTTTAAGAAGTATTTCAAGGCTGGGACCCATATATTAAAGTATTTAGATTTCAATATGTTCTTCATAGTTATGTGCAAGTTAGGAGCTATCTTAAATACTGATAAAGCCTGCAGTAAAGATGCTCATTCCTTTCCAAGGAGGAGAGGTTCAATGCAGTTCCTTCTAGTATCTTAGCTATTTGGTGGCATCCCCATAACCATGCTGTTGACATCTATTTGGATACCGGCAGAATTACTGATAATGACTAAAGATAAAAAAAATACTTGTAAGCAGGTTCACAACTGGATTTAAATAGTCACAATCTCTAATTACCTTGATTTTTTACCGTTTTGTTTTTCTCACTCTGTCAGGTTTCTTCTCTGATCATTTTATTTTCTCCAGAGATTTGTTAGAGAAAACACTAACAAAAAAGGAACCAACAGACATAAATGTGAATCACCTCTGACTTTTTTCCCACTTAAAATTCTCTGGTGCCTTGAGCAATCACTTTGGTTCTTTCTTTATCAGTTGGCATCAGAAATTTACCCATTCTAGAAGAGCAAGCAGGAAGCTGGCAGGGAACCCTCTAATGAAGCTAGTCCTGCTCTTGTTGATGCGGGGGCTGTTGCTTTTTATTTCACAGTGTGCTGCATCCCAACGTAAAATTGCTTTTCTTTTGTGAGTATTAATATTTAACTGATAAACCACACTCTGGATCTCTGAAATTCAGCTTGTCTCCTTCATCAGATCTTTTTTTTTTTTTTTTTAAACTTAGGACTTTATAAAAGGCTACAATGTATTGAGAAGGTGAAATGGATATGCTGAGGTAGCAACGCCTCTACCTCATTTGCTACAAGATTGCTTGTGTAAGTACATGTAGGCTCACGTGTAGACACACAGCCCATCTTCTGTGGCTGTAACTGAAGGTGACAGACTGGGTAATTTATGAAGAATAGAGGTTTTCTGGCCTATGGTTCTGGAGGTTGGGAGTTCTAAGAACCTGTTGCCGGCAAGGGATTGGCATCTGGTGAGTGCTTCCTGCTGCATCCCAACCTGGTGAAGGCCTCAGCATGAGACCGAGCAAGTTACTGGCCCAGTTCTCTCTTCCTCTCCCTATAAAGACATTAACACAACCACATCTAATCCCAGGTAACTCCCCAAAGCCTCATCTCCAAATATCATTAGCATATGAATTTGGGATTTAAATTTTCAACGCATAAACTTTTGGGAGCACACACAAGCTATAGCATGCCTATACACACTCAAATGTATTTCAACTTCTAACAACTAATTAGAATACTTATATTTAATGATTATTTAATATCTAGTTACATCTAGGTAGGAAAATACTGTCATTGATTCAATTCTAGATGTGTCTATATACCGGTGGCTTATACGTATACATATATTTTTAGAATACTTAGATAGTTGGATATTCATAGATACCCAAGTCAAACAGACTCAAGTCAGGGACTGGAGCTTGTCACCCATTATGTCCATAGAATCCAGAAGAGTGCCCGGTGCAGAGTCAGTGGACATAGATGTTTGTTGACTAAATAAATGACTACAGCTCAGCTTTATTACAAACTGTCATGTGTTTTTCACTAAGGTGTCAGCAAAACTTTTACCTATAAAAGGTTAGACAAATTCAGCTTCTGTTGATAGCAGTGAGAAGATGTTAGAAACCTTGTTACAAAACACCCTGGAAAGGGTTTACTGCCCCCAGTCAGGGCCAGGTTCTTTTCCATTTCTCCCTCTTTTTCATGGACTATGGCAGTAAGAGTTTAATGAGCTTAATTTTGGGAAAAGTCTGCCTCAAGGATGGGGTCTGCTTCACAATCACTCTCACCATTTTGAATGTCGCATATTGTGGTGACTCCTGGTACTCGTCCATGCCCCAGCCCGGTATCCCTGAGGGTGACTGGGTTGACCTGGTTGTACTTGTTCATGTTGGTTGGAGACAGAGGCAGTGGATTTTCCTGAAATATGAAATCATGACTCACCATCTCTCATCTTCTGGATAACTTACAATAATAAAATATTTCAGATCCAACTGACAATAAAAATTGGCATAATCTTGGGAATCAATGAATTACTTTTAGCCACAAAGAGTGCAGATGAGACTAGATTAATGCTTGGGAGAAAGGTCATACAATTTCCAGGCAATAAGTCGATGAGTATCATACACACTGCTTCCTTTGCTTCAGAAGGTGTGGGGGAATTAGAAAAGAGGCTGCAGGGGCACTAAACAGAGCTGGTCCAAGGGAAAGTTTTCAGAAGAGAGCACACATGGTTTGTTGCATTTTTAAGAAAGAGAGGAAATTTTTAGTTTGAATCCATCCCATTTATTGATTCTTGGTTTTAATACTCTATAGGCGTCTTATTAAGGAATTTGGGGCCTAATCCCACATGATTAGGGCCTACTTTTTCTTCTATTAGATACAAGATCTTTAGTTTAATTCCTAGGTCCTTGATCCAGTTTGAGTTGAGTTTTGTGCAAGGTGAGAGATAGGGGTTTAATTTCATTTTGTTGTATATGGATTTCCAGTTTTCCAAGCACCATTTGTTGAAGAGGCTATCTTTTCTCCAGTGCATGTTTTTGGCTCCTTTGTCTAATGTAAGATAATTGTAATTTTTGTGGGTTTGTCTCCATGTCCTCTATGCTGTACCATTGGTCTACCAGTCGGTTTTGGTGCCAATACCATGCTGTTTTTGTTACTATTGCTCTGAAGTATAGTTTAAGATCTGGTATAGTGATGCCACCTGCTTCACTCTTCCTGCTAAGGATTGTTTTAGCTATTCTGGGTCTCTTATTTTTCCAGATGAAATGCATGAGTGCTTTTTCTATTTCTATGAGGAATGCCATTGGGATTTTGATTGGAATTGCATTAAATATGTATAGTGCTTTTGGTAGTATGGTCATTTTGATAATATTAATTCTGCTTATCCAAGAGCAAGGTAGATCTTTCCATCTTCAAACAATCTGTGAGGTGAATAGAGAGCCTACATCTTGGGAGTAGATTTTTACCCCTCACACATCAGATAGAGCACTAATCTCTAGGGTATATAAATAAATCAAAAAGCTAAACACACACACACAAAAACAATCAATAAATGGGCCAAGGACCTGAACAGACATTTCTCAGAAGAGAATATACAATCAATCAACAAATATAGGAAAAAATGTTGATCATATCTAGCAATTAAAGAAATGTAAGTCAAAACTACTCTAAGATTTCATCTCACTCTAGTCAGAATGGCAGCTATTAAGAAAAAAAACAACAATAAGTGTTGGTGAGGATGTGGGGAAAAGGTATACTCATACATTGCTGGTGGGATTGCAAATTGATGCAGCCAATATGGAAAGCAGTATGGAGATAACTTGGAAATCTGGGAATGGAACCACCATTTGACCCAGCTATCCCCCTCCTTGGTCTATACCCAAAGGACTTAAAAACAGCATACTACAGGGACACAGCCACATCAATGTTTCTAGCAGCACAAACTGTGGAACAACTTAGATGCCCTTCAATAGATAAATGGATTGAAAAAAACTGTGGCATATATACACAATGGAATATTACTCAGCAATAAAAGAGAATAAAATCATGGCATTTGCAGGTAAATGGATGGAGTTGGAGAAGATAATGCTAAGTGAAGTTAGCCAATCCTATAAAAACAAAAGCCAAATATTTTTTCTGATATAAGGTGACTGATTCATAGTGGGGGTAGGGAGGGGGAGCATGGGAGGATTATATGAACTCTTGATAGGCCAGAGGGGTGGGAGTGGAAGGGAGGAGGAGGGGGTTAGCAAGGATGGTGGAATGTGATGGACATCATTATCAAAAGTACGTGTATGAAGACAAGAATTGGTGTCAACATACTTTATGTACAACCAGAGACATGAAAAATTGTGCTCTATATGTGTAATAAGAATTGTAATGCATTCTGCTGTCATTTATTTAAAAAAAATCAATAAAAATATAAAATAAAATGACATCACCCTGTTAAAAACAAAACAAAACAAAACAAACAAACAAACAAAAAAACAGAAGAAATGCCCCTTTGGAAATAGGTGGGCAGGATTGGGGATGTAGTTCAGTGGAAGGGTGCTTGCCTACTGAGCTTGGGCTCTGGGTTCAATCTCCAGCACCAAGGCAGGGGAGGGAGTAGATTGGGGTGAAGAGGGAAGATAAATACATTGGCTGAAAGACATGGAAATATTTGGAAAAAAAAAAGAAAGAGCACATTATCAAGAAAATTCACTTGAATCCTATAATACTGAGTTCAGATAAATAGCAAAAAGGGGTGATTTGCCACTGAGAGAGTCTGCATAGAAATTTAAGTAATGACTAATTTTATCTGGAGATAAGAACTGAAGGGTAAATGTTCCAAAACAGAATTTGCTCTCTAGAAGGCAATTCAGAAATTCACCCATAATTCCAAGGGAAAGGAAGAGGTCTTAAAAATGACGAGTGAAACCAGACGTGATGGCATATACCCGTAATCTCAATGACACAAGAGGCTGAGGCAGGGGGATCACAAGTTCAAGGCCAGCCTGGGAAACTTAGTGGGGTCCTCAATAACCTAGTGATACCCTGTTTCAAAATAAAATAAAATAAATAATTAGGATTGGTGAATATGGCTCAGTGGTAAAGTGCCCCTGAATTTAATCTCCAGTACCTCCAAAAAATAAAAATAAATAAAAAGATGAGTGGAAAAACTCAGATGAGAAGGAAAACTCTAAGAAATCTGAGAAACCAGAGTTGTAGCATAAGAGAATTCAGGTGTACTAAATTTAAATATCATAAGTATAAAACCTTCCTTAAGCTGAAAAAATTATAAAATCTGCAAATCAAAATGAATGAACAATTAGTCATGCTGAGTTAAATGAGACCAACATTAAGATAAAATATCTATTTCAAGGGTAAAAAATAAAATTTCAAGATTGTAGACTTTAACAGTAAGCAGGCTGCCAAAAATAAGCTTCCTTCAATAAATCAAACACTTTGGGCAAAATAATAGTAAAACGAGATCAAAATTTAGGGGCTGTGGCTATATTTATTTTTAGGGAATAATTTATTTTCCCCAATGCTTTTATTATTCAGAAAAAAAGAAATTACTGAACTGATTGACAAATAACAATTTTGTTATTTTTCTTTTCTTTTATCAGCACATTTTAATTATACAGGCTAATGATTTTCTTTGTGTGATGTACATGCAAATAACATACAAGTAGTAATTTCAAAAAAGTTATAAAAATAAAAGTAACAGCCTTGCATATGTTTGTCTTTGGCATATCATCTTCATATTTTCACAATGTATTCTGATGAAAATTCCGAGAGGTAGGATTTCTGGGTTCAAGGGCAAATTTGTACATATTCTTGCTGGATACTGCTAAACTCCTCTCTGTGGGGACTGACTCCTTTTCTGTTCTCACAACCCACATTCGAAGAGCCTTTTCCTGCTGTTTCACCAACACAGTGTGTTGAAGAATATCAGAGTTTGCCTGAGAGGTGGAATGAGTGATATCACCTTGTATGAGCTCACTGTCATGAAGCACCAAGTCTGTATTCCCCAAATTGTTAAGGGCCATGTACTTTTATATATCTTGGTACAACTACAGAGAAATACATAAGTTATTGCTTGCAGACCGAAGTTTGTCTGTCTGGAAAACTTAAGAGAACTATTTGAAAACCTAGAAGCATTTAGTAAAAAGAATTGTATGTAAAATAAATGCAAACAAGTCGATATCTTTTTATGTAACATAACATACTGAAGCTATATAATAAATTTATTAAATTTGCATTATCAACAAGAGCTCCATCCCCACAAATACCTACAAGAAATGTGTACTTTCAAAATAAAGATAATTGAAAACTTTATGGAGTCATAGAATATTTTAACTATGCTCTAGAAAACCATATTTCTAAATGACAAATTTTAGTATTCCCAAGATATGAAGCATTCTCCAATTAATTTGAAGCTTTAAAACAATTTAAATCAAAATTCCAGAGGAATTCATTGTTTTTCCTTGTAGTTGACAAAATATAATCTGATGCACATTGGAAAGAATAAGTGATAAAGTTTGATTAAACTATTGGAAAAAAAAGCATAGTTAAAAAGGGACTTCGATTCCAGTTCTTTGAGTGTTTGTAAATTTATAGCAATTCAGACAGCATGATTATGAACCAAGGAGAAATTTGTAGATTATTGGACAAAAAAATTCAGAGCAAAGCACCTTTACTAAATGGGCACATTAGGTACCTGATCAGGGAGCCACTTCCGAGCTGGAGGCAATTTGTTGGCTATGCTCTTTCTAGTGTGATTTTTCTTCCTCTCAATAATGAAAACACAACCTTAAGCATCCCAATCCACTGGGAGTGTTTGCCTAGGTAACTGGGTTTTGAAACTTACAACTCGTTCGCGGCTCGTTCACTGCTCACACTCTTATTTCTTTTTGATAGCAGAAAACTTAATTGTGCCAAATCAAAATACCTCAGCCTCAGTGTAATTTGCTGCTCACTCTTTCTCTGGGATGGTCTCAGGTGTGGGTGTGTGGCTGGTAGGTGCCATCCTGGGAGGGGCCTGTTGTCCTCCCTGGGAATCTCCATACCCTGCCAATCTTCCAGGTTTTTTGCTGTGTCACCACTGTATCTGTCACTAGACACAGTGACAGTGACTTGAACAGTTAGAGCAGTGTCCTTTGGCAATGTCCACTTGTCATAACTGAGAGCCATCTTCCCCTTCTCCTGTCCCTCGTCCCTCTCATCACCCACCTTGGACAGCAGAAGCTTTCAGATATTCTTCTCCCTCTGCTGGATCTCTACATGGCTTGGCCAACATCTGTAGCCCTCCGGCCATGGTTTTTGTCTGGGCTCTGAGCCTAGGAATGGTGTGTATTGTTTTGAATTTAGTTTAAAAAGAATCAAAAAGAGAACAATATTTTGTGACACACCAAAATTATATGAAATTCAAGTAAAGTCCTGCTGGAATATAACTTGCTCATCTGTTGACCTGCCTGTGGCTGCTTTCCCACCATCATGCAGAGGTGAGAGCTCACTGAGACTGATGGATCTGTAGGGTCCATCTGTTTGGCTCTTTGCAGAAAACCTTGCCAACCTATGGTCTGTGGGACTGGGAGACCACACCTGGGCTCTCTGCCTGGATCTTCACTTGACCGCTGCTGGCTGCCACTCCGTGGTCCACTGGGTGAGATCAGGGAGCATGAAGGTCCTCTGTCTCTTTGGGCTCCACCACCAGAAGAGACTCTGCTTCTCTGTCCTGTGTAATTTCTCTGATGACAGCTATCTTCCCACCAAAGGTCATGGCCCAGTTGGGGTCTGGGGCCAGAAGAAATGGAGGATATCGTGTCTGCTCCTAAGTTTCCTTTTCCTCCCTTCCCTCTCTCTTTGTTTTCCTTCATTCCATCCCAGAAAGGACTGTCATTTCCACACAGCTCATGCTGTGCAAAAATTCTATTATCTGTACAGAGGCTATTCTTTGAAACAAAACTATACCTTTGAAATAAATAAAAAAGAAACCAAGGAGAGGAAAAATAAGAGAAGAGGAAAGAAATCGTCTCTAGGGCTCAGTCCTCATAATCAAAAGATAAGGCTTTCCACTTTATTTTTGTTGGGTTCTTTTATGTCCTGTTTTCTGGGGACCATCTGCTCTAGACTGGCTTCAATCTTAATGGTAGAATGGTCGGTCTGTCTGCATATGTGTGTGTATATATTCACCTAAATCAAAAAGGGGAAAGGCAGAAACATCTAGTTTGAATGTTTCTCTGATACCTATGATTATACACCTTTTCGTTTACATCCTGTAGATGCCACTGAATCCTGTTATTATATTAATAATAATCTTGAAATAACCTGGTAACAGTTGTAGCATGAGCATATGACATTTTTGTCAGAGTTTGAAGATTGTGCAAATTAGCTCCAAGTGCAACTTCTAAAAAAGGTATTTGGGAAGTAGGCATTGTCCATCTCTAAGAAAAATGTATTTTAAAAATAAAAATGCATTCTAATGCACATCAAGTGGACATGAAGCTATGTCAGGTAAAGATCTATCTCCAGTTGCGTTAATGATGGAAAGAGAATTAGAATAAATTATATCTGAATACTACATGATTCTTCTCAGTCTCATCTTGTATGAGAAAATAACAACATACATTGGTTAGAGAAAATCATGTTATATAATAGCAGGTAGTAATAAAAAGGATACTTAGCAAACACAGAACCTCTTTGAAAAAAATGAGTTTATTTTCTGATATAGGATCACAATTTCCTAGTAGATTAAAGAGTTAAAAAAACCCAACAAAAACAAAAACAGTAAGAAAAAAACAACAACAACAAATACCAAGGACAATGATATAGAAAAACCCTAAGGAAAAGCCAATGAATGCTTAGCAAAAGGAATGTAAATGTGCCACAATAACACCCAGAACTTCTGCGGGACAAGAAATAAGTAACACAAAACTAAAATCCAAGCAATAAAATGGGAGATATATTTTAGTCAAGGACTAATTTTAATATGGAAAAAATTTCTTACAAACCAGTGAAGAAAATGGTGTCATAATGAAAAAAAAAAGAGAGATGAAACAAAATAGAAATTTACAAAAGAATATACATAATCAGTAGAAAATGCATGGAAATCTTCATCTTCACTAGCAATCAAAGACATTCTAACAGAGCAACACACAACATTTGTTGCTTATCAAATCAGCATGGTTTTTTTTCCTGAGATGATTTTAATGGGCATGATGATATACCGCTCAAGGAAATAAACGCTGTTATCTTTCCGATGGACTGTTTGCCTATATGTGAGAGAATTTTGAAAAGGCTGAGACTAGTTTCTCAAATACAAGCTATGAACCACCTGCAGAAGAACTACCTGTGGCATTGCTAAAAAGGGCATATTATCTGGCCTAATGAATGAAAATCCTTGTGATTTCAGGTACAAGAAAGTGAGGTCTACAGAAACCAGGTGCAAAATTTCTAATTCCCCAAACAGAAATATTCCAAACAACAATAATCACGTGCGTGTGCACACACAATCACATATTTACATTCTTTATGTCCACATGAAAGTGTAAAATTGGGGCCAACATAAATGTTCAAAGATCCATATAGTTAAATAAAACGTGTACATTTGTACAGTAGGTACCATATATATAATAGGACTATTTTTCTCAGAAGTATGTAATAATACCAGAAAATGGTCATGGATTTTTCAAAAATACATGAATCTTCATGGAAAAGAGAATTAACTGAAATATTCATATTGTATTAATACAATCTTTTCCTATTTTTGTATTTTCTAATTTTCTGCCTTCAGGATTATGATTTTCAATATGACAATATAAATTTGAATGTTCACAAAAACTATTATTAACAATGTCTTAGAGATTGTTTTAAGGAAGAAATGGAATTGTTTTAAGGAAGAAATGGAATATTGAAATTTTAGTGGAACCTAAGTGTAAGGAGGTCCCACTAACATCTTTCTGGCTTAACTAAGGCTTCTATGATTTATAATATGAGCATGATTTACCCCCACACACTCTGCTACCTTTAAATAGAACTCTTTCATCAACCTTGCTAACAATCCTGTTGTAATTATAATGCTCATGCATTTATAAATGAGTATGCTGAGAATCTCATGGTGGCTTTTTGGTCTGTGTAGTACCACCAAGTCGAAGTTCATCTCATAAGACAAGGTACACAATTATGTGTACACCCAACCTGTGGTACATGAGCAAGCACCTGTAGGGCTAAAGTATACACCCTAAATTTGCTGAAAATTCACATTATGAAATAATTCTGCCTATGAAGGAAAATCTGGGTATTCCATTCCTCCTTGATTTAATTCTCATCTATTAGGTCTCTCAACTTTGGTTTTAAAATAGATTCATTTGTAAATTTAAGACAAGCAACAGATGTTTGGATAACCACACCAGGCAAACTCCATCAGAATCTTTTTAGAGAAAGAGACTTTGATTGTTTTTTTTAATTGTACTAAGAACATGTAACATGATCTACCATCTTACCAAATTTTCTATGCATAATATAGTACTGTTCACAATAGACACGATGTTGCAAAGCAGATATCTATAATTTCTGTATCTTGTATGACTGAAACTTTGTATCTGTTCAACAGGAGATGCACCTTCTGGCTCCACACTTCCCTGCTCTTGGAAACCACCTCCACACTTTGTTTCTACAAGCTTGACTATTAGATATCTTTTATTATTGAAATCATGCATATTTGGCCTTTTTAAATCAGCTTATTTCACTTAGCATAATGTTCCTCAGGTTCATCCATATTGTCACAAATAGGAAAATTTCCTTCTTATAAAACCAAATTGTGTGTGTGTGTGTGTGTGTGTGTGTGCATCAAATTTATACTGATAGACATTTAAATCATTTCCCTATCTTGGCTGTTGTGAATCATGCTACTATATTGGTTAGGAGCATGCTCGTAACTCTTCAATATCCCAATGTCCATCCTTTTGGAGACACACCCAAGAGTGAGATTGATGGATCATGTGGTAGCTCTAGTTTATCTTTTAGAAGAACTTCAATATTGTTTTTGCAGTGCTGCTTTGTTTCCATCCATGTTAACAGGGCATAGGATCCCAAGTTCTCTGCCCTTGGCTAGTTGGTCAACTTCTTATTGTCATCGTCATCGTCATCATCACAATGGGCATTCTAACAGGTACCAGGTGATATTTTATTGTTTTTTTTCTATTATTTTTATTTGTTCTTTTTAGCTATACATGACACTAGAATGTATTTTGACATATTACACGTGTATGGATAATATTTTCCCATTCTTGTGGTTGTACATGATGTGAAGTTTCACTGGTCATGTATTCACATATGAACATGGGAAAGTGATGTCCCATTCATTCTACTATCTTTCCTATTCCCATCCCTTCCCCCTTCCCTTTATTCTCGTTTGTCTAATCCAGTGAACTTCTACTGGCTGTCCACCCGCACTTACTGTTTAACATCCACATATCAGAGAGAATATTTGGACTTTGGATTTTGGGGAATGATTTATTCCACTTAGCATAATAGTCTCCAGTTCTATCCATTATACCAGCAAAAGCCATAATTTCATTCTTCTTCATGACTGAATAATACTCTGTTGTATACATATACTACATATTTTTTATCCATTAATCTCCTGAAGGATACCTAGGTTGGTTCCATAGCTTAGCTATTCTGAAATATTCTACTATAAACGGTGATGTGGCTGCATCACTATGGTATGCTTATTTTAAGTTCTTTAGGTATATATCCAGGAGTGGGTTAACTGGGTCAAATGATGGTTCCATTCTGAGTTTTCTGAGGAGTCTCTGCTTTCTAGAATGGTTGCACCAATTTACAGTCCTATCAGCAACATATGAGTGTACCATTTTTCCCACTTATTTGCCAAACATTTATTGTTACTTGTATTCATGATAATTGCCATTATGACTGGAATGAGATGAAATATCAGTGTGGTTTTAATTTGTATTTCTCTAATTGCTAGAGATGTTGAACATTTTTCATGTATTTGTTGACCGATCTTATTTATTCTTCTTTGAAGTGCCTGTTCAGATCCTTTGTCCGTTTATTGATTGAGTTATTTGTTTTTTTGTTGTTTTTTTTCTGGAGATTAATGCTCAATTGGAGGTGTGGGTGGCAAAGTTTTTCTCCCAATCTGTAGGCTCTCTCTTCATGTTCTTGATTGTTTCCTTTGCTGTTAAGAAGCTTTTTAGTTTGATATCATTTCATTTATTGATTCTTGATTTTTACTTCTTGTGCTTTGAGATTCTTATTGATGAATGCAGTTCCTAAGCCAACATGATGGGGATTTGGGCCTACTTTTTCTTATAGTAGGTGCAGAACCTCTTGTCTAATGCCTAGATCCTTGATCCACTTTGAGTTGAATTTTATACAGGGTGAGAAATAGGGGTTAATTTCATTTTGCTGCATATGGATTTTCAATTTTCCCAGCACTATTTGTCAATCTATCTTTATGGCATCTTTATTAATATGAGATAACTGTATTTATGTGTGTTTGTCTTTGTGTTTTCTATTCTGTACCATTGGTCTTCAGCTCTGTTTTGCTGCCAGCACCATGACATTTTTGGTACTGTAGCTCTGTAGTGTAACTTAAGGTCTGGTATTATGATGCCTCCTGTATCTCATTTCTCACTAAGGATTGCTTTGGCTATTCTGGGCCTCTTATTTTTCCAATTGAATTTCATGTCTGCCTTTTCTATTTATATGATACATGTCATTGGATTTTAAGAGAAATTGCATTAAATCTGTACAGTGCTTTTGGTATTATGGCCATTTTGACAATATTAATTCTGCCTATCCAAAAATATGGGAGATTTTTCTATCTTCTAAGGTTTTCTTCAATTTCTTCCTTTAGTGTTCTATAGTTTTCATTGTAGAGGTCTTTCACCTCTTTTGTTAGATTGATTTTGAAATATTTTTTTTTTGGAGGCTAATTGTGAATGGGATAGTTTGCTTAATTTCTCCTTCAATTGGTTTATCATTGATGTGTAGAAATGCATTTGATTTATGGGTGTCAATTTTATATCCTGTTCCTTTGATGGATTCATTTATGAGTTCTAGAAGTTTTCTGGTAGAATTATTTGGCAGAGTTTTCTGGGTCTTCTAAATATAAAATTACGTCATTGTCAAATTGAGATAGTTTGAGCTTTTTTCCCATTAGTTTCAGTTTAATTTCACTTGTTTATCTAATTGCTCTGGCTAGAGTTTCAAGAACTATGTTGAATAGAAGTGGTAAAAGAGGGCATCCTTATCTTGTTCCAGTTTTTAGAGGGAATGCTTTCAATTTTTATTCCTTTTAGAATGATGTTGGCCTTGGGTTTAGCATATACAGCATTTATAATGTAGAGATATGTTTTGTCCCTAATTTTTCTAGTGTTCTGAACATTAATAGATGCTGTATTTTGTCAAATGCTTTTTCTGCATCTATTGAGATAATTATGTGATTCTTGTCTTTAAACCTTTCGATGTGATGAATTACATTTGTTGATTTCCATATGTTGAACCAACCCTGCATTCCTGGGATGAATGCCTCTTGATCATGGTGCACTATATTTTTAAGATGTTTTTGTATGTGATTTGCCAGGATTTTATTTAGAATTTCTTTAATCTATGTTCATCAGAAATATTGGTCTGAAGTTTTCTTTCCTTGATGTGTCTTTGTCTGGTTTGGGTTTCAGGGTGATATTTCATAAAATGAGTTTGGGAGGGTTCTTTCCTTTCTATTTCATGGAATAATTTGAGGAAGATTGATATTAGTGCTTCTTTGAAGGTCTGATAGAACTCAGCTGAAGAATCCATCTGATCCTGGGTTTTTCTTTCTTTTTCCACCTTTATTTTTATTGCTGGAAATTGATGTGCTTCAATTATGTCCTGCTGATTCAATTTGGATAGGTCATATGTCTCTAGAAATTTGTTGAATTTTTAGATTTTCAATTTTATTAGAGTATACTTTTTCACAATAGTTTCTGCTATTCTTCTGTATTTCAGTAGTGTCCATCATGATATTTCCTTTTTCATCACAAATTTTAGTAATTTGAGTTTTCTCTCTCTTTCTCTTTGTTAACATGGCTAAGAGTTTATCAATTTTATTTTATTTTTTTTTCCCAAAGAACCAAGGTTTTGTTTTTTCATTTTTTTTGGATTGTTTCTTTTGTTTCAATTTCATTGATTATAGCTCTGATTTTAATTATTTCCTCTCTTCTGCTTTTGGTGTTCATTTGTTTTTCTTTTACTAGGGCTTTGAGATGTAATGTTAGCTTATTTATTTGTTGACTTTCTATCCTTTTAATGAATGAGCTCAATGCACAGAACTTTCCTCTTAGAACTGCTTTCATAGTGTCTCAGAGATTTTGACATGGTATATTGCTATTCTCATTTACCTCTAAGAATGTTTTTATTTCGTCCCTTCGTTTGTCATTCAATAGCATATTATTTAGTATCCAGGTGCTAGTGAAACTTCCATTTTTTATTTTATTGTTTATTTCTAATTTCATTCCATTATGGTCTGATGAAATGCAAGGTGTCATCTCTATTTTTGTTTGTATTTGCTAAGAGTTGCTTTGTTACCTGAGATATGGTCTGTTTTAGAGAAGGATCCTTGTAGTGCTGAGAAGAAAGTGTATTCAGTAATTGATGGATAAAATACTCTATATACGTCTGTCATGTCTAGATTATTAATTGTATTTTTTTAAATTTCTATCACTTCTTTATTTAGTTTTTGTTTGGAGGATCTATTCAGTGGTAAGAGGGGTGAATTGAAGTCACCCAGTATTATTGTGTTGTAGCCTATCTTATTCTTGAAGATGAAAAGGGTTTGTTTGATGTATGTAGATGCTCCGTTGTTTGGGGCATAAATATTTATGGTTGTTGTTTTGTTGATGTACAATTCCCTTAAGCAGTTTAAAATATCCTTCTTGGACCTTTGAAGTCCACATTATCTGATATAAGCATAGAGATCCCTGCTTGATTGTGAGATCCACGTGAATAATAAGTTTCTTCTCATCCTTTTACCTTCAGTCTATCGATGTTTTTGCCTAGGAGGTGCATCTCTTGGAGACAGCACAAATTGGGATCTTACTTTTAATCCAGTCTTTCTGTCTATGTATTTTTATTGATGAGTTTAGGTCATTTATATTCAGTTTTATTATTGAGAAATAATTTTTGTTCCCTATCATTTTGATTTTTTTGGGGTTTTTAAATTGAATTACTTTCTCCTTTTATTGACCTTTTCTTCTAGTTTTGTTTCTCCCTGTGCTGGTTTTCACTTTCTATTTATGAAACACTTTTGGAGCATATTTTGTAGAGCAGGCTTTCTGCTTGTGAATTCTTTTAACTTCTGTTTATTAGGGAAAGTTTTTATATCATCCTCAATTCTGAAGCTTAATTTTTCTGAGTATAGTATTCTTGGCTGATATCCATTTTCTTTCAGACTTTGGTATATTTTATTTCAAGACCTCCTAGCTTTGAGGGTCTGGGTTGAGAAATTAGCTGAGGTCTGGATTGGTTTCCCCTGAAATGTGACCTGTTATTTTTTTCTGGGAGTCTTTAAAATTCTATTCTTATTTCATGTGTTAGACACTTTCATAATAATGTGCTTTGATGTGGGTCTGTTGTAAGTTTGTGTATTTGGGATTCTGTAAGCTTACGATACCTGATTTTGTATTTCATTCTTTAGGCTTAAGAAAATTTGTGGTATTATTTCATTGAAAATTTTGTGTATTCCTTTGGTTTATATTTCCAAACCTTCATCTATCCCAATAAATCTTAAATTTGGCCTTTTCAGATTACCCCATAGTTCTTGAAATTTCTGCTCATGGTCTCTTAACATCTTTTCTCCATGTTCAACTTTATTTTCAAGATTATGTATTTTGTCTTCATTGCCTTATACTCTGTCTTCCAAGTGATCTAGTCTGTTGATGATACTTTTTATTGAGTTTTTAATTTGTTTTATTGATTCCTTTATTTTGAGAATTTCTGCTTGTTTTATTTTTCAGAATCTCTACCACTTTATTTAAGTAATATTTCACTTCCTATATTTTCTCTCTAATTTCACTCCTTACCTCACAGATCAGTTTAACTATGTACATTCTAAACTCCTTCTCTGACATTTCTTCCACTGTGGTGTCTATAGATTCTGTTATGGAAGTATCTTGTTTGGGGTAATTTGTTCCTTTCTATTTCATGTCATTTGTGTGTCTTACCCATCTAGCACTAGGGATGAGAAGCAGTAGTGTTTCTACCTTGCAGACTTATAGTGTCCAGTACCCACTGTTTAGGGAGAGACAAATAGCAATAAGAATCAATGCAAACAATTGCAGCATTAAACCAAATAGTTTCTGCTATGGTGTCTATAATGTTGTAACAAGAATTATATGATCAGTTATTGCCTATAATAAAAATAGTAAGCTTGTGAAAGCATTTACAATATCAAATGCTGAATAGGGAGAGAACAGAAGTAATGTAGTATGTGACAACTGTGAGGGAGGAGGAGAAAAGATAGAAGAAAAACATTAAAGTAAGAGTGAAAGAGAGAACAATAGAGATTGGTTGTTAGCTGAAGAAATGAGAGAAAGAGAATCAATAAAAACAGGTAAGTGAAAGATATATATATATATATATATATATATATATATATATATATATATTGTGTGTGTGTGTGTGTAAAAATTAAAAAACTAACATTAAAAGAATAGAAAACAAAACAGAAATATACAATCAAATATCCTAGTTCTCAAAAAGCAGATCCATGAGAAATAACTGGCTTCAAAAATGCTAAAAATAAGAGAAAAAAGTAAACATGAATATATATAAATGTCCACAACCCATTAAGGTCACAATTTAACAGAGAAAAAAAAATGTGTGTGTTGGGGGGAATCTTGATGAAAAGTTGAAGAATTGTTTCTGTTGGATTTCAGAAGATTCTCAGCTTCCCTTTCTGCACTGGTAGGTGAGATGCTGCTTGCTCCACCCTCAGGGTGGGTTTGCTAGAGTAAGAGAGTGAATCTCATGGGCAAAACTCCTGGAGTTGGTATTTAAGCTTATGCGGGTTCCATGCTCTTCAGTGTGTGCCAATTGGTCTGGAGATTTTAAATCAGCCCACCTCCAGGGCTTAGCACTGCCTGTCCATGCTGGAAGACTGCACCCTGGGGATCTCCCCTTGGTTCCACTTGTGTGATAGAGGAGCCAATTCTTAGTCCACTATGTCATCTGTGGACCTCATGGTTCCTGGTCTTGTTCAGTCTACAAACTCAGCCTCTCCCACCCTGGCCCTTTTGATTTCCTGTCCAGGTACATCTCTGCCAGCTGTTCCTGTAAGCAACCAGATTAGAGGGGGTGGGGGAAAGTCAGGTGGGTTTCCACAACCAGTTGTCCCCTGTGCCAATCTTTCTCCATGTTTGATTTTCTCTTGGCCACTTAGGCAAACTGTTTGTCATGCAGTGTGTATTTGCCAGGCCAGACTCAGATTTTAGGAATTGGCTCTCCTAGCTGCTGGCCCCTGCCATGGCTGCCAAATGGTTCCTTCCTCTATTCTCTACAGGCAGCCAGGAGGGATGCAGTTTCTTTCCCATACAAGGATATTGTGCAGTGGGCATTTCAGTTTAGTCAGGGAGTATATTTGATCTCTAAACTGCCTGTACCCAGACACATCTCAGTTCTAAAAATGCAGGTTCCTTTAATTCCCTTATCTCTCCACTGTGCTCACAGAGGGACCACTGTGCTGGTGTCTGGCTGTAGAAGCGGCTGTGTTGCTGGGGATTTCTTCCTTATTTTATTGTACTCAACCTTCTGAGTCCCTGATCTGATTTGATTGTCCAGTATTAAATTCCAGCAAAGCCCCTCACCCATCTTTTTGTTCACCCACCTCTCTGAGAAGCTGCCTGTCTGCTTTCTTGGTTTTACGCTACGGAGCAGCCAGGAGAGTGACCTTCTCTATTCCTCTACCTTGAAACTTTTTTATTATGGTTTTGATTTGCTTATCCTTGCTCCATCTGTATTCTTGACACTTGGTTGAAAGTGTGTTGTCTAGACATATATGAGTTTATTTGGAGGGCCTCTGTTCTGTTCCACTCATCTATATATCTGTTTTTAATGTTAGTTCCATACTGTCTGGCTTACTTCAGACTTGTAATATATTTTGAAATCAGAAAATGTGATGCCTTCAGCTATGTTCTTCTTTATGAACTTACTGCTGGGTGGGTCATTGATAGTTGCATATAAATTTTGAAATTTTTATTTAGCATTTTCATAATAATTGTATTGAATATGTGTATTGCCTTAATGGACATTTTAGCAATATTAAGTTTTCCAATCCATGAACATAGGATTCCTTTCCATTTATCTGTACCTTCTCTAATTTCTTTCATAAATTTGGTATAGTTTTCAATGAACAAGTCTTTTATCTCTTTGGCCAAAGTTTATTATTTAAATATTTTAGTGCTGTTGCAAATCAGATTATTTCCTTAATTTTATTTTTTGGATTGTTTATTCTTAGTGTGTAGATATGAAAATTATTTTGATGTTTTGATTTTGTATTTTGCAATTCTTCTGAATTTATATGTTAATTATAAGAGATTTTTTTCTTTGTACCAGGAATGAACTCAGGGGTATTTAGCCACCAAACCACATCCCCAGAGCCTTAGAGTGTTTTATTTTGAGACAAGGTCTCACTAAGTTGCTTAGGGCCTTGCTAAATCACTGAGGCTGATTTTGAATTTGTGGTTCCCCTGCATCAGCCTTCTGAGATGCTGCGATTACAGGAGTGAGTCACAATGCCTGGCTTACAACTCATTTTATGAGGATAACAGTACCTTGATGTCAAAGAAAAACAAAGACATTATAAGAAAATGAAAAAAAACAGGCTGTTTTTAGCAATTTTTCCCAAGCAATTGATCCAGAGTTGAAATCCTTTCATATACTTAAACTTTTTGATGGCTTAGGATTTGAGGTTAATTAAGTGGGCATAAGTGTCTATTTGCCAAATACAATAAAATGTTAAATATTGGGTTAATGCAAAAAGCCTAAGAATAGGATTCCTCTATTAGGGCACCTTTCATGCTTTGTGTTCAGGAATCGAAGCCTTGAAAGAGTGTGTAGCAGTGAGTGAGAGAGGTCAAGAGCGATGGCGGCCATCTCTGACTCAGGCAGATGTCTTTGGGAAACTTCGGGAAGCCAAGACACCAAGAAGGCCCTTGGGCAGGGAGGAAATAAGGCCAAACGGGGAGTCAGAAGTCAAAGCAACGTGCAAGTCATGCTATGGCACCTGGCTCTGGTCCAAATGGCAATGGGAAGCCATTGGTGTATTTTCAACACAAGAGTCCTGCAACTATATTTTTAGGAGATTTCCTTGGAGAATAGGTTCTTGGGGATAGAACTGAGTCACTGAGTTCAGTGAGGAGGCTGGGACATAGAGCAAAGGGGAGATGATGGGTTTGATGATGGGTTTGTTGTTGGTGGTGGTGGTGACGGAGACAAGAGGCAAATTTAAGATTTATTTCCCAAATGATTTTTCAGATCAAGATGTTCATTTTTAAGCAATTCTCTGCCCATCTAGGAAAATCAGGCTGGAATAATAACTTCCATTTGACAGCTACATAACCCAAAACATGAAGACAGGAGGCTGTGCAGCCAGCTCAAGGTCACAGGGAGCATATGGCCAAGGAAAATTCGAACAGAATGGCAAAGGTATATCAAGGAGTCACCTCTCACCTGCCACCAGCCATCACTATAAACATCTCACTGTCACAATGCTTAATTCATCTTCCTTCATAACCTCAGATGTATTTGATTTAAAGTTCTGTCTTAAGCAAAATATATCTCTCCTTCCTTTTCCTGAAGCTTGTGCTGTACTCAAGCTATTGCTTTCTCCAAGGCAGAAAAGTTTATTCAAAAAGTAGTCAACAGGAAATTGATCCCTCTGTTTCACTGGTGGGAATAGCTTAAAAAAAATCAAGTCTTGTTCCTTAAATTTCCTTTGTGTTTCTCTATCTCCTAGAAATATTTGAAAATGTGAATATGGGAATAGTTGACCAAATGCATTATAGATAGATGCTTTAACCTGATGGCTAAGAGGAGCTGACTTGCTAAGGTCAAGCTCAATTGGGCAAGTCAATGTCCTGTCTTTGAGCCTGAATTCATCTGTACAATAGGATCTTATGGTCATCCAGCACTTTGCATAAAGCCAAATTCATGCTTAATGCCCAGCAAGAGGCTGCTCATTCTCCTCAGTGGTGGTGGAAATCCAAGAGGGAAGAGGTAGTAAGAGAATTTCACGCATCCTCCATGAATGGGTAGATAAACAGCCTGGTTTGGAAACTTGTCCTCAACATGGAAGAACATTTCAGTTTGAGGAATACATTGCATTTTGACACATTTTAGGAAAGGCCTGAATTCTTACCCTCTCACTGCTTTTGTGTCCGACGCTGACCTTCACCAGGTGGACCCCCTGCTATTTGTCTTGGTTTTTCTGAATGTGCAGCCAGTGATTTTCCACCTCCTGTGTTTGAAGGCTCTTGTGTTTTGGGGGATGGAGCTGTGACGGGATGAAAGATGGCCTTCAAAGATGCCCACGAGGTCAGATAGCCCTGGGACCTGAGAATATGTTGTAGGAAAGTGGTAAATATCTGAAGAAAGGGGGGTTATCCTGGATTATCCAGGGGCGCTAGATTTTTGTGAGAGGGAGACAGGAGTATCCGAGAGAGGGAGCTGGAAGATGCCGCACCACTGGAGACTGGGAAGAAGCCATGAGCCATGTAGTCGGCCTCGAGGACTGGAGAAGGTGAGATGGACCGTCCCCAGAGCCTCCAGCGAGGATGCAGTCCTGCAAGTCCCAATTTTAGCCTAGAAGACCCCTCTGAACTTCTGACCTCCAGAACCATAAGACGGTAAATCTGTGTGGCTTTAGGCCACTAAATGTGTGGTCTTTTTTCCAGTAGTAATCGGAAACCAATACTGAGCTAAATCACTGTAATAATAAAGGTCGTAAATTCAACCGCCAGTAATGGTCAAACAACTGATGAACTAAGTGGGTGTTGAGTTAACTCCTAGATAATGAAGTGATACAGAGAGAGAAGGAGATAGGTGGTCTGGATCATGCCCGTCTGGGTGCCAACCAGAAACAGACAGGGGAGAATGCTGCTGGCATCCCTGGTGGGCCAAGAATCTGGGAATCTGTTTTCATATCCTGGCAACTCATTCAACATGTTAAAACTATTGGACATGTAAAAAACAATTTGTATCTAAGGAATCCAAAAGATCTCTGCTTGGGGAGTGTTTTGCTTGAATTGTGTGATAGTTTGTTCTCGATATGCTTTATTTTTGATTGCTTGTTACAAGATTCTTTGTGCGCATGGGCATGTGTGTATGCATGTGTGTGTGTCTTCCCGAGTTCTATTGTCCTCTATTTGTGGGACTCACCAGAGTTTTCTCTGGCAATAGAGGAAACAAGGATACGTTTGTATGTGTACTAAGCTTTGCTTCGCAAATGCTTGACATTTACTTGCTGGGAAGTGGAATAAGCCATCAGGTCATTCTGTGCTCTCCCTGGCTCTCAGAGATGTGGCAGGGATTAAAGGGCCATAGTAATTCATCATCCCAGAGTGGGTTCCCCACAACCTGGCAGGAGGGCTCTGGGTTTTAATGATCTTGTACTTCTTGCTAGAGGTAGACAAAAATTAATCATGTGTTTTTTTTTTCATGTCCTTTTGTTTTCCCTCCTTTGTTCCTTGGTCTTCCCGCTCACAATCCTGTTGTCTTTTTTCTTCCGTCCTCCTCTCCCCTGTGTTGGACTTTTCCTCATTATATTTGTGCGGCTCACCCTCGTTTTCTCATCATCAGAGTTGTCCTTACATTCAACAGCACCTATTTTTATTTCACCCAGGAACCTGAATCCCTTATTTAGAAGCATTCAACAGGAAGTACAGCTCACCTTTTTTTGTGAGGAGTAGAAATGTATTGAAGATTTATTGCAGAAAATTTCTACTTTATTAAGCTGACAGGTTTTACTTAAAGGCATACTACCCTGTGAAAGTCTAAATTTGATTTAAAGGTCAAAGGAAAAGTCTGGCATCTACAATCTGCCTTTGAATTGTTTTTGTAACACTAAATAGAGTTTACAAGAAGACAAAATTGCAATTGGTCAGCAAAAGGTATGCCAATCACAGCTTCTCTCAATAAACTCTTTGCCTTTAACCAAGATAGAAGATGGAAAAAAAAACTACTGAAATTAACATTATCTTGCAGAATACATGAAATTCCAGATTCAATTAGGGGTGTCAATTGGATGAACCACTTGTGGGAAAAAAGGGAACACTATTACTCTGAAGTCTGCAGGAAAAACCATAATTACGGGCATCTACCATAAGGGTATTCTCATTTGCATAAATAAAATAATGATGTACCAAAAGGATGCATAAATTTTGACTAAGCTCAATTCTTGCTTGTTCCCAAAAGATATAATGGCTTAATTCCATTGGCCACAGTCCTGAGGAGCCTCCTGTTTCTACATGGCTTCTCTTAACACAGGCTAAAAAAAAAATCACCTTCTCAATTAAAATCATTTTGTACACAGTCCAGCTGTATTTTTCAGCAGTAGGGCAGGTTAATAAAAATTTCAAATTTACTGTATTTGTTTCCTAAAATGTGCAAATGTAATGGTGTGTGGGAGAGAAAGCAAACAATAAACAACACATAAAACTCAGCTGTCAACATCATAATGGTCAGGAGTCAGGAACACGCCTAAAATATAAATATGAGCTCTTCCAGCACCACTCAATGGGTGGAACATGACCATCTTGACCGGGTACCTATTTCTGATGACGGAAAACACTTCAAGGTCACCTTGAGGTAGAAATGCAATCAGGACCCATTGGGAGTGACCTAGAGCCCTGGCTGTGTAGACAACACAGAGTCAAAACCCTACTTTACCTACTTCCAATCTTCTACCCCAAATCAGTCCTTGATGAAAGAGTGAAGGAGGGAACTCACTGATGGTGGGACCCCAAGGGACAGTGCTCATGCTTGTCTGCGGGTGGAACCACCTTGGCTTCCTCCTGGTCTTTTGGGCTGAGGTCCCCACTCTGCATGGTGACTGCTGTAGGTTTCTTGTATGATTATTGATGTCTTCTGCAGCTTGTTGTGTGGTTCATTGTTTTTACAAAGAATCTCCTTATAATGGGATATTGTCCTTGAAAAATGGCTTTATAATAGCCAGATAATATCCCATTATAAGGAGGAAGCATATTTTGTTTATTTGTGTTGGGTGTTCAATTTGTCCCTGATTTCTCCCCCTCAGAAATCATCCTGTGGTAAATACCATTGTAATTAAGTCAGTATTCATCTCTGATTTTTTTCCAGGTCTTCTCTTGAAGAATGCCAGATGCAGGGGACACACAGAAGACCTTGAGGGGACCACAGTCTGTACTGCTGAAATGTGGCAACACACACACACTGGGGGTTAAGTTTCAGCACCCCTTTCCCTTTTTGCTGTGGGTTATTAGAAAGTGTCACTCCACGCAGGACCAGAATCAGTGTCATCAGACTAGGATTCCCCACCGGCTCTTCCTCCTGTGAAGACCCCAGCCACAGTTTCTGAGCTTGCTGACAAAATGCATTTGGATTCTTGTTGTGTCCTCAGAAGCAAGGAGAAGACTTGGTCTGACTCTAAAATTTTACATATATGTACACACATGTGCACACACCTCTCCTATGTAGGCAACCAATTAAAACAAGTTTGCATTTTTTTACAAGATATCTATGAAACAAATACGATCACTCCAGTACATTTTTTTTTAAAGGAATAGATGCAATACATTGGTAGTTCAAGAGTGGAGTCCGGAAGTCCAATTGGAAGTTTCAAGCAGCTAACAAGATTATTCTGGGTGCATCTAAACAACTCATCAAGACTATTTAAATATTTAAGAGGAATAATTAATATTGCAAATGTAATAACAATAAATAATAATACAAACTCACCAAAACATGCAGTAGTTTCTATTGTTTCAGTTAATTTTCATTAAAAACCCCACAAGGCAGGTGTTATCCTCTTTATACACAAGAGGTAAAGGAAGTCCAAACATTTAAGTAGTCCACCCAAGAATTTACCCAAGTAGAAAATAACTCATCTGGTGCTGAGAGCCACAGCCAAGTGGGAATGGCCCCTGGCATTTTGCCAATAGTATTGGTTGAGAGGCAAGCCATTAAGATGATGCTGGACTGATTCGGTTGTATATTAGACCTTTACTGTCTGCCTCGGCCTGCTACTTTGGAGTTCTTGTGGGGATTCCCGGGGAGTTCCCATTGGTTGGGGAAGTGCGGGAAGAGGGATTTCCGGTTGTTGGTTCCTGGAGGAGCCGTGTGGCATTCGGGAGAGTTCCCGGGGAGCATGTGTGGAGTGTGCTGGTGGAGTTCAGAAATAAAGTTTGTTCCTGCTTCAGTGGCTCCTGATTTGTGCCCAGCCAGACTGTGGCAATCTGGAAGTAGAAACCGTATGCCAGTGAATTCCAGATCTGGCCGTTACTCCTGGCAGTACTTGGAGACAGTGCTCCACCCCACTACTTCACTGTACTGTGATTTGGGAGTTTATCTACTGTGATCAGAGGTTTTTAGAAGACAAGATCCAAAGCAAGTTAAACCATGACTCTCAGACAAAATGAACATGGGTTAGAAAAATCGAGTTGATGAGGAAACCAAGTGGCTCTTATTGTCTGTACAAAGGAGAAGTCTAGGAAGCCCACACTTGTATGGAATAAAGGAAGGTGGGGATGGACATGCAAATAGAAGCTTCCTTCAGGAGGGCAGAAGGGAGTTGGTGAGTAGGTGGAACATCTACTGGACAGGACAGAATTTGAATATCATTAGACAAGAATCATTCTATTTTGCTATCAGTTTTCTACCATTTTGAAGCGGTAAAATATTTCCTCTAGAATAGATAACCCTGTGTCAGGTTAACACATTGGCTTCCATAGAAGTATGAATTTCCTTGTGCATTCTAAGAACACAACAGAACAGACTCTTGACACAGAGGAAGAGAGCTCTGTCCGTCAGGTTCCTCTAACTTGAAGTGCCCAGGTAATTGAAATAAGAGGGATTCACATGCATTCTCCATACCTTTGTTGGGGGAGACTTGACCAAATCGATGCTGAGCAATGACTCTATCAAAGCCATTTTGGAAGGAGGAAAGAAGGAAAGGCTTTTTTTTTTAAATTAATTATCTGACTTTTATCCACAAATTTCCTTGCTTTATGAAGTCACAAGATAATTTTTCTAAACACCAGCATTGCAGATTCAAGCTGGGAATGAAATTCAAGCTGTGTTTTTTCTGCTTCTTACAGTCCATCATTGCTAGTAATAAAGAGCCTGCAAATTTGTCAGCCAAGTTCTAACAGTAAAATCTTTATTACTGGTGATGATGTAAGATGCAAAAGGAGCCCAGATTGAATTTTAGATCCCAGGTTGAACATAGAAAGCTGATGTTTAGGGAAAAAAAATAATCTTACACCAAACAAATTTGATCGTTAAAACAAGATAAACATGGAACCCAGCAAGGCCAAATTTATAGTCAGGGAACCAACCCTAGCCACCATTAATTGTTAATCAGAAGGTGAAGAAACTTAGTGTTGGGGTTAACTAGCCAAACAGAAGGAACTGGAAAAAAACAGAAAATTAATTTAAAGCAACAACCAGTGATACAAGTCAGATTCAGTGTATGGCTGCAGGGAAAAATTGATAAAGCAATTTCTCAGAAAATCTATAAAGTACTACAAAATTGCCTTGTGATAAGAATTGCAGAAGAAACAAACATTTAGGCTGTTGAGAGTTGGAGGGCTGTTTAATTAAAATTAAGCCAGATCCAAAGGGTAAGTTAATTACCACAGGTCGTGATCAAGTGTCATTAATAAAAAAGCAAGAGCTAAGTTGGGCCACGAAACAATACAGGTACAGAACAGACAACAAGGGTAGGTGCTTGGCCTGCACCCTCTCCAAGCAGAGCGGGATGGATGTTGGCTGTAACTGTGCTGTTAGCTCATCACATTTACTGTAGCTCAAGGGAGACGTGAGGGGCCCTTGATCGGGCTGTTTCCAAACCTGTGCAGCAAAATGTGTCCCATTTGCGTCATTGCATGGAGCTGGCAAGGACGCTTGAGAGGAGGCCCATGTCCTCAGTCTTGACATCTCCACACTTTGAAAATGTGTCTCCTACTGCTCTATCACAGTGCTGCAACTGTCCTGAGATAGTCACACCTGGAGGATTGATGAGCCATTATCAAAGAGCACAGCTTTGTAAAATAAAAACGTGGAAATGTGGGACCCTTGTCAAAATCAAGAACTTCAAGATGGTGGCAGCGAAGAATTAAACCAAGTAAAGGGATCTTGTGAGCAAGGAGCCCTGCTTGACTTGTTAGTCACATGACCTTGAGCTTGTAACATCCAGGTGCAGTTGGGGAAGCCATTAACCAACATAGTGCATGTATTGAGAGTTAGAATCCACAAAGGAAACAAGAAATTGCTGACATTGGTAGACTGTTCCTTATCAGAGTGGACCAAGGCTCATCGACTCTCACCTCTCCTTTTGCTGCACATGAGGAAATGCAGAGATTTAATGAATCGCACAAAGTCATGTAGCCTATGAGTAACTGAGTCAAGTCTCAGGACCAAGTCTCTGGCACTAGTACCAAAGCCAGCACCCTTCACCGCAGTGAAGAATTGAAGTGGAGAGCTGGGCAGAGTATGGGTCACAACAGCCAAATAGGAGAAGCCAATTCCAGCTTCAGCGGGCGCAGAGCTTCTGCTCAGGTGGCTGAGTTCTAGAGAAGAGCTGGGTGCCTACACTGTAACCATATGGTCCGTGCACTTCACACTTAACGAGGCTAGAACTTGGGGTGGGAGCTTTTAACTCCAAAACCAAAACAAAGGACATGAGAAACTTCGGGGAGCGCTGGCTGCGTCTGTTCCCCTAATTTCGTCATAGGGGTTGCATGTGTCCAAACTCATCCAAGGGGGCACATTGCATGTGGGAAATTCTCTGCATATGCATTACAACCCAGTATTCGGCTGAAAATTCAAGTCTGGAACTTTTAACAATGTAAGAATTTTGTGATGTGGTAGTTGGTTTATGGCTGCTGTTCTTTTATTATTATTGCCATTATTTTACTGAGATTGTCAAGTGTGAGGTCAGGGGTAATGATTGCTTTGCTCATTTTGAATTGTTGACGTTTCTGACACTGCTTAAATGCTTGTTGAATAAATAATGGGGGTGGGGCTGAAGTCCAGGTCTCTTAGCAGTGGAAAGATGGGGGCTAGAGTGGGGAACCCAGAAATCCAGACTCACTCATGGTGTTCTCAAGGACTGGTGTCTTCTGAAGATTACCCCCTGGTATCCCTGGAGTGAGTGATCTTGTTCCTTGAAAACATCTGTTCAGTGTAAGAAAGACCTCAGCCCTCTTGTGGGGACCTAGGCACAGACAGAGCATAGGCAGTGGCAGTTCTTTGGTCACTGATCACCCATTGCTCCTTCTTTTGGGTGAGCATCTCTGCAGTCTCAGAGACATCCACCGTGAGGCTTGTACCCTCCTGGTCAGGGAAAGTCACAGGAGACCTCTCTTCCTGGGACATCAATGGTGAGCAGAGTTACAAGGATAAAACACCAATGAGCCGATTCATTGTGGTGAGCGTCCCTGATAAAGCATTCCTGTACCCGAAGTTCTGAATTTCTCAGGCTTCTACTCTCTTTAAGGCTGATTCCTTCACCTCTGAGTCTCTCTCTCTCTCTCTCTCTCTCTCTCACACACACACACACACACATACACACACACACACACACATGAACATGCACGTGTGTGTGTGTGTGTTTGTGTGTGTGTGTGTTTGTATTTGAACCAGTGTCTTGCTAAGTTGCCCAGGCTGACCTTGAACTGGCCATCCTCCTGCCTCAGCCTCCTTGGTAGCTGGGATTACAGGCACTCATCATCATGCCTGGCTTCATGATGCATCTTTTTCTTCATTTTTCTATTTGTTTAGCTTTTCTAGCATTCTTTTTTGGCTGTTTGCAACCAAAGGCTCCAATTAATACTTATGACAATTATTGAAATAATTATAGGACTTTGGTTCTGAGTGCTTGATCTCTCTATTCCTGAAAGCCAGAGTGGGTGTCCAGAAAGGGCTTGGGTGGGGAAAGTAAGAGCCAGAGGGAAGGACAAGTAAGAGTGACTGAGGAGGGAATAGACAGGAATGAGAAAGGATGTGGGAGGAGAAACCCATATGTGCCATTCAGAGGCAAGGGCGACCCCACACTGTTCTTCTTTCATTAAACAGGGTGTACTCTCCTTTATTTAATGGCTCTATCAATTTTCTCTTTTATAACGTAGCAGGGGGTGTGGATTTGGTGAAGCGGTCCAGGGGCCTCATAACGCTGACTTTCAGAACTCCCTTTGCAGCGGTTCCCTTAGCTTGGTAGCAGGACGCCCATGGTCCTCAGCATGGTACCCGCACACTTCTAATAGGCTTTCTGTAAGTGTTCGTTGACGTCTGCAAGGATGAGATGGAGACATCAACATCTGCAGGGACATGGCCCTGAAATTGTACCTCGAAGGGGACTGCTTTTGAGGTGGCGATTCCATAAGTAGCATGGCCTCGGGCTCTCAGATGGTCTCACCTGCCTCCTGGTGATCCTCAGTTTGTGCCGTCTCCCCCTAGGAAGCACGAGGGGCTTGGGACATGCTTCTGGCCAACAGGATGTGGTGAGGCCGAGGCAGTGTCCAGGGCAGCACCATGAGTGCACGATGTGGGGTGGCAGTGGCCGTTCTGCCCATCCTCGGCAGCTTTGAGGAGGTGAATGGTCCTTTGGAGCCTCTAAGTAGGGTACCCTGCTGAGCTGTGCACCGAATCCTGATTCCTCAGATTGTGAGATGACAAATCAGTGTTGCTTTAAGCCACCAAGTTTCTGGCAATACTGTTATTTAGTAACAGATAATGAAGACAGGTGGCTTGGGTCGTAGGTGAGAGCCTGGGTTTGGAAAGCCATTAGAATTGGTAGCACCCCTCTTTGCCCTTCCGTGCTTGAGTCCTTGGAGTGCGCTAAGCTATGGCTGAGTTTTCCTGTTGGTATTAAGCAGAGTGTCTCATCTTGGCCCTATTGACATTTGGGTTGGACAGAGTGTCCTGTGTGTTGTAAGATGAGTAGCAACATCCCTGGCCTCTACCCATTAAGACACTCCTCTCCTCCATTTTGTGGCATCCCAAAATATCTCTAGATACTATTGAATATCCCCTGGGGTTATGAGGTAAAATTGTCCCCAGAGAATCATTGGTATCAAGATTGGTGCAGAGGATAAAAGTGATACTACCTCCTACATGGTGTCACGGGAAACTTTAAATGAGCTGGTTAGGCAAAGACTTGGAACCCTTGTGACAATCCAAAAATGTCTCTAGACACCATCTATTCTTACCAATGAGAACCTAAAGAAGGGTGGATATCATCACTGTCATGAGACAGGGACATTTTTATCCTCCTGGTTGGGGCGGTTGGTAGAACATGGATTGGCCAGGACCAAGTCTTCTAAGAAGGGGCAATGTCACTTGCTATGACAGGGACTATGGTTTGGATGTAAGGTGTCCCCCAAAGCTCCTGCATTAATGTAGGATGGTGCAGAGGTGAGATAGGATTGTGAGAGCTGTAACCTAGTCAGCCCACCCTAGTCTTGAATGGACTGACTGGGTGGTAATTGTGGGCAGGTGGGGCACAGCTGAAGGAGATGGGTCACTGGGGACGTGCCTTGGAAGGAAGGCTGCATGGTCATTCACTGTGCCCCTTCTGCCTGCGCCCCTGCTTCCTTGTCGTCCTGGGGACACTTTCCCACGAGGTGCTCTCTCACCTTGGGCCCAGAGGAATGGAACTGGTCATCTACGGACAGACCTTGAAAACCATGAGCCCTAAATAAACATTTCCTCCTCTAAGTTGTTCTTGATGGGAATTTTGGTCACAGGGACACAAAGTGTGACTAAAACGGGATGAGAAAAGACATTAGAGAGGGGGTGGGGAGAGACAGGTTTGCCCAGTGGTACCCACCAGGGTACCACCAGGGCTCCCCAGGTCTCCTTGTGATAGGCAGCAATCAATCCTGCCTGGATCTCTGGGGACGAGACCTGCACTGGGGTCTTAACATCACTGTTTGTTTATCATTTTCAGGACAACAGGTAAGGACAGGTGCTAGCTAGAAGCCCTCTTCCTCAAGTCCAGACCTTTAAATTTCTTCCCAATTGAAAGCAGAAGTTCTAGTTTTATATAAAAGTGAGTGAATGAGCACCTTGGGCCTCCTGGTAATTAGTTTAAACTGGAGCATCACTGGCCAAAAATAATAAAAAGAGAATCTCCCACCTCTTTATTAAGCTTGGTTACAGTTATTGGACAGAGTTGAAACCAGCCTAAAGGGAAGGAATGTTCCCTGAAGGAAGAACACAGAGAAAGCAGAGAAATCTACCTTACTAATCAGTCATAAAAGAGCTCCGCAAGCGCCTCGCCTATTGATTTCCTTTACTTCCTCCTTTTCCTAATCCTCTGTCCTCATTTCTATCCCTCCCCTCCCCTTCGCCCTGCACAGGATTTGGCCCTGAAATGAGGGTCCAAAGTACACGCAGCCCGCAGAACTGGTTGCTGAAGCTGGCGAATGCAATAGGCCCTGGAGACTTTCTCCTTGCAACGATGCCTCCTGGAGAGGGAGAAGGTGGCTCAGTGCTGCTGGTGGTCCTGCAGGTGGGAGGAGCTTCTGCACATGACATAGCACTGGCTCATCTAGCTGCACCAGGGCCCTGTCCTGCAGAGACCATCTTTCTTGTCCATTTTTGAGGTAAAAATAAAACTACTTGTGAGCTTCTCCATAGTGGCGTGTGATGGTCTAAGGACTCTGCACCTGTCAACACTTTTGACTTAGTCTCGTGTGACAATGCCCTGAAGTTAGTATTATCCAATTTTACTTATTTATGGGTGATTAGTTGTTTTAGTTTTATAAATTTTATATAGTTTAAAATTGATAATAATTATGCCTATTGATGGGACACAGTATGATATTTCAATTCCTTATACAATGTGTCACGGTCAAGTCAGGGCAATTAGCATTACCTTCTCTTTACAACTTGACTATTATTTTCAGTTCAGAAGTTCCTAAGCCCTGCTTCTAGTTCTTTATAAAATATATGATACATTTATGTAAACTACAGTCACCCCACTGGGCTCTGGGGCATTAGAACCTATTCCTCGCATCTAGCTGTATTTGGGACTTAGTATCCAACCTCCTTTGTCCACTGCACCCCCCCCCATCCTTCCTACAATCTAGTGACCATTAGTCCCCTCTCTACTTTTATGAAAACAACTTTCTGGTTTCCACATAATCATAAGAATACATGGCATTTGTCTTTCTGCTCCTGCCTTGCTTCACTTAGCAACATCCTTAATTTCCACCCAGATGACTGCTAATGACAGGCTTCCATTCTTTTTTCTGGCTGAGTAATATTTCTCTGAGTTTATTTATCTATCAGTGGGTACCTTGGTTGATTCTGTATCTTGGCTATTGCAAGTAGTGCTGCAATAAGATATGCAGTATTTCTTTTATTTGATGACTTCAGTTTCTTTGGGCATGAATCCAGTAATGTGATATATGATATTAACCAATTTTAAAGATGGAGGTGAGGTAGCTTACCAGGATTTTTCAGGCAGTCTGGTTCCAATGTAACTGATCTCATTAACCCTCTCATCTGATTGACAGCTCCACAGCTCTATGCAAACCTACAAAGTTTTAGTTGTTTTTAGAACTAACTCAAGTCAAGGATTACAAGTAGTAGTGTGTGTGTGTGTGTGTGTGTGTGTGTGTGTGTGTGTGTGTGCGCACACACACTTGTGTTCCCAAGGAATGCAGGATGAATATTTTATGGTATAACTTCATCCCAAATAGAATTGCTTGCTACATTTTTTGCATACTATAAGAGTAGATATTGAAGTTTGTTGCCATTAATAAAATACTTCAATTATATATATTGTGAGATAAGCCACAAGCCAGGAGATAAACATTCCTGTTTAGTTATTGACTAAAGGTGCAACTGCTAAGAGCAAGCTTCTATTCCAGCCCAGTCTAATTAAGCCCCAAATGTGTACGCAATCACGAACACAGAGCTTTGCAAAGAACATTATCAGACTCTGGTTGGAGCTACACTTTGCAGCTTATGCCACCCAAAGACAATTCCATGATATTTGTATTGTTAAATGTGAACTCCGGCAGCATCTGTAAAGTGAAGCAATAAATAGCTCATGTCTTTTGCTGGAGGCAGCCAGCTCCTCTTTGCACAGGGAGTAAAATCACAAAACTTGCAGGTACATCAGGAAGCAGCGGTGGTGTCAGATGGAAGGGATTCAAACCTGAATGAGCAATTAGCAGGAAACTTATCTGAGGACAGATGACATATGCACATCTACTTTCTTCTGAAGAAGCAGATTTCCCCCCCCATCTCTGAAGATCTCTCTTAATCAGCTTTTTTTTAACATTTTAAAGGGCACCAAGTCCTTGGAGGTTCCCATGAAATGTGTGAACCCCTATCCAAAAGAACATGCACTGGGCACGTGTGACTGAGAGGGACTTGGGATTCTCTGCCTCCCCATTCTGCCCTTTTGGACTTTCTTCTAATCAAACAGGTAGCTGTGTCCTGAGCTTCTCTGCCACCGTGGACGCCTTTATTTCCAAAAGGCCAAGTGCATGCGAGGGACAGAGAAAGCTAAGACGATTTCTGAACAAAGGGAATCTGAGCAGGGGCACGAGGAGGCTTCTTTTCCAGGGCTGCAGATGTGCCATGCAGGAAGGGACCCAGGGCTATTTGCATACTTCGCTTTGGTCATCGTCATGCTCCTCCCATCTGCTTAAGAAAATGGAGTGGGATATAGCGCCGGGAGGGAGGTTTCCCAGGGTCTTCCACACCAAGGAGGAAAAGCCAGAAGAGGCTTGTAGAATGGAGTGGGTCCTCTGCAAGAAGCAAGGACCCAAGAGGTTTTCAGCAGGTGCTGCACACACATATGCACACACACATGCACACACAGGCAGCACACACATGGAGGGGGAGAATGATCTTAGAGATGTTTCTGGGCAGCATCTCATGGCTCTAGCCATGGCTTATTCATGCATACAGACGTTCCCTGGGTCCCTAGCTTCCACAGCCACAATTTGTACTAGATACTGAACACCTAATAATTTGCAGAATTCATCCTGCTAGTTTAGGGTTCATGCACGTAGTTCCCTCTGTCTACAAGGCTTGCTCCCAACCCCCAGTTCCAACTCCTTCTCTATCCAGCAATCCCTCCATCCTTCAGACCCCAGCTCAAGAAGCCACACTTTCTTTAAGAATCTCATCCGTCTTTGAAGCCATCTAAGATAAGTCTCTTCTATCATCCTACGACCTGTGCATGGATATTTTCCTCTGTGCTTTAATACTTAATTGTTTCTCCCTCCTCTGAATCCCCTGTTTCTACAGGGTAGGGGCCCTGTTTTGCTCTCTTTGCTTTGCAAAAATATCTTTCTCAATACATGCGTACATATGGTGAAGGAATGGATGACTGAAGAAAACCAGGATGGTGAATACTGGGGGAGGAGGTTTGAATGAGGTGGAACGGAGCAGTGATAGCTGGCTATTATCTTTTAGTAAAACCCTCTGATTTTATTAACAAAGGCAGGGGAAATAAAAATGTGGCTCAGGAGCTTGCATCTGGCTATAGCGACATTAGCTACAGAATTGCCAGGAGTTAGCAAGGGGCAGGGGCAGAGGATCTAGAACCACATGATCAACCATTCAAGGGTAAGCTCCAGCACCTGTTGACCACCTGCCCATGAGCCAGTTATTAAATCCTTTTCAAACTAAATTTCCTTATCTGTTGAAAGAGTGATAAGTCCCCCCTTCTTTGGGCACTGTGAAGATTAAGTGAAAAGACTGCTTGAGTTGTACTCATTTGGGTACTGGGTATATAGCAAGTGATAATAAATGTTAGTAGTGTCTAGGTGAAATGTAGGCTGCCATGCCCATGAGGAACTCAGAACCAAATTCTATTTGGAGAGTGTTGCATGTACTTGGGAATTTTCTTGAAACTGGGATTGTAGGACAATACTAGAATCTATGACGAGAAATTGCCGTTCTATGTTCTGCTTAATAAATTCATTTTTATGGTCTCAATTTTGAGTAAATGCATGCATTTTTTATTCATTAGCATTTGTGAGCATTGTCCACAGTTCTAACATTTCATGAACATCAAAGCATTTAATATCTACAAATGCCAATTTCACATACACAAACCCACAAAGCTTTGGTGGTAATTATCACTAGCCATGTTTTCTACTTATTATGAATTTCTTAACAGCAAGAGCGATCAAACTTGTTTTAAAAAAGCATCTAAAAACATCTCCTCTCGTTTCTCTTCTAAAATTTACAACCAGAGTCAGGCTTCTGAATCCTTGTTTATTTGATGTTTGCATATCATAGGTAGTCCAGAACGTACTTGTTAATTTACATCTCCAGCTGAAAAATGCATATTAAAACACTGAATTATAGCAATGGCCACATAATAATAGCATGATGCTGGTAGGGGATTAATCTGGGAGCAACTGTGTGGGGCATTAGGAACTCACTGATCAGCCTACTGGTTTTCAACCCCAGTGGCTGTTTTGGAAGATCAGAGAGAGGCCTGATGGAGTCCAAGAATGATGATGTAGAAATGAGTCTTTGATAGACTCCAAAAATAGGCAGAGATTTTGTCAGAATCTATTAACTTGGTATTGACCTCAAAAGCTGTCTGACCTGGTCATGACAGATTAGGATGTAGAACATCCATATATAGGGTCCATGAATGTTCAGGAGGGTTTTTAAACTATTTTTTATTTGTTCTTTTTAGATACAGCTGACAGTACAATGTATTTTGACATGATACATGCACAGAATTTAACTTACTCTAATTAGAATCCCATTCTTATGGAGGCACATCATGTGGATTCCTTGTATGATTTATATGTGCAGACATATTTTCTGGGATGAGGAGGTATTATTTTCACCATATTTTCAAAGGGACTGAATACAAACATGATCAATAATTAGCCCTTTGTTTGGTCCTGAATTCCCTCCCAGACCCAAGATTCTGTATTTTATGATATCTTCAAATTATAGAATCTTGGATCAAAATATCATAGAATCTTTGCAACTAAAGCCTTTATATCATGATACAAAGGTATATAAAAATTTTTGTTAATATCGTATCCTACTTCCAATTCTTCGTAGTTTTTCATCTTCTCTGAGGTTAGGAAAATAGCTGAGTATTGAAGTCTAGGCTCAATTGATCTAGAACAGTGAATCTCAAACTGTTTTTAAGAATCATGATGGAATATTAGTAGTTGCATCTTAGATATTTTAAGTCTAATACATTTTTAAAAAATAATTTACTATACTATTTTCCTGGAGATTCCCAGAGCACTTGGACATGTAGGAAACACTAAGCAATTCTGCACATAAAAACCCTTTAAAAATTTTTAAACATGGTGTTTTCTAAATTCCTTAATTACAGAGCTTCTTATCCAAAGAAACCTGTTCACATCTTCAAGGATAACTTTTCTGAAGAATGCCTTGTTAGATATGCAACCTCATCAATTTCAGCTTTAATTCTTAGAGGCACATTGGGGGTCTTTACTGGGCTCTTCCTTAAAGCAGCACATACATTTTGGTTAGCATTTCAGGGCATTCTAGGAAGATTTATATGAGTGAAAGAAAAGTGATCCTAGTTTTTTAATGGACAGAGGTGAGGTATAGTTAGGAAGAGTTGGATATTGTGATGGATAAATTCAGGAAAGCCAGGGCAAAGAAGACTGTGTGGATAACTTTAGATATCTTTGAGTAGGGGTGCATTTATGCATTCCTTCATGTATTCAAGAATAATTTGGAAAATATCCAAAATAATAGATTTGATGAAAGTACCTGATAATCTAAAGGAGACTAGGAGACAATATTGGACCGTAAGGCCCTCAAAAAGTAAGAGATAACCACAAAACAGGATAATGCATTCTATGATGGATTCAGGAACTACTGCTAATAAAAGACGAAACACAACAAAAAAGAATCCAAATATTTTGGCAGCTCTCAGAAAAGTCTCCAAGAGGAAGATAATGTTTGAATTGGCTTTAATATTCACAGATGGGACTGGGATTGTGGCTCAGTGGTAGAGCATTTGCATAGCATGTGTGAGACACTGGTTCTATTCTCAGCACCACATATAAATAAATGAATAAAATAGAGGTCCATCAACATCTTAAAAACATTTAAAAATTTTTAAGAATATTCACAGATGACTAAATTAAATGTGTGCTCTCATAGGAAGGCTCAAATGAGTATAGGAAAAACACAGCAAGAATTCATGCTGAGTAATCAATTGGACCAGAGTAGATTTGGGGTAATAATGGTGCACTGGCTGCAAGTATCAAAACCCTGACTCAAACCGTTAAATTACAAACACATGTGTCATCTCCCCTAAGAGTGGCTTTAGAGGGCTGCTCTCATTTCCAGTCTTTGTTTCACGTGCCTTCGTTCATTCTGGATTTACTTTCATGCTCTCAGCAAGATGGCTGCAGAGTTAAAGACTTCACATTTGGAGAAACAGTGACTAACAGAGAGTGTTATCACCCAAGGGTCCTTCTTAGGAGGAAGAAGACTCTTCATAGAAGCCTCTCAAAGTGGCCACTTCTTTTCTTATTGACTAGAAATGAGACACAGGACAAGTCCTAAGGCAACCCTCAGCAAGAAAATCTTTAAATCAATCAAGTCCATTTGGAAGGCTGAAGGTGATATTGCCCTCCTCCGATGCTTGACTAACAACTGGACCCACTGGGGAAAGGGGAAGGGGCAGGGAGACACTCAGGAGGGAACTCAAGTGGTCTCCCCCAGGAGGACAATAAAAGGACAGCGCCACCTGCAGGCTACTTTATTAATAGCAGGTAGTGTGCTTTCCCCATCTCCATGGCAACACTGACATCCAGGCCTGGGGAGTTGCCTGCCAGGTCTCTCCATGCTCTTAGTTGTATTTTAATCCAGAAGAGCCTGCATCGTGGTGATGGGAACCACCGCACTTTACAACGTCCCCAGCCTGGAGGGTGTCTTGGAACCAATCCAACCAACCTCACCCTTGAGACATAGTTTTCTACTTCACGTCTAACATGGTGTTTTCTAAGAACATGCACTTCAACATCAGCCATGTTCAAAGTCTCATACTCTGCAGAGTTGTTAGGTTTTGTAGACAAATGAAGGGATGATGATCATTTGACAGTGATGGTCATTTCAGCTTAATGACAAACCTCAGAAGATGATGACCCAATTCAAATAGAGTCCCGGTGTCTTCATTGTATGTAGAGAGAGAATAAAGCCCAGCCACATCAATCTTTTGTTTTTCATATTGATTAACATTAATTGCCTCAAACTCTGATGCCGGCAATATCTAACTGATTTATGGTTTATGAAAGCTATTGACGTATGTGGGGATGCAATAAGGAATCTTTTTTAGGCATGGTTACATGGATTGTATAGGAATTATCTAATTATTGACTAAGCACCAGTGATGAACTCGGTAGTAAAAGTACCGTATGCTCGCCAGGGGGCTGGGGGCTGAAATAATGACTGGCTTCCGCAGCATAAATGAGCTTGTCTTTTTCTTCTCCCTTGAACAGAATTTATCACCCGTTTTCTTTCAGAAGCAAAGAATGGGTGAGTTGAGCAACGTTTCCACTCTCTCGCTTCAGCTTTCCTTCTTTTAATTATTGGTTAATTTGAATTTCTACTCGAATTCTTTGTTTCCCTTTCTTTATTTTCAAAAACAAAAATTCACTTTGAAGTGCGTGACAACAGAAATGACCCAAGAGTCTCCATGTAAAGGCACAGTCTTTACCTTCTTGCACTCGTAGCTTATGTTTTTGGAACACTAAGTATGTGTCAGAACCTCAACCCCCTTCCCATCAACAGGACTAGAGGAACGTGAGTACGATCTGTTGCCGTGGTGAATTTCCCATAATATTCCCCACAGGTGGAATATCTGGTGTGGTTTCTGTTTTCCTGACTGAGGCAGTCAGATATTGTCATTTCACTCCTTCATTTAGGTAAAAAAACACACTGAGAAGGAATATATAGCTGAGGAATGGATGCCATATTTGGGCTAAGGCAGCTTGACTTCAGTATCAAGTTCCCTTATTTTTACTTTTTAATCGGAAACTTAAAAGTTTGGGTTGGGAGGCACCATGGAAAATACTGAGGCCAACCACCAACCTCAATGGTATTACAGTGATATTATACTCCATTGAAAAAGTGGAAGCTTTTCTCTAATCTCAGCAACAAGATGAGGATGGCCAACATTGGCACTTAAATTTAATTTATTATTGGAAGTCCTTGCCAGAGAGATTAGGGAAGAAAAATAGATAAAAATACAGTCAAATTGTAATGGAAGAAGTTAATGTCTCTGATTGTGGGTGGCATAATCTTATACATAAATACCCTAGAGCTTCCAAAAAGAAAGAAAGAAAGAAAAAGCAAGCTAGCTATTAGACTTAATAAACAAAATCAATAAAGTTTTTGGAACAAAATCAACATAGAAAAATCACTTGTATTTTTATTTACTAACAATGAATAATATAAAAAGGAAATTAAGAAAGCAATCCTATTTATGATAGCAACAAGTAACAGCAATAATAATAAGCCTAAGAAGATGGAAGGCTTGTACCTTGAAAATCACACAACAGGGCTGGGGCTGGGGCTCAGTGGTAGAGCGCTTGCCTAGCATGTGTGAGGCACTGGGTTCGATTCTCAGCACCTCATATAAATAACTAAAATAAAGGTCCATTGGCAACCAAAAAAATATTTTTAAAAAAAGAAGAGAAAAGAAAACCACACAACATGGATAGGTGTTGGACAATGAAAATACCACCTGGGGTGCCCGAGAGAAGCCTGGGGGGCAGCCAGCCCAGCGGTGCTCGGAAGGTGGGGCCCTGGGAATCGAGGCTCTGTTCTCATGGTAGAGTCAGGAGTGCGAGGCTGAGCAGTGCTGTGGTGCTGTGGATGAAGGTCGCTGGATGAAAGGCCTGTGGCTTAGACAGTGCCCTGTGTTTGTGGAAGGTGTGGCAGGAATTGGTGGGAGAGACAGACACGCAGGTCAGAGGCCACGGTCCTCACTGAGTGATGGGACGGGCCCGTTTCTGGGAGTCGACAGCAAGGACAGATGTCAGGGTGCTTCTTTACATGGTCTGTACTTTAGAACCATAAGAAGAAGGGGATGGTCAGGATAAGGATGAAGGACTAGGAGACTTTCCTGATGGCAGGTGAGGAATTCCAGTGGGGAGTTTTGGGATTGGGCCAGACCTGGGGAGGAGCCTGGGGATAAAATGAAGAATGAGGGGAGACTGGGCTTCCCCAGTAACTGGCTCACAAAGGGTCTTGGTGGCTGTCCATTACCACTGCTGTTTGGGGGGTGCTCCTGGTGGCCAAGGGGGCTGAGGGGCTGGCAGCGTGTGGCAGGTGTTTGTGTGAGACTGGTGAAGAGGCTGCAGAGACGGACATGAATGTCCCTAAACTGACCCCTGGAAAAGAGCCGAGCAGCTTTCTACTACACCTTGGTAGAAGCCTCAGCCTTCTTATAAACATCTCAGCAAGAACCCAGCCAATGATAAACGTGATCAATAGCTCCAAGAAACAGGAACTTAGTAAATCGATTTATTTGGAAAAGAGTAGATTGACTTCTGACAAATGGGCCCTTGGTGAAGTGAAGCTTGGTGAGCTGAGCTGCTTCCTGTGGTGGCATCTGGCAGGGGCACAGGGTGAACCTGGAACAGAAGCGCTCACTGAACACCAGGCCCTTCCTTGCCTTGTAAGTTGGGAATCTTGGGCAGGGCCTCTTGTTGGCTCATCCTGGACAGACAGCTTCTCTGTAGCCAGAGGATGGGCGGCAGTCCCTATAAGAATTTGGGTGTGATGGGGAAAGAACTTCCCTGGGGAAAGTAGGGTGGGCACACTTCCCTTAAGAAGGGGGGAATGTTGGACAAACAGAGCAATGTTTCCCCATAGCTTGTTACTACAGATTATCCTTCCTCGATATGGCCACAAAGAAAGGGAGATTTGGAGTGAAAATGACTCAGACAGCCAGGATCAGAGACTGGCAAAGTGTAAGAACCCACAGTCCTTGGCTTTCACCCCCTGATGGGTTTCTGCCTTAGACAGCTCTGAAAACATCTGCCAGACTCCCACTCATAAATTATCAATTTGTGTGCTCATATTTTCCCCCTAAGTTCGCACAAATTCATTTTATGAATTCACCCACACGACTCAGTGGCCTGGATTACTAATGTGTAGGTCCCCATGTCTGTGCGGCTGATGAGCCTGGAATCGGCCCCCTGGTGTGGAGTCAGAGCAGCAATGGTTACGCAGGGTGTTGGACACTGATGATAATTAGCCAGGACTCAGCGTCCGCACGGTGCTTGGGGAATTTTAAAACCTTGGAAAGGTTCCTGACCTCAGCACTCTGTCTGTTCAATTTGTTCCTCCCCTGGCAGAGAAGAGACACTATCAATAGCAAGCAATTTATTTTCCCTGTTGTCTGAGTCAGATGCTATAAGGGCAGATGTCTGGGGCATGTTTTAAATAGGAAGAAATTGATGTTATTTACTTTCCTGATATCATTTAATACATGAGTGGTTGAGTTCAAACCATGTCCCAGCTTATCATCGAGTATACGCTGCCCCTCATCACACCTCAAACCCATGTATAAATCGAGGGTTCTTGTATTTATCTAGCCTTGAGCATTGCTCTGACAACAGATACTAACTTAAGATCTCTAATACCATATTTTCAAGTGTGATTCAGATAAGACACGCTTTCCAAATGGGCTGGGTAAACCCAAGATTACACCGAGAATATCCATTAGTGTCTGTGCTTACTGTTTTCATTTCTTGAAACACTTCTTGCACCACATCAAGCAGCAGTTTGTAGAGGCTTGTAAAAAACCCTCCCTCCGAACGAGATAAATCATTGCTCACTAACAGTGATATTCAGTGAGATTAATTTGAATCGCCTCCTCTTTTGGCTACACGGCACAACAGTCGGTATTCATCTTTTGAATGTTTCCCAATCATCCAGAAGAGATGGATTAGTCTGAATTAGTTTCACAGGCAGAGATGTAAAATTAGAAATATAAACTGGAGTCTAATGACCAGGTTTGAATAACTTCATGTGCTGAGCTCTGAAGGCCACTAAATAAATATTTCCTGTGTCAGACAGGGCTGGATTCTGGTCCCTGATGACCATTTGCAGACTAGGAGGGCCACTTGTTGCCTGGAACTTGTGTCGAGTCTTGATGTCCTGGAGAAATAATAACTTTGCAATGCGAGGACCTTGCCTTGTTTTCAACATGATTTAAGTGAGGCAGATTAAAAATTAATGCCACAATTATAGTCTTGACGACGCTCTGTGTTCTTGAAGTTTAAGAACAATAATCTCCATAATCGTCTTTTATACCTGCATTCTCAGGAGGCATTGGCTTCTGCTTCGACATGCTGAGGAGTTTGTGCTGCGGAGATGAACATTTCTAGGTTGTGCGCACACCATGTCATGATGGTTCAGGATCATGGAAGAGAGTCTGATCCTCAAAAAGCAAAAGATTGTGGATACGCATTGATTGCCCTGGCAGGATCCATTCCTTGATCTCCTTGTTTTTGAACAACACCCAGAAGTTATTTTTTGCCCCCCTCAGAATCCATTCCTTCTCTGCTCTTGCATTTTGGGGAGACGGAGCTGCCTTGGAGCCTGAGGGAAGAGGCTGTGTCCTGTGATCTCAGTGGTGCGCAGGCATGAATGAGCCATATTTCAGGTGGAGGGAAGGGGAGGAGAGGACTTGGGGACACTGGGAAGGATTTCACGTCTCCTAGAAGAGCCTCTAGGAGGAAGGTTCTGTCCTGCTGTGTGTGAACCACTGCTGGTCAACCTCGAAAGCTGCTGAAATGGCCTGAGGCAGTACAAGAGAAGGCAGAGTGAACCCCACAAAGAAATCGCCCTGGTGGTCACAGCCTCGGTTATGTTGAGCAAAAAAACTCTTCCCAGAGTTTGGAGGGGTAACCTGGAGAATAGCTGTTCACCAAATATTTGGGATTGATTAATTGTGCATAACTAAACATATTCCATGTTAGTGGAGCCGAAAACGTGAAAATTCATTATTTAGGGAACATTTGTTCTCAAATAGGAAGAGAAGAAATGATTCACCACTGTGATCCTTTAAGTGAGGAATCCTTCATTCCACAACATTTTAAACTTAAATATGATATATGAACAAATTATTTTCACACATACTTTCTGGAATCTGACAATGGGCTGACATGAGATCTATTTTTTTTTCCTTCTCTTTTTAGTGTTTATTTTATGGAAGTACTGGGGGTTGATTCCAGGTTTTTGCACATGGTAGGCCAGCACCCTACCACAGAGCTACCTCCTCAGTCCTTTTCTTTCTTTTTAAATAAATGTCCCACTTGTAAACACCCACAGTTCTAGCAATGTCAGGTGCATGGAAACTGTCACGGTTGTCACAGTCATTGGATCCATTTGTCCTATATACCCCTTGCTCCATCTTGGGGCATGTGACAGGACTCTGTCTGCCTCCCTTGGAGTTAGTGGGGCTATTGACTGGTTCTTGCCTATGCATTGCCAGCAGAAGTGACAACTGTCACTTCTGGGGTAAATATTTAATGACTGGGAGAAACCCCGGGGAGCTCTTTTCCCTGGAGGTGTGGCGGTTGCCAGTATTAGCCACGGGTGACTGCGTATGAGCAGAGCTCCCTTCCGACCCACGCCGTCCATGTGGCTGTTACAACCTCGGTGATTTGGGGATTATTTTTTACTACAGCAAAATCTAGTGCATCTGTGCTGATCCAATACCATGAGTCAGTTACACACAGAGACTAAAGCCAAATTCTCTATAATCTGACAGAGAAACGGACTTGGAAAAATTTCAGAGACATTTCAGTGGAATGACAGACTGGAAGATTATTTTCTGGAACCTGTGTTTGATGCCCACAGATTGGGGCTCATCCCTGGCTTCCTCCCACCGTGTGCAGCTCAGGGGGTTTTGTAAAGTCTCCCTAGTAAGCCTTTCCACAGTAAGGCCTGGGGGAGAAGAAAGAAGAGGGACCCACAGAAGTTCCTTGTGGATTGGACAAAGGTACGCATGACTTTTTTTGGAAGGAGTAGCCAAATTAAGGAGAAAAGGAGGGGAAATGTCTAGAATGTAGGGGGGTGAAAATCAGTTTAACACAAAATCAGTTTAAGTGTTCCTTAAGTGACACAGGAAAGATCAAGCTGCATGTGCAAGAGCGTTGGTTTCCACAAGGTGCCTTGCTACTTGTACATAACTTATTTGAAATCCTGCTCTGTCCAAACTTTCTTCATATTATCAGTGTAATACCCAGAATATGATTGACTTGGGATGAAGGTTTGATTTAAATCTTCAGCAGTACTGATTTATTTGGGGACATTTCTAATTGTGGGGAAAATTGGGAAGGAAATAATTGCTTTCATTTTAATTTAGTCGAATTCAGGGATGTTTATCATATGACGCAGGATTTTTCCTCCAGGTGTTTACTCAAGAGAAGAGAAAACATATGTTTACACAAAGACTTGTCCATAAATGTTCATGGCCACGTTAGTCCTAGTGCCCCCAAAGTGCAAACAATATGGGCATCCATCAGTGGATGAAGAGATAAATAAAACGTGGTACAGCCGTGCAACAGAACACTATTCAGCAGTAAAACAAACAAACAAAAAAATTACTGATCCCCACTACAAATATTTTTTGAGAATAAACCTGAAAAACATGCTAAGTTAAAGTAATCAGCCACAAAAGACCATATATTATAACGTTCCTGTATGTGAAATGCCCAGAAAAGCAAATCTATAAAGACAGAATTTAGATTAGAGGCTGCTTAGGGCTAACAGAACAAATGCAGATTTATTTAAATGGGCATAAGGGATCTTTTTGGGTGATGGGAATGTTGTAAAATGAATTCTGGTGGTGGTTGCCATGATTCTATAAATCTAGTAAAATTATATTAAATCATAACTTAAAACAGGCGATTTTTGTAGTGTGAAAGTGACACCTCAGTGTAGCGATGTAAAAATCACCAGAGACCACCATGGACTCATTGTTTCTTTCAGCAAAGTGCAGAGTTAATAATTCAGGACCTTGCACAGTGCCTGGCAAGTAAAAAGTACTTGAATAAGATATGCTGGGTGGCATCGAATCTGCGTGCCCCCGAGGGTAAGGAGCTCTGTGTGTGTGCACGGACCACTCCTGGGACAGCTGGACTTGGCGGTCTAGCTGAAGACAACAGAGAGCAGGATGTCTGACTTTTCTCTTCCTGAAGTTTCTACATCTGCTCAGCCAACTGTGATCATCAATTAAAAAATCCACATGATTAGAATGAACATATGCTGATCTAGAGCCACACAGCGTCCATTACCTCTTTGTTTGGCAGCAAAATCTGAAATTAGTTTTTTTGGGAGGAACCCCTTCCTATTTTTAGTGCATTTGGTTGAGTGGGGTCAACCCCACACCTCTGGTACCTGGGATGGGCAGGTGAGCCACACCAAGCCAGTCAGTAAATCCCACCCCGGATTCACTGTGGTTGGTCTGGGATGAATGTGCCCTTTGCTGGGGCCTTGAAACTGGGCTCTGGAATTTTGTTCAAATTTTAGTGAGAAGAGGTGTGCTTTCCTTCTGGATTTGAACCATTGAGGATCTACCTCTTGGGCTTTGGGCAACTATTTCTCTATCATGTAAATCCAGAGATTGCATTATGTCCACTTAGCACAGCCAGACAGAGAGATGAGGTCCTGCTGGCATCTTGGAGTCCCTGGAGTCGGCCTTTCCTGGGTGTTTCCCAAGCTAATGACCACCCTTTTCCCAGGTGCGCTTGGCTTCATCCTGTATGTTTGCTGTCTCCACTTGTTTCCATGGGAGCCTCTAACCTGTAGACCATGTTTTGTGTCAACTGAAGCTGTAGCCCTGAGCATAGTACTTTTTACTTCCTGGGAACAGGAGAAGGCTGGGCTTACGAGGCCCCTCTGGCCATTTTTAGATATGCACACCAAGCCCCAGATGGGGAGGAGCCAGTGAGCTCAAATCTGAAATCCCTGTTACTTTGAAGCCAGAGCTGGAGCAGGTACCATTGGCATTTCTTGGTATGAACAATAGCATTGACAGTGGCCACACATTAGTGCCGAGCATATGCTGAGTGCTTTCTAGCTTCCTTTCATTCAATTATTACTGCAAAATTTCGAGTTTGTGCTATTACTGTTCCCCTTTTACACTGGAACAAGCTGAGGCTGACTTGCTGAGGGTAAGAATAGGCATCACCCAATGGGTCGGGGTTAGTTCTCATCCTGATTTTAAATGCTTAATGCATTAGCCCACTGAATCTTCTAGCAGCTTATGAGGCAGATGCTACTATCATGCCCACTTAACAGATGAAGAGCTGGAGGTCCAAGAATAGAGGGACTTGATGAAGCTGCAGAGCCAGTGCCAAGCTAACCAGCCTACAGTGTAGGTCCAGGAGCCTGGCTTAGATGCACTGGACCTTGTCACTCATGCTCAAAGATACTAGGCTGATGGTGTGGCTCAGAGGTAGAGTGCTTGCCTAATCCATGTGAGGCACTGGGTTTGATCCTCAGTACCACATAAACAAAATAAATTTCTTTATAAAAAAAGAATGCATCTGTCTGGGTTAATAAAAAGAAATACTAGGCTCTACAGTCACAGTTTTTAAGTAGTTTTTTTTTTCTTTCTTATTTTGGAGTAACTTTAGATTTACAGAAAATGTGCAAAGATAACAGAGAATTCATGCATACTCCCCAACCTAGTCTCCTCCAGTGTTGTCATATGACCGCAGTATACTTGCCAAAACTAAGAAGTCAACATTGGTACATTGCTGTTAACTAAGCCCCTCCATGTATTTGGATACCACCAGCTTCACCTCTATTGTCTTTCCCTATGCCTGGATCTCATCCAGGATACCATACTGCATTTGGTTCTGCTATCTTTTTAAGAATTCATTTCATGTTGGGACCCTTGCCTGGAATTAATAAACACAATGTTTGCTCTTACTATTTTTCTACTTGGAAGAGAAAAGGAAAATTAGTTGTGTTTTGTTGGTGTACATGTGTGTATGTGTGTGTGTTGTTGCTATATTTTTTAACTTTGAAGTGTTGATATGTTAAATACAAGAGCATTCATGTTAGGAAACACAGGACCTGGAGTTTGGACTATTATTGGACATTGGCTTTGACTCTTATTAGCAAATGTATCCACAGGCACTTGGCTTCACCTCCTAGATTTGCTGTCTCCAGTTGTTTCTGTGGGAGCCTCTAGTTTAATTCAGTCACTGCTCAACTTCAGCAAATGATCAATCCATTTGAGTTGTCAGACATGTGAAAGGGGCCTGAATTAGGCCCTGAATATAGTCCAAGATCTCAGTAACAAAATCAGTATTTCCCAGTTGTCGTCCATCACCTGAATCAAAACCAGGGTCAAACCTAGGAGGACTGACTCTCTCTCTGGGGTGGAACCCAGGAATCTGCATTTTCAACATGCCTGCTATTTTTTGAGAATACCTAGTCCAGGGCCTCCTGTGTGCAGGAGACAACCTGAAATAAGAGTGTCAAACCCCAACACAGAAGGAAGACAGATTAGCTCCACTGCTGTGAAACATGCTTCTTGTCATACACTGAAAGCAGGGCGTGTAAGCCACGCTGTGTCCACCTACCTAGGACTTACACGTGAAGCAGGAGGAGTGTTGGAGAAGGAGAGAGAATTTAAGGACACACTGGCTGACGGAGAATGAGCTGCCAGGCCCAATCTGATCCCCTAGATCTTTCCACAGGCTCGCTATACCTTGTGGCATGAGAGGGGCCGTCACTCAGGACAGGCCACCATTATCTGTGAACTAGCCTCGGGCCACCACATGTACTTCAGCCAATGGATCAGTGGACTAGTTTCACCCTGGAGGAAAGACCAGTCCATCTAGACCCTTTGAGAGGTTTTCAGCTTCTGTCTTTTATGAGTGACCCAAGGGATTTCCCAAGAGTTATTCTGGTCACTTAAAACTTTAGAACCTGATTGTCAGAGAAGGGATAAATTCATTGTACTTGGAGATCCTTTCTTGTAAAGTATAAAATTCATCTCCTATGTGTGGTATATACGTGTGTGCCTGTATATACATGGCTGAGCGTCTACGGGCATCATCCATTTACTCCTCCTGACAATCTTTTGAGATAGGCTCATTTATGATCAGCCAGTTACAGATGCTCAGAGGATGGAATTTTACTCAGCAATAAAAAAGAACAAAACAATGACATTTGCAGGTAAACGGATGGCATTGGAGAAGATAATGCTAAGTGAAGTCAGCCAATCCCCCCAAAACAAATGTTTTCTCTGATATAAGGAGGTTGACTCATAGTGGGGTAGGAAGACTCATAGGGAGAGCATGGGAGGAATAGATGAATTCTAGATAGGGAAGAGGGGTGGGAGGGAAAGGGAAGGGCAGGGGATTAGCTAGGATGGTGGAATGTGGTGGACATCATTATACAAAGAACATTCATGAAGACTCGAATTGGGTGTCAACATACTTTATATACAAACAGAGATACAAAAATTGTGGTATATATGTGTATTAAGAATTCTAATGCAAAAAAATAAAACAAAGTACATGTATAAAGGCAAAACAAACAAACAAACAAAAAGAATAGCGTTACCTTAGATTAGGTAGAGGGAAGTAAAAGGAGGGGAAGGCAGGGGATGTGGGGATAAGAAAGATAGTAGAATGAATCAGATGTTATTACTGTATGTATGTATGTGACTGTAAGACCAATGTGATTCTACAATATGTGTACTTAGAAAAATGAGAAATTATATCCCATCTATGTATGATATATCAAAGTATATAAGTGCATTATACTGTCATGTATAACTAATTAAAATAAATTTAAAAAAACTAAAAAAAAAAAAAGAGAATCCTACTAAGAAATATTTAAAAACTTGCTCCCTCCCATGTCTGGTATGCTACTAAAGTAGAATTCAACTTAATATTTGTACTAAGTAAGTATAAACTAAAATGCATTTGGGTTCATGTGTACAAGTCATGAGGGAGATAACATTTGATACTGTAAAATAGGTTGAAATTTTGAAAATGTAATAAAATATTAATTAAATATTTGGCTAAATCAGATCAGTACCTTACAGGTTTATCAATCCCACCAGTATTTTTTTTTTACGATTTTTAGTATTATAATATACTTGTGTTTGCATTCTGAAGTTTGACTTCTCTGTAGAAGAATGCCCAAATAAGGAACCTGATGTGTATTTATATGTGTGTGTATGCCTGGACAGTTTGTACTTGGGTTAAGCAGCCTACCCAACTGAATGCCCAATGTGTTCTTATTTATAAAGCTAAAGTTGTCATAAGTACAATTAACCTGACAGTCACTTTTGGATTTAAATTAAATTTATATTTTGATTAATAAAAAACAAAAGCAAAACAACAACAACAAAAAACAAAAACAGATGCTCAGAGAAGGCAGTGCGCTCCGTGGTGGGTTGTGCTGGGGAGATTTGAAGCCAGGTGCTCTGGCCCCAGCCTCTATGCTCTTAAGTATGGTATGTGAAAGGTCCTATCAGAGAGGGTGTGACAACTGGCACTGTGAAGAACAAGAGAGATTAAGCATGAGAACCTGGCCACCCAGCCTTGCTTGTTTGTGGCCGACTACCAACAAGCAGCAACTGAATGGAAATACTAATGATGTGGCCCTTTCTAAGCAATGGCAGATGAACTGAGAAATTGAATTATCCCCAGCCAGTAGCTAATAATGAATATAATAAGGTTAGGGCTGCTTCCAAGTGTCTACAAATGAAAAAGAACAAGACAAGGGCAGAGCATTACAATGAGGTCCCATGGAGAGACCAGCAGCTCTGCGCAGGATGCAGGAGCACCTCACCTAGACCCCCAGGTGCACCTCCCTGGCTCCCGAGCCGCCTCTGCTGCTGTGGTCTCTCTGTCCACATCTTCCCTGAAGGATGGGCCTTGCCAAAGGCCTTGGGTTTTGTTTTGTTGGTAAATGAAATTCAAGCAGGACTTGTTTGTGTTTTAGCTAATACCCCCTCCTTTCAAGACTAATAGGATATTGCTGTACACATTGAATAAAAATATCAGTGTCTGCATAAGACCATAACAAGTTCTGGGTGAATGATGGAGCCACCAGCAAAACAAACAGCGTCTCCTGGCGTGCACTCACCTGGCTGATTTACGTGGCCCGCACGCCACATATATGCTCATGGCTCTCTTTCTCCTAAGGTGCATGTGCTAGAGAGACAGTAATGGATGACACCTCTGCCTGCCAGCCTTGCCCTTACTGTACCAAGCACCATTACTGTAAGGAAGTGGTATCATTCATTTCCTCTTAGGGAATTTGTCGAAAGGAAACCGGTAATATTTTCTAACATGTTGAGCTCTGCTGTGCATAGCCTCTTCTTGAGGGAATTTTCCTTGATGCATTGGAATGAATTTATGAGCCAGAAAAATATTTTAATATCCTGATGAAAAATAAAACTGTAAACAATGTTTCATTACCACCAAAAGGATATAAAACATTAAATGATTGGAAATGATTATCATTAGGTTTGTAGGAGACATTTGAAGTCTTTTTTAATAACCTTTTAAAAAAACATAATTAAAATAAATATTCATTGTAGACAATTTAGAAAATGCAGAAATGTTTAAAGATGAATATATTTCACCAAAGAGATCACCATATAGAAGGATGCTGCTTGCATTTTAATGTATTTTCATTCCTGGGCCACGGTCGTTGTTTTCTTAACTGCTCAATGTTTGAATTCTCTTTGTATCATGGAAGACTTTTATTGCCAAGTTTCAGCTTTCGCACTCATTTTTATAGCTGAGTCATGGAGCTTTGACCTTGGCTAGCTTCATAGACAAAGTCTGTCTGATTTGGACCGAGGGATGCTCAGGGAAGAACAGGGACGGCAGAGGCAGAGAAGTCTTGACAGTGGAGATGACAGCAGCACCAACATCAGCAGCAGCAGCACGAGCCATGTGTCACACCAAGAGCAGGAGAGGCGCCTTGAATGGTGGTAGACCTGGAGCCCACTGCCCTTGGGACCTCGGCACCGATCTGGCTGCTGCACCCTGTGGACAGTCCAAGTCCCACTCCGGCAGCTCTCCTAAGGATTTCCTGAGCTTCTCAGTTGCCTTTTCATTGATTCTTCTTCCACTTAAATCAGTTCGTCAATTTTTATTGCTTGAAACCAGGAACCCTGACGGATACATTTGTACTTTCTTATACTTGTATATGCCTGAATATTTTCAAAAATAAACTGGAATTTTTCTCCACATTGATTTTCTCTGTTTGCTCATCCCACATGGAGTCACACGTCTTTATCTTCTTTGTACCAGCTGCTTGTAGTTCCACAAAATGGGGAGCCCTATGGGATCTTTGAAAACCATGAATGAACCATTCTTAAGATCTCCCCTCCTTCTCTTATGGCGTCAAAGTCTGAGCCCTGACGTTTCTTCGCACAGGCTAGCTGTTCTCGTCTGCTGGCACCTGGCTCATGGCTGACCCTGGCTTTCTGCCTTCCACTCATGTTACGACTTCTGGTTCAGGGCTACCAGATTTGCCAAATAAAAATACAAGATGCCCCATTGAACTTTAATTTGAGGTAAATGATGAATCACATTTCTTAGAATAAGTAGGTCCTAAATATCGTGTAGAACATGCTTATGCTCTTGGACGACAGCCCTATGCCACCGTGACCTCCAGCCTCATGACCTGCTGTCATTCATTCCCTGGGCAGAGTGTGCCATTGAGGATTAGACCAAGGACGGCCTTCACCACCTCCACACAAACAACTTCTACTGAAATTTGGGAACTAAGCCACCGTGTTCTGCATTTTCAGTCTGATTCCACCAGTGAAATCTCAGGTACAGATTGCTCAAAATTTCTGATACGTAGATGATGTCCTTCCTGCTTCCTAAGGCTAATGCAAACTGTGTTTAGTTTTTTATTCTGCTGGTCATTTCTGTTGCAGCTGGAGGACACTATGAATTTGTGCTTGCAATACCTTTAGGTAGAAATCCAGACTATTTCATTCTTATGTATTCCATGAAGTACAAGTGACACATGTGCACATACACACACACACATTTACATAGGCACATGCGTTGATTCATCTCATTTCATCTGTGGGAATTCTACAATTGTTTTCCCCTCTATTGGGCACGTGGAAGCTCGGGTCTTGGGTTTTAGGTGTCATGACGGCTTCCATAGCACTTTGCTGGAAATCCAGCTCCATCACCAAGCCTACCTGATGCCACCTTCTTTCTCTTGTACCAAATGAGCACAAAACAAGCACAGCTCCAGTAGCACTCCTGTTACCTATATCCTAACAGGTGCACAAAGCAAATTAGAGAAAAAGGAATCCAACTTCAACTCGGAGATGCTCGGCAATTTCTCTTGATTTACAAAATTAGATATAAGCCATATTTTCTGAAAGTTTGCCACTAATGCTTTTGGCATGTTCTTTGCTTCTAACAGGAAAAAAAATGTAACTGAAAGTAATTCTTATAGACAGATGGAATACCTTCTTTGTTTACTTAACAGAAAAAAAAATCAGTGAAACTTTCTCTCTTCAGAAATTCATTATCGTCATTTGAATAACTCCCAGAACCTGATGAAAATTTCGAAGGACTCTACCTCAATGGGTGACTCTCTGACCTGGGAGAGAGCAACTGGTATTTCTGTTTTTCTTGGAACTGTTGTCTGAGGGCTTTCAAGGGAGGTACTAGAAAATTTGAAGAGCTATTTGTATTTGATTATTTCTGAGAACTTTGGGTGCAGAGAGAAAGAAATTGGTTACGGGAAGTTAGACCATTATTTTTGTCATTAAAGAGGGGGAGAAATTCTCAAGTTCCCAGTAAAGCAAGTACAGCTGACAAATTCTGAAAAATCTTTTGAGTATTCAGATCCAGGAAGGGTAGATGCGAGGCTGCATGTTTATAATCAGCCATTTTAAGGACGTACTTCAGAGACAGGTGAAAGATAAGAAGGAAGGGAAACAGATGGTGTGGCCACTCTCCTGAAACCTCTGGGGGCCTCAGCAGGTGCTTCTGGCTACCTCTCCAACACCCTCACCCTCTGAACTTGTTACCAACAGCGTGACTTTGATTAAGGTAACGATATATTTAAAAAATAGTCATCCACATTATAGATTGCCTTATAAACACAGAGAGGTCAGCAGGAATTCCAGAGAAGGTCTTTTTCTCAAAGGAAAAGGTCAATGCACCAGAAGATTCCCTTTGTCCTCAACTCTGCCATGAGCCAAGGCTGGGGCAACAGGGCAGCCCAGGAAGAAGCACCAAGACAGAAGTCAGTGTTTCATGGGCGCTGGGTCAAAGCTGAGAAGCAGCCTGGACCTGGTAGGTCACCGAGCTGCCCCACACCACCTGGCTATATTCCCACAGAAGTAGCAGATCCCTATTTCTCAAAGCCATGTTCAGCCAGGGTCTTACTACGATTGGATCTCCAGCGTCCTCCTAAACTTCATGCATTGAAGGCTTGGTCCTCAGTGCAGCAAGTTTCAGAGGCGGGGCTCTGGGAAATGAGTGGATCACGAGAACTCCGACCTCATCTCTAGATTAATCTACTTGATGGATTAATAGATTGACAGCTGGATGGACTGACTGCTGGGAGGCGGGAACTGATTGGAGGAAGTAACCACTGGGGCCAGCCCCTTCTTCTTCCTCTGCTCTCCAGCTGCCAGGAGCTGACTGTTTTGCTCCACCATGCTCTTCTGCTGTGATGTTTTGTCTCACCTCAGGCCAAAAGAAATGGAGCTGTAACCCATGAATGAAATCTTCTGAAACCGTGAGCACAGATAAACCTTTCTCTCTCTTCATTGTTCTTGTCACAGTGATGAGAAGCTGACTAATACATGCTCTGGTCTCTTCAAATCTCTATTCTGCTATGAATCTTTCTGACTTTTGTCCACCAGCCAGAGAAAACTAATCTGGAAATCTCCCTCTTGCTATGTAGCATGGGGTCATCACTAGGGTGACATTTCATCCTACACATAGGTTCCAGCCACTCTAGAGGAGGCGATTATAGAAGGGGGGGGGTATCATTGGAAGGTCATGTTTGGAATTCTGCCTACTTCAGCCACTAAGGAAAAAGTACTGCCAGAGCATGGAACCAGGCACAGTTGTAAAGAACTTTAAAATCATCAGCTGCATGACATACTCCCGATTCAGGGATATTAAAAAATGAGAAAAGATGCATTTAAGTATGGACAAGATATATTCTTCCCAATTTGTTACTTGTATTATTGATGCATAATGATTTACAATGAGGAAACTAGACTCAGAAAGTAACTTACCTACAGATAGAGATTTGATCACAATTTAAATTCTGGACTTCTGATACTGAAGCCTGGTGCTTCATCTTTGATACCAGGCATCATGTTTGTGCCAAGCATATGTGGGCAAGGCTGCCCCTCTTCCTTAGGTCTTCACCTACCCTCCCTAGCATCTCTCTACTCACAGGGATTTCCACATGTAAGTACGTTTACTATAAAAACTCTTATGGGCACAACAGAGAGAAGAGAATGGTAGACATGGAGAGGCACTGCTAATGTGGTCCTGAGAGTCACCTCAACTGCTCTCCACAGCTAGTTGGTGGCCAGAGAAGAACAAGTAGAAAAAAGTTATAAGAAAATATACTGGTGCCACCTTTCTGGAGAATCACTCAACCTTATATGGAAAAATTCTTGAAATATTCATGTGCATTGACCAGTAACCCCTCTCCTGAGAATTAATTCTTGAAGGAAGTCACCAGTGTTGGTGAAACAAAAGATAAAAAAAAATGTTCACAGCATTATTTATAAGATTAAAAAGCACGGAAGCAATCTCAGTTTATGAAAAGGTTAAATAAATTATGCTTCAAACATTAAAATGATGTTGTGGAATATTCTTATAGAAATGCGAAGATATTTTAATCCACTACTTGATTTGAAAATCTTATTACAAAAGTCTCTGTAGGACTAGTCCATGTATGTATTAGAAGGTCAGAAGTGCAGCCAGATTGCTGGTGTCTAAGCCGATTTTGGCCACTTAGGAGCCCTTATAAACTTGGGGAAATTGCTTAACTGGGCAGTGACACTTCTCTTGCCATTGAGTGCGATCCGAGTCAGCTCCCATCTGTCAATCTCTTGCAGAAGCACAGCTGTAGTGATGTTTGACAAGAGTCGGTAGGGGTCTGCCTCCTCACTGTGTGCATGGCAGTGTTCTAAACTCTCCGTATGTCTTCCTGGATCCCTCTTCACAAGTAACCCTAAGAGCAGGCATGGTTCTCCCCATTCTGCAGATGGGATAAGCAAGGCTGCCTTGCACTTGATCTTATCTCCTACCATAGATGATTGCAGTGGCCTTAAAACTGTATGACCTCAAATTCCATAAATGGTATGAACCTGTAATCCATTCTCCTCACAGCAGAAATGATTGAAATAAAGTTCAATAGCATCACTCTCACTCACCCCTACTGAAAGTCCATTAATGGTTTCTATTCCGTGGGGAAAGAGTCAACCCAACTTATTCTCAAGGCCTTCAAGCACCGTGTGACCTGGCCACCTCACTGGGCCTTGCTCTTCAGTCTCTAGCCTCATTTGGGCTTCATTTCAAGGCTTTGGGCAATGCCACGCTGCTTTTGTGTCCATATTTCTTTCCTTTTATCCTCCATCCATCATCCTCTCAGCTTGCTTCAGGTCTCCTTGGAAACGTCCCTTCTTCTAGAGGTCCCCTGTGAAGTCCTCTTCTCAGTCACGTCTCCTCCCTTTATTCTACTCATGAGACTCTCCTGTCTTCCATCTACCCTCCCTCATTATACATGTATCCATTTAGGGTGTGTCCGCTATGTTGCTGGGCCAATGGTGACATGTCGGTAGTGTCAATATCTGTTTTGTTCACCATCTTAGTGAGCTCAGTACCTAGCACATGCTTCGTGAATAACTGGCATTCAATAAATATCTGCTGTAGGGATGGATGGGTGGGTGGATGGACGGAGGAGCATTACAGCCCCAATGTGGTTTCTCCTATGTAGGAAGGAATTGATATCCCCTTACAAAAGCATGTGCACAGCAAGCTCAGACCTCCAGTGGCGTTCCTTACGTTTTCACATTGTACATCCAGGAAAGTCTGTCAATGCCGTCAATTTCTGAGTCCTTGGAAACCAGGGACCCTCTCTGCTTTCCACCCTGCTTTCTCCATGGGTTTAGCAGTTTCTTGCACTGGTAATTGTTCGGCATATATTTGTTGAATTGAAACAGGAATCTGCTAGTTGAATAGCTAATTGAAAAATTAATAGCTATTAATGAGTAAAAATGGCTTTTAATGCACCTTTCTTTCTAGTTAATATTTTTGCATTTTTTTTTTGAGTCTCCTGTTAGGAAAAATATCAGGTGATTTGAGGGGTGGGGATCCAGGGTCCTGCAAAGAGATTAGAGAATTTTCAAGATAGATACATTTGATCGCTTTTAAATCATATCATGTTGGCAAATGTCCGTGCAGGAGTTGGCCTGCGTGTGCAAATGTGGGTAACGGACTGTGCTGGCTGCTGAGAGTTTTCTGTGTGCTGGGCATGGGGCCAAGCATGTCACATGTGCCCTGGCTCCCTCTCCATATTCCCCTCCACACTCCCAGGAAGGTGCTGTCACTTTCCTCCTTTTCCCTGAGGAGGGAATAAAGGCAGAGAACACAAGCAATCCAACGAGGTCACTCAGCTCCTAAGGAACACAGTTTGCGTTTGAACCCGGCCTGTCTGACTCCTCATCCTCGTAGGAGGTACCTTGTACTTACTGCCTCCCAGCAGATTGTGGGGTTGTCCCACTGTGTGAGCTGGTTATCCAGTTGAGTGACAATATCACATACAGTGTGGGGAGAAAAGAGAAGCCGGTGATCAAGGCTGACACTGAGTATGCCGCACACAAGCAGAGTGCTAATGCTCAACCTGTGGGGGACCCGGTGGAGACACGTCAACCCCAGGCAGGAATAAAGCCAGCTGAGGAGCACTTGTGGAATGTCACCAAGACAGAGCAGAGGCTGGACCAGAAGGATCAAGAACATTTGTGCTGATGGAAGAAATGGACGCCATGTTTTCTTTCTGAGTGGGCTGGAGTACACCCGGGGCTGCTGCCCTCCTTGGTAGCCTGGCGTGTGTGTGGAAGGCAGGGGTCAAACAGAGGGGTTTTCTTTGTTTCTTTGTTGCTTTCTTTTTTTTTTTTTTTTTTAGATTTTACTCTGATTTTCCAGTTTCTAAAATGTTCCTTGAAACCAGAGAGTTGAATATTTCTTTTCCAGTTCCTGAAAGCAAATAATTAAAATCATTAGAGAGTACGTATCCTTGGCCATGAGGGAAGGCTGTGTGGGGTGAATCCAGAAGTAAAGAAGTCGTCTCCAACCCTGGCTATTCAAGTCTTCTATAAATCTCTGAAAGGATGGATTTTTTTTAAAGTAGTAAAATATTATACTACAGCTTTCAGTTTAATTTATTGTTATTTCTGCTTTCATCATTTAATTTATTGTTTCAATGGATTTGAGAACCTGCCAGAGTATCAACTGGACCCACTGGGAAAGAACGACAGTTTGGGACACACGACGACACACATTGATGAATGTTTTCCAGAGGGGAAGCGGGTCTTGAGAGGACGCTGCAGTTTAATTAAAAGCTATGCATTTCATATCTCAACATTTGATTGTTTATCTTTAATGAAAGTTTAGATAACGGAGCTTGTTAATTGTATGTCTCCCAGTGTGGTCCTTCTCCATTTGCTTTTGTTATCATGGCTTTTTCTAATTTCGCTTAACTGATTGGGACACGGCAAACATTCCAAGTTATTAAGGGTCACGGCAGCGGATCCTTAGTAAGCATACTTTCCTAATTAATGTGAGTGTCTGACTTCAAAGCGGAAGTGCTTTGATGTCACGTGGTAAGATGGTGTAGGTCGACATGAAGGGAGATTGAGGCTGTTCAGTTCCATCAGTACCATTCACTTTGAGTCTAGATAAGTAGAATAAATACACTTTTGGTTAAAATGAGGTTCAGCTGTTAGCAGAGTACTAGATGTTTGACAGATAAAACATGATTTAGCATATATCATACATAATAGCCGGGGGCACTCAAGATGTTTCTTTTAAAAATGCATAAGGCTTTAAAAAAATTCTACATGTGATATATGAGAATATTAAAATTAACATATAGAAAATATAATAATAAATCAACTGCAATGTCATGTTCCAACTATAATTACTTTTAAACATTAAAATATATTACTTCCTATTTATCTTGATACACATATTTCTATGTGATCAAACATATTAATGGGGGTGATAATACTTATTTATGTATTTATTCATATGAACATACATATTCATACATTCAGTCTTAGATTCTGCTAGGGATTTTCTGTTTTCTTATCTGATTTCCTATCTTACTAAGTAAGGTTCTGTTGTTAAGGTCTCCTTGGTGGCAAGCAACAGAAACCTTCTCTGACTCAAATAACCAAGAGGGAGTTATTGGAAAGGTGCTTGGGGGGTTGAGGCTCAGAAGAGAAGCAGGAACTTAGTCCCAGAAGGTTCTGGCTGCTGAACCTGCTAGCAGGTTCCTTCAGCAGCCCCGTTCTGTGGTGAGGAAAGTGAGCCTGATCCTTTCTAGTCACCCAAAAGCAAATTCCATGGAGAACATGCCTTACTGGCCAGGGCTTGTGATAGGTCTTCGAGCTGCAGGGGTGACAAGGTCAGAGTGCACTGCTCAGTAGGCCATGCAGACTGTGTCCAAAAGAGAAAGGGCAGTTTCTTTTCAAGAGATCAGAGCTGATGCTGGAAAAAGGTGGGGTAATATGTCTTGATACAACCTGTGTCTGACACCAACGTCTTCCAATTATTTTCTGTTTTTAATGAGATTTTTAATTATTTCAGAGCCTCAGGCAACATTTGGAGACATTTTTGGTCTGGAGTCATTGCTACTGGCACCTAGTGGGTAAGGACTGGGTATGCTACTAAGCACAGGACAAGCCCCCACTCTGTGACAAAAATGATCTGGTCTCAAACTTCAACTGTCTTGAGATGAAGAAATGCTGGTATAGGTCAGATTTTTTTTCTTTTTTAACTTCCTTTTCAATTCCCATATGCTTTAGTAGAGTTTTTTTTCCCCTGTCGCATTACCCATCTCCATTTTTTTTTTTTTTTTTTTGCACTGGGGACTGAACTCAGAGGTACTAGACCACTGAGCCCCATCTCCAGCCCTGTTTTGTATGTTTATTTAGGGTCTCACTGAATTGTTTAGTACCTCACTTTTGCTGAGCCTAGCTTTGAACTCACAATCCTCTTGCCTCAGCCCTCTGAACTGCTGGGATTACAGGCAAGGGCCACCAAGCCCGGCTATCTGTTTCCAGTTTTAAGGAAGATAAACCTAGAAGTAAAACAGTATACCATTACATATATAATCCCAAATTCTTTCTTGAAAAAGAAATTCCACTGATCAGAAAAGGTAGAGAACAACGTTGACCAAAGTATTCCGGTTTTTTTCTAAATAGGAGGGCTCCTGAGTGATCAGAAAAATTCAATCATAAATGTCAGGAAGGAGAAAGGAAAGGTCTGGATCTTTGCCCGTGAGGATGATGGCGGGAAGATGTGGGAAGTTGTGGTCAGACTGGCCAAGGAGTTTATTTAGAGAGTTGAGAGGAAGTTCTAAGCAGGGCAGAAGGTGTGACTCTCAGTGACCTCCTTGGACAGGCAAGTGACATAGTGAATAAAGACAACGATGGTGGACGGTGACTGAACTTGGAGAGTACCCGCCCTGCCTGAGGAGCAGCCCTTTTGCATTCGAGGCAGATCTTCCCGGAAGATTCCAAGGGAAGCCTAAAGTCTGAATTTCATAGGTTCCCTCCCACTTAGTAAATGATAGGAATAAATCATAAACTGTCATTGGCATTTCAAAGGACAAACAAAGCCTACTTTTGAGTATATTTGGTCTTTCTTCACAACTTTGACCTCTGACATAGGGTCCGTCCAGATTACAGAGGCCCTTGACTTTGGAAGGGGGAACTTGATGGCACTGGACGATGACTCTGGGCCCTGTGGAAGTGTCGCGAGACTGTTTTTATTTTTCACTTTTACACTCCAAGCAGCACTGCTTTCCAGGTGGGAAAGGGGTTTATTATTGCACATTCACTTCAGAGTCTCATCGTGCAGCCGCTGGCTCCTCCGCCTCTGCTTGGCTCTGAATGTCCCCTCAGTGTTTGGGGGGCACAGGGCACGCCTTCTGTATGGCTGTACCTTAAGCTGAAATGCACCCCCTTCCCACAGGCTGAGCATGGAGCACACCTTGGGGAAGTTTCCATGAGCATGAAAGAATCTCAGCCTGAGTGCCTGAGCCTATCTCGGTGCACACGGGAGGGGACCCCAGTGGCAGCTGGCTGGCTGGGATCTCAGCTCTACCTCTCAATGCAGGACCTGGGCTGATTCTTCAGGGAAAGTGCTTAGTTCAATGCCCTTGCCACGGACCACCGCTTTTCCCCTGGAGGCCACTTCTCCATGGCCACGTTCTCACGTATCTAACATGTCTAAACACACCCTCTCACTTACCTCCTTCCTCCCTAAATATTTTCTTTCCTCCTGGTCCCTTACCTTCCTCACCTGGTGAACCATCTGCATTCCCCTTAGTCTTAGCAGAAAACCGGTGCATGGTATTCTTATGGGGAGCACTTGACTCCTCTGGTGTTTCACTCTACCCTGTTTTGGGGGACTAGGGTAAAGAGTCCTCACTGTTCATACTCCGTGTGGGTGGTTAGAGTTAGAATACTTGGTCACAGGTGATACCAGACCTGGTTCAAACCAGCATTAGACCATCAGTGCAGTTCACGCTCTGCTTCAGGGGTGCCGCTATGGTAGGACTGTTACCAAGGCACGGGCAGGGACGCTAACCCTTGGTTTCCCTCTTTTTTCCATCTTCCTCGGTGTCTGGTTCATCTTAGCCTTTTTCCTTTCATGGTGCCCAAGGGACTATTTCCCATAAGCCATTTCTTCTCTGGGAGTGCCCATGTCCCACCCCGATTCTGAAACTCTTCTGCATCTGCTCATCCTGTGCCGGTGACTGTGCTGGAGGAGTGGCAGTCACTGACGGGTCAGCAAAGTCCTGTGCTTTGTCTTTAGCAATGGGTGGCATAGCATTCCTGCAAGGCCAGAGCCAGAGTTGGTGATGAGAGCTGTCAGAGGTCAAGGGAGACCCCACACATGTGTCCACAGTCAGACCCCAAAAAAGCATTCTTCCAGGGCATCGGTTCTCTAATCTGAGTTGCATCAGAATCACTTAGGCTGTTTGTCAAAATATAAGATTCTGGGTCCCAGCCCCAGAGCTTCTGATTCACCTGTCAGGCCACTTTTATTTCCAACAATCCCCAAGGTGATACTGATGCTGCCAGTCTGGTGACAGTATCTCGAGAGTCACCAAGTTAGATCAAAACAAGCCAAAGCAAACAAAAAGCAAGCAAAGGTTGTTACTGACATCACTTTGGGGACTACCTTTGAAGGCAGAAGCAGCTACCTTTAGTTGTAATTTTAAATTTCATTTTAATTTTTTTTTTTGTCCTCAAGATACTTAACATTTATCTGGTCTGTAGAAGAAACTGATCCATGAAGGTGATCTGACCTGTCGGCATCCCACAGTTAGTTTGTGGCCAAACTCAGAGTGGTTCCCTCTGTTCACCGCATCATGCTGTCTGCACCGAATGGGCGATGGGGAGCCATTCCTGGGCATTTTGCAGAAAGCAGCCTAGTAGGAGAGTGGTATTATCGGAACACAGCAGATGTTTAGTGTGTAAATGCGGCAGTTTAGGTGCTTTCTCCTACAGCCAAGTTTCAGATGGGAATGGAATTCATACCCCATCTCTGAGATGCATCTTCCCTCTTATGGGCAAAAATGGTGCCCTTAGGCTGCGGGGAACATGCTCAGCTCCCTCTTCACAAGAATGAAGAAGACAGCAGAGGTTGAATGTCCTATTTTTGAACAGGGGAGGTGGGGCTGAAATAGGGGCCCTAGAGAGAGACTCATTCAAAATGAGGAATTCACCTTTTGCCAAGGTGAGGATTAGAAGAAAAAAAGAAAAAGAATTTACCTTTGAGAAGCACCCTTTAATAAGGCGACCATCTGTTCCCCTGATTTAAAAGATCTTTGCTCAGAGCTCTTGGGAAGGTATGTCTCTCACTTGCTCAGCTCTGGCTTCCCATGGTTTTCGGAGTTGCCCAGTGGAGAATTCTCCAATACCACTTTCCACACTCCCTCCAATGCCTGACAGCACTTTCCTGCTTTGAATTAATCCTGAGAATGGAATCTGAATTATTACGAGTCCCAACATTAAACTCTTGGTTGCTTGCTTCAGTGTGTTGCTGCAGGAAAAGTCATTGTCCATCTGGTGACAAATTCTTTCCCTCCCTGTCTCCCTCTCTCCCTTCTACCTTCCTCCACCTCTTCTTTTCTTTCTTCCCTCTTATTTTTCCCTTTTTCCCCATAGATATTTATCAAATTTTCCTGAGCAATGAGTGCTACAGAGTAAAAGAAAAGCATATGAGACAGAATCCCTAACTGTCACCAGCTGGCTGGATTGGCAACAACAACAACAACAAAAAAATCATATAAACACAGAAATACCTTTTTCAGGATTCAGGGACAGCTCTGAGGCCTCAGGTGTCAGCTCCTATGCTGAAAGGCAAGGGGAGCAAGGTAGGCAAAGGCAAGAGAGCGAGCCCACCCTGAACTCCTCTATTTTTTAGGGGAAAGACATTCGATAGAAAGTTCCACCCAAATAAGGCAAGGGATTGGGTTTCGAAGGGTGGAGTCTTGCTTAATGATGTCTTGTGATCAGCAGGTTGATTGACATCTTGGAAAACCACACCCATCTCAGGTGCTGTGTGGGATCACAGGCAGAGCGAGAGAAAAGGTGCACATATGTGGCACAGCCCAATAAGGCAGTAAGGTCAGGCCAGTCTCCTCATACGCTCAAATGCGCATAGCTCACTCACACAGCCCATGGATGGCTCGCGACACCTAATGTCTTTAGAGAACATTAGACTTCATCCGGATTACTTACAATGCAAGGCAGAGATACTTAAAAAGTGAAACAGAATCCAACGTTGTTTACACCATATGACTTCCATATTTTATAGACTCTTTTATTTAGTCTTCTGTTATTTCCACATGTGGTTATTGAGTTCTACTGAAGATACTGTAGTGAACAGGATTGAAGAACTCTCTTCTTGGAATGGGGGAGAAAGTAGACAAGGCTTGCAGGTGCTGAGCAGAGGCATAAAGAGCCAATCATAGAGACAGATGGATGCGGAAGGTTTTCTGAGCTGAAACCTGAAAACCAGGCCTGCAAGGATCTTGCTCCTGTTTTGCTGGGAAAAGCAAATATGCACTTCCCTTGACCGACATATTGGCAAACTCAAGGGACTGAGAAGATTCCCCTGTGGCTGGAGCATCTTGAACTTCAGGTGTTCATGGGTGATGAAGAGGAGATTGACAAAAAGCAGAAGCCAGGTCAGGGGCCTTGAAAAATGGCATGGGTTTATCCCAGGCATAAAGAAAGGGGGCCATTGGAGAATTTTAAGCCACAGAGGTGACTCTAGCAAACCAGATTAACAGGGTACAGCTGTCTGAGTCCCTTCCAAATACCCTTATGGTAGCATAACCTACATATGCGTTCAATTAATACCAGTTGAATTGACTATGTCCTTTTATATAAACACAGTATGACCTACTGGCTCTTTCTTGGAATCGGACCTACTTTAAATTTATTCTTTCCAAAAGAGGTTATAGAATGTTTGTCCCAGAAGAATTTTTAAGAAAATGGATTTGGACCTTTGGCAGTTTTATTTGACTTTGGGGCTTAGACAATGTGACCTCTGCACATAGCAGATGGTCACGACAAATTTCCAGTGGAATAGAAGGATGTCTCATCAGTCTTGTATATCAAGAGGTGTTTATGGGCCTTTCTGAGGCCCCAGTTCACCTGGCATCTGTAGAGTACCTTATGCTGTCCTGTAATACCATCAGAGCAAATATCTTAAAATTCCTTTTCCAGGCTTGTATTGGTTAATTTCTGAGTATTGGGGATGAGTGAGAATTCTGCTCCTAATCCAAATAATATTTCACTCTTTAGTTTGAATTATGGGTTTTGCAGACAAGGAAAGGATTGGAACATGAAAACATGATTTGGAAAAGAAAAAGGTCACATCTAGTCTCACCGCGTTCCCATAGTAAACAGGAAAACAAGCTAGTCAGAAAATGCCTAATAAATGTTAAAGATATTTTCCCTTTGTGACCAACGGTTCTTTATTGATCTCTTTTATTTTTTGCAAAGCTGGCAGAAAATAAAAATGTGTGTGTGTGTTTGAGAGGGGGAGAGAGAGAGAGAGAGAGAGAGAGAGAGAGAGAGAGAGAGAGAGCTTGCTGATTTTTACTTTATAGGCCAGTATTTGCAGGTGTATCTTCATGACCTTGAACAATAGGTTAATAGGTTGCAGGACCTTAAAAAATCATTTCCCTGTGTCTACTCAGCATTGTTGGGAGTCCATTTGTTTCTCAGAGAGGCCTGAGGGCTTCTTGCTACCAAAATGTCTAAATCTTGCCAACCTGTGAGTTCCAACTTAAATCCTCATGCAAAATAATTGCTGAGTAAAAGTGGCATTTGCACCAGCCCCTCCCTGTTTGCAAGCAAAACACAACCCATAGAATTACGAATGAAGCATTGATTAAGAAGTGACAGCAGAGATTTTCAATAATGAAGGGAAGAGCAGCGGTTGTTTGGAGAGCTGCCAGGCTCTGGCAATTAATTTAGCTCCAGAGGCAGCAGGATGCTGTATTGTGGCTTGCACACTGAGTGGACACTTTTCTTCTCAAATTGGCCAGGACTTGTTTTATTTTTGAATTCAGGGGTGCTTCTCCACTGGTTAAACCCAGACTTTCTAAAACAACTGGTGTTTTCTATGGAAAGAATCCAGGCCAGATCATACGTGGTTCTTCACATGCATGAAGTGACATGGGAAAGAGGTAATGCAGCAAAATAATTATGGCCTCCTATAGAGGCTCTCTGTGTCATCATGACCAAGACAAAAAACGTGAATATGGGTTGTTCTTCAAATCCTCACACGCTGATATGGAAAGGAAGCAGTTTCAAAATGAGTGGAAGGGCTCACAGTGTACAATAAACAGATCAGGTCAGGGCAGGCATGGGCTGAGTGTGTGTGTATATATATGTATATGCATATATATATATTTTTTTCCAAGTTCTAGAACTATTTAGATGGTCTATTTGACCATAATCGAAAACAGAATTTAGAGCAGTGTTAAGATTTAGATAATAGGTTCCTCCCTGCTCACCAAAGCTCATGTGTGAGACAATGCAATGATTTTCAGAGGGAAATGATTAGATTTTGAGCTGTAACATCATCAGTGGATTAATCCCCTGATATGGATTAATTGGGTGGTAACTGTAGGCAGTTGGGGAGTGACTGGAGGATATAGGTCACTGGGGCCATGACTTTGGAGTTTATATTTTGTCTCTGGTGAGCAGAGAGAGCTCTGCTTCCTTGCTGCCTTGGCCTGGGCTGCTTTCCTCCTCCACACACTTCCACCATGATATTCTACATCATTTTGAGCCCAGAGCTATTAAATAGACCATCTATAGATGAAGACCTCTGAAATCATGAGCAGATAAACTTTTCTTTTTCTAAAATTTCTCTTGCTAGATATTTTGGTCACAGTGGTGAAAAACCTCATAAAACAGAAATTGGTACCAGGGGTGGGGTTGTTGCTGTGACTAACCTGACTATATGGTTCAGAAGCATTTGAAATTCATTTGTAGGGGGAAGAATTTTGAAAAGTTTACATGTGCAAGCTAGAAAATCTTTAGAACATTGTCAGTGGAGCTTAATGAGTGATTCTGGTGGGAGCTTAACAGACTAGAATGTAAATAACACCGTGGACAGTAAAGACTGGGCTCATGAGGTTTTAGAGGAAACAGAGGACTCTTGGAAATTGGACTATAAACCACTCAGATTATGTTCTGGCAAAGATGTTGTCTGCATTTTGTCCATGTCTTGAGACTTTATGTGAGTCTGAATTTAAATGTGATGGACTAATTAATCTGATGGAGGAAATTTCAAGGCAGCACAGCTTTCAGGCAGTGGCATGGGTATTGCTGATGGCTTTTAGCCAAGTTTACTTTGATATTCAGAAGCAGAAAGCAAAGTGAAAGTGTGAGTAAAATCGGCTAAAGAAGGTGTGAGTGTTAAAGAGATTACAGCCACTAAAAATGGACTAAATTCTTTACCCAGAAATAATAGGAAAGATGGCATGAGGGCATCTCAGTAATTGGCAAGACCACATCCATGTCTGGCTCAAGGATATAAAAGTAAAAATTCTATTGTGAGGAGTCCATGGGGCTGCTTGTACAGGGCAGACTCAGAAGTTGTTTCGCTGTGCTTAGCTGCTCAGGTACTCAGAGGCTGCTGAAGCTATGCCCGCAGTAGGATTGGCTGCTGCTCAAGATGGTGGCAGACCTTGATGTCAGCCACATGATGCGGGTTCTGCAGGAATGCAGGACATTAGAGTTGAGTGTTGGGAGGTGGTGGGCATAGAGGCTTATACTGTGATTTCAAATGACGGCTTGGAAGGCTAGAAAAGTGTGTCAGGGTCAGAGTCCTTGCAGGCTGCCCTTGAAAGGGTGAGACATTAATATGTGAGAAGGAAGCTGAAACTGCAGTGGCGACCCATAAATCAAAGATGCCAGTAATGTGAAACATTTGCCCAGAAAAGCTGCAGGAATCAAGTAGAAACAAACCAAGAGAGAGGCCATGTGAGCTACAACCAGCATGGTCACAGGGGCAGAGCTCCAAAGCTCTTTGAAGAGAACGTCATGATGCCATGTGCCCAGCTACTGGACGTGGAGCTACAAGACTTGCTTGCCCAGCTGGATTTCAGTCTTGCTTTGGTCCTTTTTCTTCTTTCTATGCCCTTATTTCTTCCTTGTGAAATAAAAATGTTTACTCTGTTCATCACACATTGGATACATGTAACTTGCTTTTGATTTCTACAGGGTCTCACACTGAAAAGTTGTCTTCAGACTCAGAAGAGATTTTGGACTTGGACTTTTTAGGCAATGCTAAAACTGTTAAGACTATGAGGACTTTCGGAAATGGATTAGATGTATGCTGCATTGTGAGATGGGTAGAGCTTTGGGGGCCCAGGAGTGGAATGTTATGGTTTAGATGTGCAGTGTCACCTAAAATCTCATGTGTGAGACAATGCAAGAATTTTCAGAGGTGAAATGATCAGATTTTTGAGGGTAACCTAATTAAATGGATTAATCCACTGATACGGATTAGCTGGTTGGTAACTGTAGGCAGGTAGGAGTGGCTGAAGGAGATATAGGTCACTGAGGGTGTGACTTTGGGGTTTATATTTTGTTCCTCGTGAGCAGAGAGAGCTCTGATTCCTTGTTACTATATCCTGAGCAGCTCTCCTCTGCCACAAACTTCTGCCATGATGTTCTGTCTCAACTTGCCCTAAGCTATAGAGTCAACCACCAATGGACTGAGACCTCTGAAATCATGAGCCAAATAAACTTTTAATCTTCTAAAATTGTTTTTGCCAGGTATTTTGGTCATAGTGGTGAAAAGGGTGTTTGTGTTAAAACCATTGAGTGAGTTTATTGGAGGACAGAGTATTTATACACTATCAATGTCATCTCCCCACAGATTACTTTTAATAAACACAAAAATGAAAACTTTAAAGCAGAGAAATCTCCACTGAGAAAATCACCTCCCCCATTTGATCCAAGTCTGCATTCCCAAAGGCACAAGTTAATGTCCTGTGTTTGCTGGGCATTGAGAAAGACACCTGTCACTTGTACAGCATCCACATGTAATTTGAACCCAATCCTAAGGAAGCATCTAGAGAGATCTAAGTGGAGGAGCAGTCCACCAAACACCTCTCCTGTGCCTTTTAAAAAATGTCAATGTCACCAAATCCTGTCCATATTGAGGGCACCAAAGGGACAAGACAATCAAATGCAGTGCAGGACCCTGGATTGGATCTTGGTCAGAAAAAAAGAAAAAGGGAAAAATGGTGTAAGTATGTTATTGAGACATTTGGTGAAATTTGAAAGTGGCGTGTGTATTATGATATCATGTTGCTACCAATTTCCTAAACACCCTTGTTCTCAGAAGATACATCTGATGCATTTGGGATGAAAGATAAAAACATTCAGCACATGTATGTGCTAAGTGTTACACACATGTGCACACACAGAGGAAGCCAAGGGGTCAGAAGAGGAGCTAGGTGATCAGTCTGATGAATTTACCTTAATAAAGGCGGTACCATTTGTGCAACTTTTCAATGGGTTCAATTGTGTGACAATAAAGTCACAAAGGCAGAAGAGGGGGCAGGGAGCCTAGGAGGAGGGGACATAATGGGGAGGGGCTCATAGGCTTTCTAGGACTATCTGTTACCCATGACTGGGATGCAAGGTCTCCACACTTGCCCACAGACTCCTTGCCCAGCATGGGCAATCCTTCAACCATTTGTTAGTGCACACCACCTGTACTGACATTCTGAACAGTGGGTGGAAGGAAGGGTATACCACCCCTGCTCTTGGGACGGAGGGGGACTGTGCGTAGAGGGTCAGAGCAAGCTGTTTCTCTATTTGTCAGTTCCTCACTCATTTCAGACTCCTTTCCCCAAGGCCATGCAGACCCTCCTAAGGAATTTGGATTGCTCAGGAGGTATCCCAGTGGCTGCCCTTCCCTTAAGACATATATGTGTTAAATGTTTCTGGAGCCCAACTTAATAACTAATTAACTAGTTAATCAACCAATAAACCAAGCCAGAGTCTTCTCCTTATCTGACAACTGTAGCCCCTCCTTGTTCTCCTAAACTATTCTTTGATTTGTAAGAGAAATATTCTCCACATTTCATACCCCTGAGAAAGAAAGGGGAAAAAAGAAAAAAGAAAAGAAAAAAAGGACTCAGGAGAAAGAAAAGAAGCACAAAATTCCTATCTTTAAAAATCTTCAAAGAACCAGGCGCGGTGGTAACACCTGTAATCCTAGCTGCTTGGGAGACAATCAGGAAGATAGCAAGTTCAAAGCTTGCTTTAGCAACTTAGTGAGTCCCTGTCTCAAAATAAAAAAAAGAAAAACAGCTGAGGATGTGGTTCAGTGGTTAAATATCCCTGGGTTTAATCCCTGGTACCAAAAAAAAAAAAAATTCTTAAAAGGAGATTACCTTTGTAGATGTAGGGTAGCCCTGAAGGAGAGTTGGGATGGTGGTGGAAGAGGATGTAGGTGGTAACAGAGAGAGTTCTTTCAGCATTTCTCAGCCCTAGGAATTTTGAGTCTATGAAGTGCAGAAATGTACTTGGTTGAGTTTGTATTAAATGCAGATTCTGTTTAGGCCTTAGAGTTCTCATCTGTGTTCATGTTGCTTTGAAGAATTGTTTCCCTAAGACTGTTTCATAGATATGTTCGTAGGACCACTGAGCCCAGAACACCCACCCAGGGAGCTTTCCCCCAAGCCCTGTAATTATAAGTGTGTCTCCTGGTCACTAGACTGTGTGCTGCACTCAAGTTCTAGTAGCTGCAATTTGTTATCGATGAGGAAAAGGTGGGGTTTGGAGCTGGCTTTGGTGGGAGGTGAGTTGATTTTTTAAGAGTGGGCCACAGGACCAAAACTTTGAATTGTGCTTCCTAAAGTGTGGTCTTGAGACTGTGGCAGATCCCAAAGTCCTGCCTACCCATGAGACAAGGACAGATACTAACTGTTTAGAAACTTCTAGAACAATGTCATAGAATAATTTTATCTATTATATCTAATAATTAAACGGGGGTCTATGTGTTTTTAAAATTTTTCTTTAGCAGTATTTTATTTTTACTGTGTTTGAAAGTATTGGTTGGTGATGACTTGGGGCTGGGCGGAACCTGTCTCTTCACTTTACGCAGTTCTGGTAGCACTGTTTCTTAAATGCTCTGAAACTCTTATGTCCATCGATCAACTCTGCTTCCTTCTGGAAATACCCATTTTATTCTCCTCTCCCTGCAGACTTCTCATCTTGGCTTTCCAATTTCCAAAGCAGAGGGGGTTTCAGGCTGACCCCAAGACGGAATCACAGCCTCTTGCTATCTGTGTGACATTGGAAAAGACAGATTACATCTCTGATGTTTCCCATTTTCTCTATAACTCAGAGATGATGCATGCGGTTACTTCAGAGAGTTGTTTAAAAGCTTAAATAGATTATGTTTATTCAATTCTTAGCACACAATGTGTGCTCAAATACTTATTAGCTGATTTTTTTTTCCCTTTCAGTTGACTTATTTTTTAAGTGGTCCATTGTTATCAGCACTTCATTCTGGTAATACTGTGTACAGTCTCACAGGTTGTACTGGCCATCTGCAAGAGACAATGTCTATATAGATGATGACATAAATAGTCAAGGTGGATGTGACACACGGGACTCAGATCCTCATTTTATGCTAATCTATTTATAATAACAACCTTTAAATTAAAGGCAAGAGGTAATGGGATCAGAAACAAATGCCTTAATGACTTTTTCTCATTTTCTTTATTAGTATTAACAGATGAAATAGTGAACACAGAAATTAATTTTAAACACATTTATATTATTTCCTGTATTGGGTGCTATCGTCATCATTATGTAATTAAGAAGAATGTTTATCCAATTGAGGTGCCTTCGTAGATTCCAGAATCTAGTTTTCAGGCATGTTGCAAGCAGAAGCACTTATTGAATGATTGCAGGGGTCAGATGCTGGGGAAGGAGGAACTGCTTCCTCCATCCAAGATTTCCTCTCATTGCTCTTTCGGATTTCTAGGTAATCTATTAGAACTACTGAAGAGGAAAACTCACCCAGACAAAGCTAGATGGGAACGGGGTAAAATGATAGTGTGTCAAAGAAAGCAAATGTCTGCTTATTTATCAGATGGCAGGGAGGGCCTTTTACTTCCCGTGCACGGCCTCGGGTAGATCCCAGTGCGTCTGCAAACGAAATGGGTTAAGTAACAAAATGACAGTTTTATCAAGTTAAGCTTGAGTCACATCCATTCTGTATCTTCTGGACATGTACTAGATGTTTTGCAACCAAATCATTGTTTTAGTCCCACTTCAGGGGTGATGATTAGCATATTTATTGGGTAATGATGAGCTATCAAATTATCAACCGCTGGTCAGAAGCGTGTTGCTTGCCGGGTCCATGGTGAATAGCCCACAGCCAAACAGATGGCTCTCAGCTCTGCAATGCCAAAAGGCTTGTTGGAAGGCTCTGTCTTTACCCCTGACCCAGAGCAGCTGGAAATGAGGATTTAGGGAGGAAAAACAACCTCAGAATGGAAAAATCAATTTGCATAAACAAGATGGACTTCCTGTTTGGGAGGACTGGTGGAAAGAATTACTTGCTGCAAAGGCAACAGAAATAAACATGCTCTTAATTCTGAGGTGCAGGGTGCTGCAGGATTTGGCAAGACAACATAGAGTAAGGAAATACAAGGCATCTGGGGTCGGACAGTCTTGGGTTGCAATCTCACAACAAAACAACCAAAGTGGGTAAGCACAAGGCACACTCCCTGCTGAGATTGCCTGGGTGGTGACTGGGGTCTGGGTGGGGCTGGGCAGGGCGGGCTGATCTCCACTAGGGCCCTGGCTTCTGAGCTCAGTGGGCACATTAGGGGACATGTCCTGGTCTGGGCTGACTTCCTGCTGCAGCGTGCTCTGTTCTCCAGGAGGCTGGTCTGGAGGCTTGCTGCCGTGGTGATCTCAGGGGTTCTAGACCCCTGAAGCAGGAAAGTCCCCTGGAGGCTGAGCTGGGACATTGTCAAGCTGTGTTTAATCAGCCAAGGTAAGCCCAAGGAACTGTGGACTAGAGGAGCTGCAAAGTTGCAGAGCAAAGAGCCTGGCTTCAGGGAGAACTGGGGCTGTTTTTGCAATCATCTACCATATTCATTCATTAACAAGGGTGCTGCTTAACTCTTCTCCAGCTCCTGAGCAGGAGAAGTAGTGATAACCCTCATCATCCTCAAAGGGCTCCTGTTGATTAAGTGACACAATGGCTGCAAGCGCTTAGTTCATCCTCTGGACACCCGCTTAGTTCATCCTCTGGACACCCTCCGTGAGGGCTGCTATTTCCCGGTTGTGTGGAGCTCTCACGATTTCCAGACTCCCACGTTACTCAGCAAGGGGACAGGGGACGGCTGCTTCTCCTGGGCTGCGCTTTAGCTTGCACAGGCTGAAGCTACACACCGCTTCTCTTGGCTCCAGGGTTAGCTAGACTCACTTGAACTCCACTTCTCTCCTGCTCCTTGAGTTTGGCCACATTGATGTTCTTTGTATTTCTCAGAATGGTGCTGATTAACAGTAGGTGCTCAGTGAATCCTAGTTGGCTGAGTGTCGCTGTTGGAAGGAACATGGCCCTTTCATTTGTGGTGACCCCTGGCATCTATTTTGTGGTGGCTGCTGCTCTCACATCTCACTACTGTGCAGCTATAAGCCACGCTCATTGCTCAATGTTTAGTTGCTGAATTACATGTGTTTGCTCTATGAAATATGGTTCCTCCTGCCCGGCACCCCCTCCACCACTCTCTCCAGGACTTATTTCCAACCTTTACACCCAGTTTTCCCTTTAGGGACAGTGTGGACATTTGGAGTTTCTTCAGATTAGTGAGGATACTTCAGCTTCTGCCAGAACTTTCATGTTTAAACTAAGAGCAGCTTCCAGAACAGAGGCTTCTCTGTCTACACACGTACTCTATAATCATGTGCACAAGTAGTCTCATTCTATTATTTAGATATCATTATAATATATAAATATTACATTGTCTGCTTATCTCTCTCTATTGATAATTTGTCCATGTGTTTGTCTTTAAACCCCAAATTAATTTTTGTTTTAAAAAAATCGTGTCATTTCTTTATTTCCAATCAACCCACTATGTGAGTATTGGGTTTTATATTTGGAGCTTCTTTTTAAGAAGACTCTCTGAAATACTGTTTAAAAGACCTCAGCCTTGCAATTTTGAGGGGTGTAAACTAAAAAAGAAGAAAATAACAAGCTAAGGGGAATGGGGATGTTTTTCCTGGTTTAGCAAAGGCTCTGGGGTGGTCCACTGACCGTGCTATCCTGTCTGGAGTGTAGCGTGCAGAGAAGGGGGTGCTGGTGCTCTGTTCTCTCTGGGATCACAAAGGAGTGGGGAAGCTGCTTGGAACCCAAGCAGAGAAGCATCTCCCCCTCCTTCATAGTTACCTGAAAGTTAGGTTGCTTTCTGGAGGCAAGGGGATGCTCACCAATAGAGACATTTGTGCAAAGACTGGAAAACAACACATGGCTTTGAGTTAGAGTAGATGGCCCCTCGGATCTGGGGATCCTAGGAGGCATCAGGAACTGCCCGTGCATCTGCTTGTCATAAACAAGAGTTCATGTTGATGAACCTTTGATGTTTTCCCAGCTTTATTTCAAATGCTTGATAATATTCACTTCATCCATTTAGACAATTTCCCAACAATGCTTTATAATTTATGTAAAATATTAGAATTAAAAGCTGCACCGTGGGTCATCATGCTTAGTTTGAATATTTTCAAAACAACTCCCCCAACTTTCCTGTTATCATGAAGTACAGACTGTTAGCTTCCAGTGCCAGACAAGAGCAACACTTAGGGCTTGTTAACCTGATGCATATTTATTTATTTATTGCTGCAATGCATTTTTTTTGGTCCACAGAGGCCTTTAGGCAGAGAACTTTTATTATATGAACCATTTACCAAGAAGTGAGTTTGATCATGAACTCAATACTGTTGGCCCAGCAGGTAAAATATGAGGTGAAGTTAACTAGATCATGTGGGACTTTACCAAATTCACGCACTGTGCACCCACCTTCAAATATATCTAACGATACAATGGCAGGTCACAGTTCTATAAATACCTGCAGATCAATGGGCAGAAATATCGCATTTCAAGGCAAAAGCTTATCTTTTTAAAAAGTCCTCTATCTGTGTGTCTGATTTTAGTAGCTGGATTTTGCATTTGCTCGTACAATTTTTTAGAGCTGGAGTCTTTGAGGACATCTTGGCTATTTTGGTATTTTTAATGAAAAGTATTGTTCTCATGGCCACTGGTTATGACTTCCAAAAGAAAGCAGGTACCCTGTAATTTAAAGGAAACAAACAAAAAAGTTAATACAATAAAGTGCTGGAGGAAAATGTTTCCGGCCTATAATTGCTGTCCCTTGACAGGCTTGGTGGCTGTTTTCTGAAGTGGTACCGAGGGGCAGAGCTGGGCCTGCTGGTATCACTCAGATCTGCAGCCTAAGAGCAGAGAAGGAGGGTGAGTGATGGGCAGGCAATGATGGGCCCGGGGCGCGCAGTGCTGGGTACATTTTCCTTTTAATTAGAAGATGCTAAGGCACATGCTTCTCTCTTGCAATCCTGGTAGAGGGAAGAAATAAAGCTAAAAGAGAATCTTCAACTTACTATATCTTCTAAAATGCCCTAATCCCTAATATTCATAAATTGTACACTAACTAGAAGCCATAATGACTTGATCAGATCTGGATTTGCTCAGGAAGGAGCAGGATATATTTTGAACTCAGACTTTTGGAACCTGGGTATGACTGCCCCAGGGTGAGGAGTTTATTTGCTTACTCATTTTTTTTTTACTTTTTCCTTATTATTATTATAATTATTATTAATTTTACTTGGGGAGGTAATTTTAAAATTACACAAAAGTTAAGAAAGAAATAGAACATCTTATCATTCAGAATTGACGGTTGCTATGAATTTATTACATATTCTCTCTCCTTTTTCTAGAAATAAAGTATTTCAGGTAAACTTGAAGTTTCTTTTGACACCAAACTCAATCATCTCTTTTCTTCATTCTTTAAAATTGTTTTCTCATATACATGTGTGTTTTATTTGTATGTATATGTATATGTATAGGTAAAGTTATGTATTTTAATGCTCATAAGTGGCTCAATACTATAAAATTTTCTTTTCTTTATTTATTAATATTGAGGATATAGATTTAAAATATTTATTTATCTCCTTCCTTCCTTCCTTCCTTCCTTCCTTCCTTCCTTCCTTCCTTCCTTCCTTCCTTCCTTCCTTTCTTTCTTTCTTTCTTTCTTTCTTTCTTTCTTTCTTTCTTTCTTTCTTTCTTTCTTCACTAATGTAGATTGAACCCAGAAGAACTCTACCACTGAACTACAAACCCAGCTCCTTTTATTTTGAGACAGGGTCTTGCTTAGTTACCCAGGCTGGCCTTGAACTTTTTTGAGTCTTCCTGCCTCAACTTCCTGAGGAGCTGAGATTGCAGGTGCCTGCCACTGTGTCTGGCTTCCTAATCTATTTATTTAATTGTTTCACAATATCCCATTATGTGAATCTAAAATATTTTACTTAGCTATTTCTTTATGAAGGACTTGTTGTTTTCAATTTTTCACTATTATTAAAAAAATTCTAATAATTTCTCTTGTATAAGGTAGGTATAAGTATTTTTTCCCATCCATAAAAGATATTTTGAGATAGATTTGTGGTTTTTGAACATATGTGCATTTAAATGTCTTCCATAGGTCTTCAACAATTGATAATCACAGAATTAGTTTATTAGAGTCTCTCTCTCCACATAGTTAACAAACATTATGTCTGGTGTTCCATTCTCTCACCATTAACAGGAAGTAGATGAGTTTAGAAAATTTTGTGTTGTCCAGAGGTTGTACTTTAGGAAGCAGGCCTGCCTCATGGAGAATGGACAGCCTGCCCTCCCCCTCCCCCTCCGTATTCCCTTTCTTCCTTCCCACCCACGCTCAGGGCCTCGGTTACCCACAACATCCTGGAAACCACCAGAACCTGAGGAGAGAGTATTTCAGAGAGAGGCGCTTATTGCTGGACTGTGAGCAAGAGGCCTGCCATCTCCCCAGCTGACCAGTGCTGTGACTGTCACATAGAGGCTGGTCATTAAGATAGTCTAAGTAGTGAATCCCAGGTGGCTGAGTGTGGCTAGAACTAGAAGACAAGTTGTAAGGTTCTACAACTTTCTCAGCTTTCAAGAAACAACCATTAAAATGGTTATTAGGTCAAAACATATAAGTTACAAAGGGTTGCTTGGAACTTACCTCTTTCATTCTGGTCCTCTATTTTCCAGATATTGTTTTTTCTTCTCCTCTTTTTTCTCCTTCTCCTTCCTCCCTTTCTTCTTCCCCTCTACTTTCTCCCCTGCCCCCACTCCTCCTCCTCCTCCTCCTCCTCCTCCTCCTTCTTCTTCTTCTTCTCCTTCTCCTCCTCCTCCTCCTCCTCCTCCTCCTCCTCCTCCTCCTCCACCTCCTCCTCTTCCCTTTTCATTTTCACGGTGAACTCAGAGCCCTGTGTATGTAGGCAAGTGCTTTACCTAAGCAGTTAGCTCTTCCCCAGTCTTTTAGTTATTTTTCCCCCCATACTTATCTTTAACCAAACTTTCGAAAATGTCCCAAGTTTTTGTTCTCTGGGTAAAATTTATCATGTTTAGTCATTTTGGTTATTCATTTAAATGATGAGAATCTAACTTTTCCATCTTGAGATGTCTTGGGAATGACCAGAATGTAAATCAGAGCATATCTGAACCTTGGTGACACCCACAGTCCAACCCCTTCTGTCCTGCAGCTCTGCTGTGGCTGAGTTTGGATCAGCATCCTTCTACAGAACATTTGAAACTCTGAACGTGCATCTGACCAGAGCCTGGATGGTGGTTCATTCCTTCTTTCAGTTGAGTAAAACACTCAAGGGACAATGACAAAGTGTAGTGGAATTGACATAGGAGAACATTGTTTTTAAACTCTACAAATGAGAATTTTTTAAAAAGTCATTGTTTTCAATTATTTCCCTGTTGAACCACTTTTCCTATTAAACTGGGAAGGGAAAGGTGTGGTTGGAGACAATGTGGAAGTTGACAGGGGCTGAATGCTACGTTACCAGCGCTGTATGGATGCTTCCGGGGCGGGGGGGGGGGGTGGCTAAAGGAAAGCGTTTTCCATGGAAAATGGTGGAGGGGAGGATGAAGCTCCCCTCCTGGTTTAGGTTGTAGCAGAGAGTTATATTTGTGTGTGTGTTCGTTTTGATTTTCTAATTGTAATTAGTTGGTTTATTTTTTATTTCATTTGTTGCCTAACCTCCATCCACTCTTCTAGCTATTGATCAAACTGTTTTTCTTTTGGGGGGAGAAACAGTGTTTTAAGTTCATCCAGTTTGATTGGAACTGGTCCCACTGCCAGCTCTAGGGATGATGGTGTGACCTGGGCTCAGCCATTCTTTATGTGATCCAATCTGAGAGATGGGTTCAGGTTTGGGCATCTGAAATCCGGCATGTCTTCAAAAAGGTTAGGAGAGGAACTTTATTTGCTGTGGGTCTTGAAGTTAGGAGTCCATCCATCTGGGTCTGCCACCAGATGGAGCCTGACATTGAAGATATTGGAGAAGAGGTGACAGAGTCTAGGTCCCAGTGTCATTATTTGAGCCCTGTCAAGTATGGGTGGGGCAGTTCTAATCCAGAACTTTTCAGTTATGTGAATTAGGATACCCCCTTTTAGCCTAAACTAATTTGCATTTGTTCTTTGCTGCTTATAGAGCTTAACCCAATCTGTGTCTTTACTAGAGAATCACTAAATCAGCCATACGTTCTAACTACGTTCTCTTGAGCCTAAATAAACTATAGAGTCCAGAAAAATCTAGAACCTAGAGTCTATATAAAGATCGCAGATGAGTAGAGAGTTAGAAATTTGTCTACAGATCCAATTGGAGCCCACAACAATATTATAGTTGAAAATTGAGTGCTTACCAGAGCACTGAGGTGAAAGTCTCCCCTGTCGTGGTCCACTGTATACATGGCTGCCTTCCACCTGGCTGCTGGAGCGTCCTGTCCTGTTGGGCTGGGTATACCCATTATGAGGGACAGGCTCTGAACAGGCCTCAACACCTGCCCCTGTTACAAAAAGTTCCTGAGAATTTAAACACATGGTAAACAAGAGCCCTATTAATCAATAAGACCCCTGGTGATGGAATGGTTGTAAACATGGAAGCTATTTAGGGAAAGATATACTGTTAGTAGAATGAGTTTGAAAAGCATTAAACACTGGATCATTTTCTTTACAAAAACATCCTGTCTCTGTCTCTTGTCTCCTTGGAACATTAGGCACAAACGAGACCAAGCGAAATATTAAGTCTTTCAATGATTTATAGTTAATAGTAAATTCAGAGAAAAACACACCAATCTGAGGCATTATTGTCATTAAGGGACAGTCAGTGCTTTTATCCTTGCAGGCAGCATGTTAACTCATATTCTCTCTTTTGCATATTCATAGTCATGGTCATTTTAGAGGCAATATACATAACTGGATTATTTTTTTTATTCTTCACTGTGGTGTCTTTCGGTTTGGAAAAATTCCATAATTTAATATTTTCCCCAGCAGACAAGTTTTAAGACTTTATTTTACTTTCAGAGAAAAGAGATGAAATGATGCTCATGCAAATGAGAAACAAGCCCAGGATGGTGTGTTATCGAGATCTAGCCCAGAGGACTTCTCTTTTACAATTTCCCCCTGTGCCATTTAACACGTGCATTTGTATTCTGCAGCTATTTTGTCATGGGTTTCTTTGTTCATTCCTTCTCTCATCTGATTGGAAACCGTTTCTTATCTTTTCCTGCCCTGTTCCAGCAAAAACGCACTATTTTGTACCAAGTCAACAAAACCTTATTTATATACTATGATAGGACTGAAAATACCTAAAACTGAGATAACAGTTGGTGGTATTCTTTGACAAATTGAACCATTTGAAGAAGACAGAAAACTTATCAGATGCCAGCTCCAGACACAGGAGCTGAAATCATCCTGTGATTTGTTGAAACTTCCACTGTGCTCTGGACAATGGCTAAGGATGGGACTAAGCAGCCCAAACCATCTTGCCTTTCTTTGCCAACATCCAAAGAAAAGCATGGAGCTTTAAAATTATCTGGTGGACGGTTTCAAAGCCACTACAAAAACACAAGGAAGAGATGGCATTGACCTAGATTAGTTATAGTTCCTGCAAAAGCATGACCCATCTAGGTTCCATAATTCTTATTAGAAGAGAAAAAAAGGTTTATGTGCCAAGAATACACTCTGTGTTTTAGAATAGGTAATCAACAATCATGAAATCTTTTTTTTTTTTTAATTTTTTTTTTAAAGAGAGAGTGAAAGAGGAGAGAGAGAGAGAGAGAATTTTTTAATATTTATTATTTTTTAGTTCTCGGCGGACACAACATCTTTGTTGGTATGTGGTGCTGAGGATCGAACCCGGGCCGCACGCATGCCAGGCGAGCGCGCTACCGCTTGAGCCACATCCCCAGCCCCAATCATGAAATCTTAACATTAAGATATAAGTGGAAGGACTCAGAGGGACAGAAAACTATCTTTTTTTTTTTCCTCCTCAGAGAAGTTATTCCCATTTTGTCCCCCAAAGAATGTCTTATTTCATGTTCTCATACCACAGACTATCTTTTATTAAAAGCATGTTCAAGGTTGGCAAATGAGTTGCATTTGTATAAAGCCTCAAGGGCAGGGGCTGCACAATTACCTGCTCACCATTGAATTCCCAGAAACTAATGCAATATATATATAAATATTTGAGGATGAATAAAACACTTAAAATCTACTGAATTACTGTTTACTGTAATGATTGGGAGAGGAACCTAATTGCTAAATCATAGGGGAATTTCTCTTGGGCGTGTGTTGGGGATCAAATCCAGGGCTTTGCACATAGTAAGCATAAATTGTACCACTGAGCTATACCTCCAGCCCCTACAGGATTTTTTAAAAAATCACCTTTTAGTATAGCCATAGTGATAAAATGGCATGTAAGTCACCAAGTTAATGTTTACAGAGAACTTCTAAGAGCACTGGAAAGCGAGCATAGTACTTAGTGAAGGAAGGCAAGACCAATGCTTGCAAAAACTTGAATAATCATTCCAAGATATTTGAACACTTATTTTCTAAATCCTCTTTCCTGTTTTTGCTCTAATTCATTGCTTTGGATTAATTTCTTCACTGTTCACTTTTCTCACACAAGAGTCGAATTCCATGAGTATGTAAAAGTGGGGCTTAAAATCTTTGTGAAACCTTTTCCTTCATCTGTCAGGAAGATCCTTCCCTAGGCAGGCTTTGATTCCCAAAGTGTCATATACGTCACACAGACAAGCATTTCCAGTACAGTCCTCCCTGTTAATTTCCATGTAAAATTTCTCAGAATGCCAACTTGTGAAAGGGAGTTCTGCTCTACAGGGATAAAATAAAATAAATGATATGTATGTTTTACTGATTCAACACACCTGTAGAGTATATAACTTGGACTAAATATAGGGATAACTCATATAATTATCTATTGGGATGGTGTTTCCAAGAAAAAACAATTTCAAAGAAATCTCTATCTTGTGGTAGGAAGAGTCTTCTGCTCAACCAAACTTGGAAAATTCCATATACTAACTCTCTTTCCTTAAATCCCACAAATTATATTTGCATATTAAAGGTTCAGAGAAACCTCCCAGCTAATAAAAAATGATTACTCTCACTCATAATTAAACAAGCAAATGTACTTATATCAGATAATATTGTTTTAGGTATATCTAGAAAATTAATTATATGTAGAGCTGCTCACAAGCATTTTCTCTCAGTAACAAGTTGATAATGATATCACAGCACCTTTGTATTCCTGAAAGATAAAGTTTTAAAAGCTTCCCAAAGATTCTGGATCAGTCACTAGATAAGCTTCTCAAATATCACTACAACCTACTATTTTACTCATCAGATCAAGTGTGATATAATTTTGCAAGCACAATGACACACATGCAGTAGAGAATAGCAAGGCATTTGAGCTAGATCTGTACTGTCATTTTTAATGGGGCTGTATGGCAGGCACTTCAAGTTCCGGTTGAAAGGGTGGTTTAATTCTTCAGCTCGATAGTATCTATACACAGATCGTTTTAGGTATTAGATTGCTTAAGTTTTCTAAATTGCATTTATCACCTAAAACCATCTTGGGTGTGGGTATCACACTTATGTTAACAGTGCATATTTTAATAGGTATTAGAAAGAAGACAACCAGCACATCATACTTGTGATTTTTTTCCAGATGCTATTGCTTCAAACCAGGCTAAAGTCTTAGATTTTAGAAAATGAATCGATTGAATGAATAATATTTTAATCATTTATAACGTAAGTGAAACACAGCAAAAATGTCAAGACATTATATGTTTGGGTAACTTCAGGTTTATTGTTTTGTGAGACCATTAATGGCCAGTTTTTCATGCCAGATGAAGTGGGTGGACTGGTAAATCCCAAACCTGACTGTGAAATATGAATGCAGTCTCCATCCTCAGCCACATAGATCTGAATGTCCAGGCATGAAACCAGGGAATTAGGAATGCTTTAAAGCTCCCGGTACTCCATTGTGAAGGTAGGATTTGGGACCCACTGAGCTAAGGTATTGTCCTAGTGCAGCTATTGCTTCTGATTTCTTTCTTTTTAACCAGCTGCTTCTGGATGTTTCCTAATCTGACTTTGTATTCACAATTCATGCCAATCCATTCCCTTGAGCCAGAATAGAAATACAATCATGCGGGGAGCTCTGGATCCTTCTATTGATATGGTTGAGTTCTGGCATTTATGCTAATTTCCTGCCTCCATTACACAGATTTTATAATTGTACTTTTATTGTTCTATTTATTTGTGTTCTATAGGATTCTGTGCAAATCATGCAAAATTTGGAAATGAAACCTTACTACAAATGGATTCAGCAACAAAATTCTAGAGAACATTTGAGAATTCTTTCTATGTGTTTTCTCTACACGTTCTCTTCATCTGCAGCATTGAATTCGTTTAGATATTCTTGATTTTAATATACAAAGAAAAGTCTTCCTGGTGGAGAGTGTACTTCTCTCATTATTTAAAAATTCGAATTATGCTCCCTTCTGTCTAATCCTCATCTCACCCTGGACCCTGTCAGACTGCACTGCAAACTTCTTTCAGCTAGAGAAGATGAGGTTTACGATGATCTACTTGTCTGAAAATTAATTGTTGTCTTTATTTTTTACTTTGTGAATAATTATCAAATGCCTATTTGATGTACACAACATGTGGTTACACTGGTAAAAAGATTTTGACATATCCAGACTCAGTGTCCAAGTAGTTTAGTTCAAGATCTGGAGACTGAAGTATAGACTAACAACCTACAAAATGCAGAAAGACAAAGAGGTAAAAAGTTATTTCTGCCTCATCATTGACCTATTTGTTTTCTTACACCTGCAACTAATTTGTTCCTTTTTAAATGCATGAAAATGTAAAAAGTGATTTAGATCTTGTCTTTCAGTGCATACAAATATTTAAACAGCAATTTAACAGGTTCTGCATGCATCTTTCCTCATCTCCCTTCTAGTTCTATCTTTATGAAGCCCTTCTTTCTGTGAACCTCCAAGGTAACAATAGATTCTTGATATTCATAAGGGATCCAATATGAAATTATATGAACTTCTGAATTTTAGAGGGGCAACACTTCCTCTCTGGGGCAAGTGTTGGCAAATCTTTTCTGCAAAAGGCCAGATAGTAACTAGTCTCGGTTTTGTGGGCCAACGTCTGTTGCATTCCTGAGCTTTGCAGTTGCAGCATGAAAGAAGCCATAGACACCCAGTAAGGGAATGGGCATGGCTGTGTTCCAATAAAACTTTATTCTGAGGTAGGAACCAAGTTTAGTTAGCTAGCCCTTGCTCTGCAACACAGTTTCCCCCACAGAGCTGAGTGCAGTAAAACTAAGAAATCTTAATAACTTCTTCATGACCTTACTACTCTGTAAATGTAAAAGTCACTTTAAAGCTATTAAAGTTAATTCAGCCCTACAGTGAACTGTGTGCCATTTCACATTATGAAAGAGCTTTCCTGGATCTGGAACGTCTTGTCCCATCCTCACAGTTACTGTGTGCAGAAACACAAACAGAGTGGAAGAGCTGTGCTGGGTTGCAGACCTCAAACTGCACCAGGCAGTAGCCCCTGTAATTCACTCCCATATGCCAGTCCTTTAAAAGGACCTTGCCATTGACCTTCAGCTCCCTTATGAAGGAAAAGAACTAAAGCAGTTAGGGCTGCTCATGCTATGCCTCCTGTGCATCAGGCAATTCAGCACCAGATCATTTTAATGTGTGACCTTGTGCCATCTCTGTCTACCCAACCAGATGTGTCCACGTCTTTGTCCACATGGGCCACAGCATTCAGTGCAGAGTCAAATCACAGTTAATAAGAGAATACATTTTGATTAAACAACCACTGGGATAAGATACTATCCTTGTTCAGACGTTCCTCCTGATGGGAAACATATTCTAAGTCATTATATTTTGAGTGCATATAAGCAACTCTATGTGATTTAGGCTGTGAGGAGATCACTGTAGAGCTTGGGCTACAGCGTGGATCTTAAATATCCTCCAAAGGCCTGTGTGTTAAAGGATTGGTTGATCCCAGAATGGTGCTAGGAAGAGGTGGTGGGTAGAAGTGGGAGGTCTTTTGGTCAATGGGGGCATATCCTGGAAGGGGATTGTGGGACCCCAGTCTCTTCCTCTTTCTCTCTTGCTTCCTGAACATGAGGTAGGCAATTTTGCTTCATCCTGTACTCTCTCCTTGGTGTAAAGCCATTCCACAGGCTCAAAGCCAGGGGACCAAGAGATCATGAACTGAAAACTCCAAAACTGAGGCCCCAAACAAACCTCTTCTCTTCATAAACTGATTCTTTCAAGTACTTTTATAGTGATGGAAACTGACTGACTAAGGATGTTTCTTCCATTTGTGTGGCATGTATAGTCACTGATCATCTTGTCCTGATTTTATTTTCATCATTATTATTATTTGCAAATTTCTCACTCTCTGGAGCAAAAGAAGAGAAGGATGGATTTTTAAAACTTATTTAAATATAAATCATATGTATTTATCATATGTGTACTGTTTTTCAAATATGCATACATTATAACATTGAAATTTTGTACCTTTTGACCAATACCGCCAACCTCCCTCCCACTGCAGTGGCTGAGAACTGCCATTCTACATATACGTGACAACAGGGGTATTTATTTTTCTGTGCCTGGCTTATTTCTCTTAACATAACGTCCTCTAGCTTCATCTATGTTGTAAAAAAAATAACAGGATTTCTTTCCTTTTTTAAGGCAGAATCGTTTTCCATTGTGTGGACATATCACACTCATCTACTGATCTCATTCTTAACTGGTGTCACTAGTATTTAGACAACTGTGAGGTCCTAGTTGTTCCTGTATTTAACTGTACTGAGTCAGTGGCATCTGCTGTGTACTGCGCTCTGTTCCCAGTCTTGACACAGTGGGGAACCAAGTGCAGCCTCTGCCCTAGAGAGCTCTAGGTAGCAGGAAGGACAACATGCCAACAGGTCAACGTTGACTCGGTGCTTCTGTAAGGAGAACACGGGGTATGGAGAGAGGAGCAGCTAACCATGATGAAGGGGTCAAGGTCAGGTTCTGCAGGGAGTGCCATCTAAGCTGAGACCCAGGACTGGCAAGTGGGGTTAGCTGGCTGAAGGCCAAGGCTGAAGGTGAAAGGCAAGATGTACCATGAAGAGGAAATTGCCCATGAAGGCCTGGGGCATATGACCTTGGTAGCCACAGAAGAATGCGGCTGACCACTAGTCAGCCCAGGATCAGTGACTTTTGTGGGCAAGGTCCTGAACATGGGCAGCCTGAGAAAGAGAGCGATGTGGGTTACTGTGTTGATTTTTTAACACACACAAGCAGACCCTTGGTGCTGCAGTCTGGCTGGGCACAAATCACGAGCCAATGAAGCAGGAACAAACTTTATTTCTGAACTCCACCAGCACACTCCACACACGCTCCCCGGGCTCCTCCAGGAACCACCAACCGGAAATCCCCCTCCGGCACTTCCCCAACCAATGGGAACTCTCCGAGAATCCTCAAGTAGCAGGTGGAGGCGGACAGCAGGGGTCTAATATACACAGCTTAACATAACCATTATCATCTCAATGGCTTGCTGGCGTCACCTCTCAACCACTCAGTTCTGGCAAAAATGCCATGCATCATTTGGACTGGGCTATGGCTCTCAGCACCTTGGGAAATTCGAGTGAGTACATTGAGAGTAACATTCCCAGTGGAGCAGAACTGGGAGTCAGTCTGTTGGGTGAGGGATTTATGGCATCTCTTCCTTTGATGGCTGTTAGGACAGTAATAGATTACAGTGGACCTTGGAGTATTTCTAATTACATAACCCTTGCTTCATCAATGATGAGCAACCTCACTGAATCACAGAAATCAGGCTACGGTCAAAAGGCACGCTGCCCACATCTCACATTTCTCCTCTAGACTGACCTCCCCATTACTTGATGTGCCCAGCATCTCATCTTCCCAACCCACACATCACCTCCTTTGACCTTTACCTTCTCTGCATGTCTAGTATAGCAAAACCCAACTTCATTGGTTCTCAGGATTTGTGCATTGAAATGCTTGCCCTTTTTGTTTTGATAGCATGTGTCTGAGTACACACACACACACACACATCGCATACATTCACACTTACATGTTTGAATTAAAAAGTGTGTTACTCAGATAAGTCTAAAGGAAGTGATAATTTAGGTGCCACAGAGATATTCTGATAAATTAATGACTGACATTTGGGGAATTTTATTTAGTAAATAGAATATATATCTTTTTGGAGTATGATCAAGGTTTGGATCTCAGGTTTAAGACCTCAAGCAAGTTATTTGATCTCATTGAGCATCAGTTATTATATCTGTGAAATAGGTTAATGAAATCCTCAATACTGGTTTTTGCTTTGGATAACACTAATTTCAACACTCAGTAGAAAACGCTGAGCAGAGAGTCTGCTAGTGGCCCACTGTGTTATAGGAGATTGGGCTCTGGCTGCCTCTGCCTCTGCCTCTCTGTTTCCATGACTTTCTCCCTCATCAGGTTGGGATTTAATCTTTCCCATGTATCCCTCATTACCTGGTCCACTTCTTCCCATCTGGGCTTACATACATAGGGCTTTTTTTTAAAATTAAAGTTCAGGTTTCCATTTCTTCTTTTCATTTTCAATAATTGGCAAGTGACTTTATCTTTCTGGACTGTTTCTGGCAGGCAGTCAGATCCCGACAAAGGAGATCATCAGCCCCCGTTTTCTGCCTTACAATTGCAATGTTTATTGCAATGGTGTTAAGATATTTTTATTGCAGGTTTTGGTGTAAAAATAAAGTGTGCAGAGTTTAAACTTGTTGGCAGTGTGAATCATGCCTCCCAGCTCCTGGAGGCTCTGAAGTTTTAGTCAATAGAAAAGGCACAATTTACCATTTTTAAATCCATTTTTTTAAACCCAAGTTTTAAACTTCAGTCTTGATTTAGATTTTTCCCCTTTAAAAATTATTACTATTAATGTCATCTGTCTGTTCCAGGATCCAATACAGGGCACCAGCCTGCTCTCCTCTGTCCCTTCTATTGTGTGGCAGTTTCCCAGTCTCTGTGTTTCATGACAGTGAGAGTCTTGAGGGGGATTGGCTCCGTATCCTGCAGAGCTCTGTATCTAGAGAACATTGCAGTTGGGGTCTGTCTGATATTCTGCTCATGATTAGTGGAGTGATCAATGTTGGGGAAGAAGGCTGTGCAGGTGGTGTGACGTTCTCACCATAGCACGCCATACCAGGTGTTATGTCACATCCACATGATGTGCCATGCATGGGCCCTCAGCCCTTGAAGAAGGTAGCATCTGCTAGGCTCCTTCACAGTAGGTTATTTCCTTCTCTTTCCATATCCCACTCTCTGAAGCAAGTCACTAAGTGTGGCCCACCTCAAGTACAGGCAGGGTGGAGAATGAATCTCTATTTCCCGGAGATGGACGAGTCTACAGATACTAAGTAGAATATCTTTAGGGAAGATTTATCGCTGCAAGCCCATTAAAAAACATCAACTTTGGAGAGGGGTATTTTCCCCCTACATCAATCAGTTCCCATCTGCATAATAAACCTACATCTTGAGAAGTCTGGATATCCCCTCAGGTCCTTGTGATTTGAAGTATTTATATGACAAAGTGTCGCTGAGATGTCTTCCTGATTTTTATCTGTTAAGTAGAAAGGCTGGTCTCATATACCAGTCTTTCTGTTTTCTTTTGAAAAAAGAAAAAAGGAGAAATCCCTTTATTAGAATGTTGGAGGATGCACAATCCCATAAGGGTTTTGCAAAAAAGAACAAAAGACAAATTGCTGGCACATCTAGAAAGCCTCTGTGCCAGACTCTGGAGCATTTTCATAATGCAGATCTCCCTCATGCAGGCTGGAGTGGTTTCTACAATGCTGTGTGCAGGCAAACTACAGCAGGCGGCACCTCCTACTGCTGGAGCTCAAGAGGACGGGACGGGTGGGCAGAGGCGAGCTCTGCATTGTTTAATACTTCTGTTTTTTAACTGGTTTAAATGACTTTTTAAAATGTGGGTCATGGGAAAACACACACACACACACACACACACACACACACAAGATCTTCACTGAAAGCTTCCAGGCTTGGGAATATACCCAATGTGTGCCTTCCACCACAGCTAGATGCTGGGAGTTCATGGCTCCAAAAAGACTTGTTCAGCAAATTAAACACACACACAGTTACTGGCTTTTCTCTCTCGTGTTCGGGAAATCAGTGGCAGGAGCTCTGAGGCTAAATTTAATTTTGTGATTCATTAGAACAAGCTGGAGGAGCCAGCACTGCCGGGGGCTTCCCAGGGAACCTGCAAGAACTGCAGCCTGAAGACAGTGAGCTCTGAAGCCCAGGACCAGAGCATTGGGCACGTCTGTGGCCTTGGGCTGATGTGGTGCCTGGCACATGGAAGGAGAGCACTGAGGAGAGTTGTCACAACAGAAAAGGGACAGATCTTGTTAAGGTTTGGATTTAGAATGTCCCCCAAAGGCTAGTCTCTAGTGTAGCAATGTCCAGAGCTGGAGCTTTGGGAACTGATTGGCTCATGAGGGCTCTGACCCCATCAGTGGATTAATCCAGTGGTAACTGAATAGACTACTGGGAGGTGGTAGAAACTGATGGGCAGGTGGGGCATGCTTAGAGGAAGAAGTAGGTCCCTGAGGGTTTGCCTAGGAAGGCTATTTCTTGTTCCTGGTCCCTTCCTTTCCCTCCCAGCTGCCATAAGTTGAGCAGCTTTCCTCTGCCACACCCTTCCACCATGAAGCTCTGCCTCACTCAAACCACCGGCTGAAAACTCTGAAACTGTCAATCAAAATAAACCTTCCCTTCTCTAAATTATTTTTCTTAGATATTTGTCACAGTGATGGAAAGCTGACCAAAACCCTGGGGTAGGGTCCCATAGGCTCTTTTAACGAGTGCCATCACACTCCAATCATGATGCTCAAGACCACCCAGGTCAGATCACTCCTGCTGTGTATCATGGGCAGAAGGACAAGAGCTATATTGGGAACACTGGCCCCAAGCCCTTTCCATACAGATACCCCTCAGGTTATGAGGCTATCATGTTCCAACAAGCCCTTCATAAAGTTGAAAATCTTGCTAAGTTGAAAAATGTATTTAACCTACTTAACCTACCCAGAGTGGGGTCCTCCTGGCAGAGCAATGCCCCAGGCCTCTCCTCCCAACACCTGCATTGGAGGTTAAGTTTCCAACACAAAAATTCTGGGGGATATACTCAACCATAGCAGATGTCGTATCCTCTTTCAATAGATTAAAAACAGAGTTAGTTAGAGGTTCAGAGGCACCACCTTCCACCACTCACCAACGGAGTGTCACACTTGCACCAATGGTGTGGCTTCTTGAGCCTAATCCTGAGAAATTCTCATATGGGTCCACGTGGGACATGTGTCATAATTTTCACTTCAGGAAGTTGAGAATCACTCTGTGTGTTCATCACTGGGAGAGAGGAAAGGTGAAATGTGAGGGTAAGAAAAGAGCATGATGGATCTTAAGTCCTTGGTGTTGAAGAAACACAGGCTGATTTCAACAGAAATAATATTTACCCACCTTTCTTATGATTGCATGCAAATGTCACAGTCTATTTACATCAAGTAAAATACTAAAAAATGCTAGTTTTGTAAACAAAAAGATTAAATGTTTGAATGACTATCTATAGTCCATGTGGGTGAGCTGGAAGAGAAATATAGAGACAAATGATGAGGAATGACAGATATCAAAAGAGGAGGCTTAGGAGGAAATGTGATAATACTAGGCCACCAGGTGAGGAATATGACAAATTCGACTTTTAAGTATGAAGGGGCAGAGGAGAGGAAGGAAGGGAGAGGGAGCAAGAGAGAGAAGAGGGAAAGGAATGGGAGAACAGGATATGAGAAGGAAAGAGAAGGAGAAGAAAGAGAAAAAGATACTACGTCTTTCCTAGGTCACACAGCTGGTGGGTGAGACCATGGAAATTTAAGCCTAATTTTTTTGTTGATATTCAAACTGGTTAAGCCATTTTCTTAACCAGGAGCCAAGCTACCTCCTTTTAAATGTTGCCTTCGATGAAGGGTGAAGATTATGTAAGTTTTTCAAACTATGCATTTCGCCATTTACTGCACCAATAATTCTTGAGCATTTACTACGTCCCAGGCTACCCAGGTAAGTTCAGCCTGGTGCTCATGGACTAATAGGGATGCCTCCATTAGGTGCTAGAATGTTATTCAGCCTTCTCCAGTTTGTGCACATGCAAAAGGGCAGAAAAACATCCAGATATGATGTTCCTCCATACCCATGTGTTTATTCGATTCTTCTCAGACAACTAGAATCGTGACTAGGATCTTGGGAGACAATATCTAGAGCTAAGAATATCCCAAGCAAGAAGAGTTGGGGACATGAAACAAGAGTTGATTGATGGAGAATAAGTCATGCCATTGGCTATTTTCTGTACTGCAGGAATACACAGACTCATGATGCACAACATTTCATTAAAATGCAGTCAAACTTGTTCTGGCAGCTGGGGGAGAAATTGATAACCATATGATAATAATCCCTTAGTGCTAAATGGTTCTTTACAGATGAAAAAAATGCTTTTTTCCTACACTGTTTTATTTGAACTTCACCATAGGCAAAGTAGGGCTCATCATGCCCATTTTGTATAATCTGAATATATTTAAATGCAATCATTATTTGAATTCTATCCTTTGCATATTCAAAATGAGTGTGCAATCATTTTTTTTCCCCAGGCTTAAGCCAAGCCTTCAACTGGAGGCTGTATTTAAAACCCAAACAAACAAACAAACAAAATAAAACAAAAATTCTTCTTTGTCTCATTTCTCTCCTTTTCTGCCTACATACAACTCTGCCATGATTTTTATCCCGACGACTAGTTGCTTTCATTTTTCCTTCCACCTCAATTGTGTAAAGCTTCCAGTGTTTTAAAACACTGCGAAATTACAGAAACCAATCGTCTTTATTTACTCCTTTTTGAAGGGTTCTCATTAATTGAGATAGAGGCTTTGTGGGAAGCACTGATTATAAAGAGATTAATAGTCCTGATTCAAGGATCACAGAGACCTTCAATTTGGCAGATCAAAAACAGAGCCCTGGAAGCTTCAGCCTGAACCAAGGTTTGCCAAGGGACAAGAAGGAGATGGCTGCTTTACAATTTTTGTCTTTCCTTTCAGGTTCATCTCCTAGGGAAACTGCTTGCCATGGAAGGGATTTTCTCATTGGGTGGCAACTGGGCTGTAAAATTCTGCATGGAGGTGGGGGGGCACATTCCCCATGGACTGTCCTCTCTCCTGCTAACTTCCTGCAGGACCTGGTAAAGGGAACTTAATTTATGGAGGATCTTCCCTCCCTGACTCAGCTGCCAGCTGCACCAATCCTTGGCTTGCTCATTCACTCAATAGGGATAGAAATAGGACTTAGCCACCCAGGAGTTTCACTGAGAAGCACCAAGAAAGCACTTCGCACACAGTCAGCCTCTTTAAATGGGTGGTGATCTTCCTTTTTAAACTAGTTTTCTTCAGTATTTAAGTTTCAGAACATTCCCCAAATTAAATTAACACGTGAGACTTGGTGTGCTATGTTGGATGTGGTAGTGTCTTTTTTTTTCCTGTGAAATAGCTCTTTAATTTAAAGGTATATTTTGAGATTCATGATTCATTAGAATAAAAAAAATGTTATTTTCTTTATGATAAAGAGCTGGGAGTTAAGGAATTTCTACAACCCTTTTTCCAGCAATAGTGTTCTCTGTAAACTGTGTTGGGTCATCTTAATGTCTTTGGGGATGATGAAACTTCAAGAGTGACTTCTATACTCATTATTGTAATCACATTTGTGAATGGCTTTATTGTTTATTATGTTCATCCCAAATAATTTGAGTTTCCCTTAAGATAATCTAAATCTACTTAATAAAGTTACCCTGTAAAACCAATCACAATGAAAAATCAAGAACAACGGTATACTTTGCATGTTCCAAATCATGAAGTGCAGAGCAAAATGGCATGGTATTGGCACCAAAATAGACTTGTAGACCATTGGTACAGAATAGAGGACACACAGGCAAACCCACATAAATACAGTTATCTCATATTAGATAAAAGTGCCAAAAACATATGTTGGAGAAAGGATAGACTCTTCAACAAAAAGTGCTGGGAAAACTGGAAATCCATATGCAACAAAATGAAATTAAGCCCCTATCTCTCACCATGCACAAAACTCAACTCAAAGTAGATCAAGGACCTAAGAATTAAACCAGAGACCCTATGCCCAATAGAAGAAAAAGTAGGCCCTAATCTTCATCATGAAGATTAAGTCCAAACTTCCTTAATAAGACTCCTATAGAGCAAGAAATAAAATCAAGAATTAATAAATGGGATGGATTCAAACTAAAAAAAAATCTTCTTCTCAGCAAAAGAAACAAATTCGTGAGGTGAATAGAGAGCCTACTGAATGGGAGCAAATTTTTACCACCCACACATCATATCACTAATCTCTAGGATATATAGATAACTCAAAAATATTAACACCAAAAAACCAAATAACCCAATCAATAAATGAGTCAAGGAACTGAATAGACATTTTTCAGAAGATAGTATACAATCAATCAACAAATATATGAAAAAATGGTCAACATTTCTAGCAATTAGAGAAATGCAAATCTAAACTACTCAAGATTTCATCTCACTCCATCAGAATGGTAGCTATTAGAATACAAACAATAATAAGTGTTGGTGAGGATGTGGGGAAAAGGACACACTCTTACATTGCTTGTGGGACAGCAAATTGGTACAACCAATATGGAAAGCAGTATGGAAATTCCTTGGAAAACTTGGAATGGAACCACCATTTGACGCAGCTATCCCACTTCTTGATTTATACCCAAAGGACTTAAAAAGAGCATACTACAGGGACACAGCCACATCAATGTTTACAGCAGCACAATGCACAATAGCTAAATTATGGATCCAACCTAGATGCCCTTCAGTAGAAAAATGGATAAAGAAATTTTTGTATATTACACAATGGAATATTACTCAGCATTAAAAGAGAATAAAATCATAGCATTTGCAGGTAAATGGATGGAGTTGGAAAATATAATGCTAAGTGAAGTAAGCCAATCCCAGAAAACCAAATGCCAAATATCTTCTCTGATATAAGGATGATGATTCATAATGGGGTTGGGGTGGGGAGCATGGGAGGAATAGAGGAGCTTTAGATAGGTCAAAGGGGAGAGAGGGGAAGGGGGCTCCTGGGGTAGGAAAGATGGTGGAATGCGATGGACATCATTACCCTAAGTACATGTATGAAAACACGAATTGTGTGACTTTGTGTTCAACCAGAGACATGAAAAATTGTGCTCTATATGTATGCTATGAATTGAAATGCATTCTGCTGTCATATATAACAAATTAGATTTTTTTTTTAAAAAAAGCTGAATTAGAAATGTCCCTGGGTGGGGAAGAATGGTAAATGGGAATGGATCTAGTGGCCAGAGAGGGAGGGCATGTGCATGGCTGGCCTGTCAAATTGTATCATTCTTAAATATAAAATAATATTTGGACTGCATCTATAATTTCTAACTTATGTCTGTACTGGTTAGGACGGTGTTCCACTATAAGAGAAACCCTTAAATGAGAGTTACTTGGACAAGGTAGCAGCTTATTTCTTTTTCAAAGGTTTCTAACTTTGAGTTGGAGTCCAGGATTCTTCTGCTGTGTTTCTTGCCTCATGGGTGGGCTCTGTTCCCATACCATCTCCAAGCTCTACCAATTCCAGCAACAGATGTGGAGAGGACAAAGTGGGATGCAGTTTCCTGTAGGGACACATCTCAGTGGTTGTGCCCATGCTTCTCCTTGTGTCTCCTTGGCTGGAGCTTCGACACATGGGCACAGGGGTGGAGGAAGCTCGGCATTCTTGGAGAGCAATATGGGTAGAGAGCATAGGAGTCTGCATTCCAGGAAGTTAGAGCCTAACTAAAAGTACTCTCTGTTCCTATGGGAGATGGGAGAGTGGTTTTTGGAGGGCACCTATCCAATTCTGCTGTGCCCCAATTTCTATTAAACCCTAGGTCAAACAAATGAAAGCCTACAGCGGGTGCTCATTGGCATTAGTGATGATGGATGCTGTAAAACATTTTCACAAACATGGCGGTTTGGAACAACATAGATCATCTTTCTTACAGTTTTGGACCTCGAAAGCCCAATATATGTATTACAGGACTAACATAGGTATCACTAGGGCTGTGCTCCTTCTGAGTTCTAGGATAAAATCTGCCTTCCTGCTTTTCCCAGCTTCTGGAGGCCACCTGCATTCCTTGACTCATGGCCCCATCTTCTGTGTTCAGAGTCATCTGTGCTATATCATTAAAGTTCTCTCTGCCTCAGACCCTCCTGCCTCCTTCTTACAGGGTCCCTGAGATGACACTGGTCTCACCTGGGTAACCCAAGATCATCTTCCCCTCTCAAGATCCTTAATTGAGTCATATCAGCAAAGCTCCTTTTGCCATATAAGGTAATATTGTCACAAGATTTGGGGACAGACTGTTGGCCTTCTGAGAAATCATTACTCTGCTTACTAGTTATGGTTTTGGTCTGGAATTTCCCCCCAAATTTCACATATACTGAGGTAGAACTTTCAGGCAATGGTTGGATCATGGGGTCTCTGAACTCATCAGTGAATTAATCCATCAAATGGCTGAATGGAGTACTGGGAAATGGACCTAGTTGGAGAAAGTAGGTCACTGGGGGCTTGCACTAGAAGGGTTTATCTTTTCCCCAGGCTTTCCCCTACCCCTGGCTTCCTTGCTGCCATGAGCGCAGCAGCTTTCCTCCACTACACCCTTCCGCCATGATAATGTTCTGCCTACTTCATGCCCAGAGTGATGGAGCCATCTGACCATGGGCTGAGACCTCTGATATGCTGAGCCAAAGCAAATTTTTCCTCCTCTAAGTTGTTTGTGTCAGGTATTTTGGTCAGAGCAAGAAAGAGCTGACTAACAAACTACCACATTCTCCTTATACCAAAGACCCAAACTTAAGACCCATAAAATTTCATAAAATTTTATTATTGAGCCTTCACATGTCAATCATTGTATTATGCTAATAAGTCAACTCCAAGGTATGAGCTTCCTTCAAAATTAGTTCAGATATTTAGCCCTCTGTTTCATTAACTAGAAAGTCTTGTGAGCAGTGGACTTACTCTCTTACTGTTGTTGAAATGTCATGTCATGCTTGTACTTTAGCGTTTGCCGGGGCTCTCAGTGGGTCTGTACACTGTGGGTCACTTTTCCTTTGCAGCCAAGGAACAAACCTTGCTTTCCTCTGCTTTGAATTTCCTCCTTCAGCCTTTCTCATCGCCCTGCTCTTGCTCTTGTGATAGAATGCACTGCTCTCACAGCAGTCGTTGCTTGGCCCAGACACGTATCAAGCTGGAGTCTGATTGTGACTGTGTGTAGTCAGGTTTTTCTCCAATTGTGTGTGATTCAGTCCATCTTCTCTCTTTCTCTCTCTCTCCATCCCCCTCTCTATGTACACATATGGATATATGAATCACTTGTTCTAGTGACTACTATCTGGACTGGGCTGAGGTTTAACATCGATCACAGCTAGTAGTCAAAAAAGTGACTTCTGGCCATTTCTATTGGGATTTCTTCTGATGACATTTTAATAATAGAGGGTTTATATTTTGGTCTGTTTTAAAGAAAGGGCTTTCTGTATATATGGCAATAGTTTCCACTTGATTGAGAATTTCTTCATTATTCTTCTTTATTCAGCTTTTGATAAAAGCTAGGGGTTTTCTTTTTCTTTTGGAATTTAACAGCTCTGTCTAAATTACCCACTGCCAATCTTCCCCTTTGCTTAGTGCATTTAGTAGCTCACAGAACAACTGCCTGCCTGTGTCTTTCCCTCATCCGCTGGGTACCTTGTAGTATGTTGGGTAGTGCTGGCCCTATGGCCCTTGGGATCTGAGGACTTTGGGTCCTTCTGGATGTGCACTGTTCCTGACTCAGTGCTTTTTGAGCAAACACAGGGGTGGATAAAGGCAGGGTGTGACTGCTGTTTTTGAATAGTTGACAAGATTTTAATTAGGGCATTATTCTTTCTGTAATTTGTTAATTGAAATGGCCACCTATTGTCTTCTAGCATAGGGATCTGGGAACCAGGGGGACCACTGTAGACAAACAATGTGCCTCAGAGTTCCTTTCATTTAGGGTTTAGCCAAAATGAAGTGATGGTGGCTGAAAGCCGAGCCCAATTCTAGTAAATTCCCAATTAAACGCCTAAAGTCTCTTTGGTAAGGAAGTGGCACATGAACAAATTCATATAAAAAGAATTCCAATTATCTACAATGGTTAAAAATGAGATATTCTGTTTTAAGTTAGTTTTCTTATTACAGTGTTATTATTAAGTTAGCTTTCTCATTAACAGAGAGTTATGAATTCTATGTAGTATATTCCAGTTTTCATTTGATAATTTTTATTTTTGGCTCTGATTATAAAAGGCAATCAAAGCCCATTATAGAAAATGTTGGGGAAAAAAATAAAAGAATAATATAAGAGAAAAAATATCTGCACTGCTCAGAAAATACCACTGTTAATTTCTTGGTAAATTTATATATGTGTATTTATAAATTTTAAAAATATATATATGTACATACGTATACATTTTAAATTCTTTGTGTACATATTATTGAGATTGTATTGTATTTTGGGCTCTCATTTCATTTTATTCAGCATTATATCAGAATGATTCCCATGCCACTAAATAGTTTTTGAAAACACTCTTTCCCTGGTTGGTTGATGCGTCACCTGGACACAGAAGCAGTGTTTGAGCAGCCCTCTCCTGACCTCCCAGCTGGATGTCCTTGCGTCACAGGTGGCTCTGTTTTCCTCTCTCCTATTTGAACAGAAAGAGAGTCCCAAGTAAGTAGTTAGGGCTTGAGACAATCTTAAGGCATTTGAAAAACAATAACACACTTTTTTTTTTCCAGAAAAACACTGCCCATTTTCATTAGCATTATCAGTACATAGGCGTCAGTATGGCATTAAGCTGTTGCCATTGCTAATCAGCTATTTTATTTTAAAAAGGTGGCCAGCTTGATTACCAATGCTGTAAGCTCCTATGATTTAAAATAGGTGTCCTCTAAGGTGGTGTGAGTCAGGAGGCATGTTCTGTTTCCAGAAATCTGAAAGCCACGCATCACATTGGTCAGAATAGTGGGGTTATGTGTTAGGAGAGCCCAGAAGGAGCAGCTACTTATTGCATTATAACATATGGCTTTTAAAAAAAAAAAAAAAGAACAATGATCCTTGTTTCTATGTTTTTAATTTCTCCAAACAAACATGAAACAGGACAGAGAATATCTTTCTGTTTATGTGGCCCTCCCATGGCCTCCATTCTGCCTGTAAGCACCTGCTTCTGCAGAAGCATGCTCAGAAAGGTTGAATATTTGTTTCTTCCTCTTAACATTGCACACAAAGTCTACATCCGCTCAAAACATAGAACCCAGGTCATCTGGATTTTATTAGGGCTTTGTGGTATCTAATAAAATCGAACATCAGCATTTTTACAGTTATCTTTTCCTTATTCATGAAAGAGTAAGAGACTCGTTTTCCAAATTAATTTATGTGACTCCCTCAAGGCAAGGGCCCAGAGTGATTTTGCTCACCATGATATGGGCTTGTTCATAGATTCTGCTCAAAATATGCCTGATCTATAGAGACAAGCCCATATTCTTTTGTCATCGATGACAGAATGCCATAAGAGGCTTAGGTTCACATGAACATTATTTGAATTTAGTGGATATATTACACAGGAGAGGTAATGAATAAGGCAGATGAGAGAGGTTTGAGTCTCAATTTGGATTAAAGAAAGTGCTTCCCAGCAAGATCAGTTACTATCCTTTCTTTCCAAACTCCTCATCTGCTTCAGATTCCTTCCAAGCCTAGAGTAACAAGAAAAATAGGTGAAATCCAACTGCTCATGATGACCCTCAAACCCTGTGTGGCTTGTGTCCCACTCTGAGCCCAGTGGGGTCATCACCTTCAGGCACAGGCTCCTGGGAATCTTGTCGACTGTCACAGAGCTGCACTGTGTCAGCTCAGAGTCCTGGACTTAATTTCTTGCTTGTCCTGAAGCAAGGGAGGAGCCTGGTGTGTTGGCCCCAAGTGGGTATTCCTGGTTGTAGTAGAACCGTCTTTCTCTGGCTTCTCTCCAAGACCCATGGGAAAGGTGCATGGTGAACATAATGATTTTCTCTTCACGTCCCTCCTTTTCTTATTTGTGTATGTTCTTCCATGTGTACACAATGTTTCTCAGCAGCTATGGCTTGGATGTTCTTGAGTAATTTTATTTATTCCATTTTCTTGACACTTAAGTATTTTGGGCACCACTTATAAACAAGGTACTGGAATAAAATCATATCAGGTCCCTGTTGGGACCATATATGAATGAAATCCTCAAACAAATCTATGTTCCGTTGCTACCAAGGTAAATGCCTTACTGGCAATGAATATGGTGTTATCAGACTCTTTCATACAGAGGCGCATACAGGGGCCCTGTGACACTGGAGCAGACAAAGCTCAGAGAGTGGGCAGGTAGAGCTGTTGAAGCTGATTGGAAAGGAAGAACAAGATTACTCAGATCTTTTAGAATTCTGATCTATTATCCTCAGAGCAATAAAACTGGATAATCTTAAGCATAAGGCAGCATGGTTATTTTTGATTAAAAAAAATCCTGCCATACAAAATTTTAGACATATAAAAAATAGAAAAATCACATATATGTATAATATGAAATGTAATGCATTTTGCTGTCATATATAACAAATTAGAATAGATAAATAAATAAAAACAGAAAACTCTAATGAAGTCCCTGTACCAGTCAACATTTCCCAACCTGTGGCTAGTTATGTGTGAACCAGCCCACATCTTCCCACGCCTGGGCCCTGATTATTTGAAGTAGACCCCAGACACCCTTCCATTATATTGCTAAATATATTTCTAATAGCCAAAGACTCTCTCTCTCTAAATATAAGCAGAAATACATAAAAGCAATTTCCAAATACTTTCTAATTCTTAATATCAAATGTACAATCAGTGTTTAAATTTTCTCAAATGTATCCTGTGTGTGTGTGTATGTGTGTGTTGTGTGGTGTGCTCATGAGTGCTTTACTCAAATTGGGATCCAAATAAGATTTATATGTTGCAGTTATTGATATGTCTCCTGGGTCTTTTTAATCTGTCAATTCTTCTACCACATCTATTATCATGCCCCTTAATTTACCATTAATTTGTCATTTTTTAAAATTTATTTTCATATTATTTTTAATTGAATGTAATAATGACACATATTTATGGTATCTATGATAATATGTATATTATGTATGTATATGTATATACATATTACAATATGTATAATAATATAATGACCACATCTGGATAATTTACATTTCTTGGTGAACTGTAGTCACCCCACTGTGCTGTGGACCTCTAGACTTACTCCTTCCAGCTAAATGTGTTTTGGCACTCATTATCCAACCTCTAGTGACCACTATCCTACTCTCTAATTCCTTGAAGTCAACTTTCAGAGCTTTCCTATGAGGGAAGCATGCAATCTTGGTCACTCTGTGCCTGACTTATTTCACTTGGCTTATTTCTCCAGGCTAATGCATGCTGTTTCAAATGACAGAATTTCATTCTTTTTCATGTCTAAATAATATTGCATCACATTACAACACTTTCTTCACCTAATCGTCCACATGAAGCCTCAACGATTCTTTGTCTTGGCTATGGTGAGTAGTGCTGCTGTGGAGACGTGGGCAGGTCTCTCTTGTAATACTGACTGCATTTCCGTTGGCTGTACACCCAGCGGTGGAAGCCCAGAACGCATGCTAGTCTGCTTTACTTTCTTGAGAGACCTACATACTGCTTTCCTTGACTAATTTACATCTCTGGCAACAGTGTTTAAGAGTTCTCCTTTTCCACCTGCTAGCCAGCCTTTAAAAATTTTTTTTTCTTTGACAATAGTCATTCTAGGTGTGGCAAGATTGCATATCATGCGGCTCTGATTTACATTTTCTGATGATTGGTGATATTGAGCATATTTTTCACATATTTTTTGGCCATTCACATATTTTCTTTCCAGAAATATCTATTTAGATAATTTACTATTTTAGTGAGACCATTGCTTTTATTTTGATGTTGAATTGTTTGTGTTCTTTATATATTCTGAAATTTAATCCCTTGTTGGATAAGTAATTTGTAAATATTTTCTTCCATTTTGTGGGTCATCTGTTCATAGGTTGATTGTTTTCTTTGCTGTGCAGAAGCTTTTTAATTTGATATAATCCCATATGTTTATTTTTACTTTTGTTGCCTGTGTTTTTGAGGTCTTATACAAAAATTTTTATCCTGTATTAATGTCTTGAAATGTTTCCCCCATGTTTTCTTCTAGGAGTTTTATACTTTTTGGTTTTACCTTTGGGTATGTGATTCATCTTGAATTGATATTTGTGTACAAAAAAAGATAGTGGTATAATTTCATTCTTTTGCATATGGGTATCCAGTGTGCCCAGAACCACTTATTTAAAAGACTCTCCTGTCTCCAAAGTATGTTCTTAGCATCTTTGTTGAAAATCAGTTGGTTGCATGTATGTGTAATTTTTTAAGATCTCCGTTCTGGTCCATTTTTCTGTGTATCTTTTATGCTAGTATCATGCTGTTTGGGTTACTATAGTTTAGTAGTATCTTTTGACATCAGGTATTCTGATATCTTCAGCTTTGTTCCTTTTGCTTGGGATTTCTTTGGCTATTTGTTACTTTAATGGTTCTATATAAATTTTAAGATTTTTTTTTTTTACTTCTGTGAAGAATTTCACTTATATTTTGATGAGGGTTGCATTGAATCTATTGATCATTTTTGGTGAATATTTTAACAATATTAACTCTTCAAATCCAAGGACAAGGCTTCTTGTGTTGTTTTCCATTTTTAAATTAGTGTTTTATCATTTTTATTATAGAGCAGATTTCACTTCCTTGGTTAAATTTATTCCTGGGTATTTTATTTTTTGTGGCCTCTGTGACTGACTATTTTTCTAGTTTCTTTTGCAGAAAGTTTGTTATTGGTATATAGAAATACTACTGATTTTGTGTGTTGATTTTCTGTCCCACAACTGTTCTGAATTCATCTATTCTAATATTTTTTTGGTGAAATCTGTAGGTTTTCCTACATATAAGATTATGTTGTCTGTAAACAAGGATTAATTAAATTCCTACATTTCAATTTTGTTGACCTTTATTTTTTTAATTGATTTTATTTTTTTAAATACACGACAGTGGAATGCATTATGATTCTTATTACACATATAGAGCACAATTTTTCATATCTTTGTATATAAAGTATGTTCATGCCAATTCATGTCTTTACATATGTACTTGTTTTTTTATGCATTACAATTCTTATTACACATATATACCACAATTTTTCATCTCTCTATTTGTATATAAAGTATGTTCACACCCAATTCATATCTTCATACATGAACTTTGGATAATGATGTCCATCACATTCCAGCATCCTGCCCACTCCCTTTCCCACCCACCCCTCTTCCCTATCTAGAATTTATCTATTCCTCCCATGCTCTTGCTCCCTACGTCACTATGAGACAGCCTCCTTATATCAGAGAAAACATTCGGCATTTGCTTTTTTGGGATTGGCTAATTTCACTTAGTATTATCTTCTTCAAAGCCATCCATTTACCTACAAATGCCATGATTCTATTTTCTTTTATTGCTGAGTAAAATTGCATTTTTAATCCATTTAATCCATTCATCCACTGAAGGGTGTCTAGATTGGCTCCACAGTTTAGCTATTGTGAATTGTGCTGCTATAAACATTGATGTGACTGTGTCCCTGTAGTATGCTGTTTTTAAGTCCTTTGGGTATAGTTCGAGGAGAGGGATAGATGGGTCAAATGCTGGTTCCATTCCCAGATTTCCAAGGAATCTCCATACTGCTTTCCATATTGTCTGCACCAATTTACAGTCCCACCAGCAATGTATGAGTGTGCCTTTTTCCCCACATCCTCTCCAACACTTATTGTTGTTTGTCTTCATAATAGCTGCCATTCTGACTGGAGTGAGATGAAATCTTAGAGTAGTTTTGATTTGCATTTCTCTAATTGCTAGAGATAATGAGCATTTTTTTCACATGTTTATTGATTGATTGTATATCCTCTTCTAAGAAGTGTCTGTTCAGGTCCTTGGCCCATTTGTAGATTGGGTTATTTGGTTTTTTGGTGCTTAGCTTTTTGAGTTCGTTATATACCCTAGAGATTAGTGCTCTATATGATGTGTGAGGGGTAAAAATTTGCTCCCAGGATGTAGACTCTCTGTTCACCTCACAGATTGTTTCTTTTGCTGAGAAGAAACTTTTTAGTTTGATTCCATCCCATTTATTGTTTCTTGGTTTTAATTCTTGCACTGTAGGGGTCTTATTAAGGAAGTTGGGGCCTAATCCCACATGATGAAGATTAGGGTCTACTTTTTCTTCTATTACACACAGAGTCTCTGGTTTAATTCCTAGGTCTTTGATCCATTTTGTGTTAAGTTTTGTGCATGGTAAGAGACATGAGTTTAATTTTATTTTGTTGTATATGGATTTCCAATTTTCCCAGCACCATTTGTTGAAGATTCTACCTTTTCTCCAATGCATGTTTTTGGCACCTTTGTCTAATATAAGATAATTGTAATTTTGTGGGTTAGTCTCTGTTTCCTCTATTCTGTACCATTGGTCTACCAGTCTGTTTTGGTGCCAATACCAGGCTGTTTTTGTTACTATTGCTCTGTAGTATAGTTTAAGGTCTGGTATAGCAATGCCACCTGCTTCGCTCTTCCTGCTAAGGATTGCTTTAGTTATTCTAGATTTCTTATTTTTCCAAATAAATTTCATTAGTGCTTTTCCTATTTCTATAAGGAATGCCAATGGTATTTTGATCAGAATTGCATTAAATCTGTATAGTGCTATTTGTAATATGGTCATTTTGATAATATTCTGCCTAATCAAGAGCAAGGTAGATCTTTCCATCTTCTAAGGTCTTCTTTCATTTCTCTCTTTAGGGTTCTGTAGTTTTCATTGTATAGATCTTTCATCTCTTTTGTTAAGTTGATTCTCAAGTATCTTATTTTTTTGAGGTTATTGTGAATGGGTAGTTTTCCTCATTTCCTTCTCAGAGGCTTTGTCACTGAAATACAGAAATGCCTTAGATTTACGGGTGTTGATTTTATATCCTGCCACTTTTCTGAATTCATTTACTAGTTCCAGAAGATTTCTGGTGGAGTTCTTTGGGTCTTCTAAGTGTAGAATCATATCATCAACAAATAGTGTTAATTTAAGTTCTTCTTTTCCTATACATATCCCTTTGATTTCTTTTGTCTGTCTAATTGCTCTGGCCAGAGTTTCAAGAACTATGTTAAATAGAAGTGGTGAAAGAGGGCATCCCTGTCTTGTTCCAGTTTTTAGAGGGAATGCCTTCAATTTTTCTCCATTTAGAATGATGTTGGCCTGAGGCTTAGCATAGATAGCCTTTATGATGTTGAGACATGTTCCTGTTATGCCTAGTTTTTCTAGTGTTTTGAACATAGAAATTTTGTCAAATGATTTTTCTGCATCTATTGAGATGATCATATGATTCTTATCTTCAAGTCTATTGATGTGATGAATTACATTTATTGATTTTCATACCTTGAAGCCACCTTGCATCCCTGGGATGAATCCCACTTGATCATGGTGCACAATCTTTTTGATATGCTTTTGTATTAAATTTGCCAGGATTTTATTGAGAATTTTTGCATCTATGTTCATTAGAGATATTGGTCTGAATTTTTCTTTGTTTGATGTGTCTTTGCCTGGTTTTGATTCCAAAATTAAGATGATATTGGCCTCATAGAATGAGTTTGGAATTATTGCCTCTTTTTCTATTTCCTGAAATAAATTGAAGAGTATTGGTATTAGTTCTTCTTTAAAGGTCTTGTAGAACTTGACTGTGTATCCATTTGGTCCTGGGCTTTTCTTGGTTGGTAAGCTTTTGATGGATTCTTCTATTTCCTCACTTGATATTGGTCTGTTTAAATTGTGCATATCTTCCTGACTCAATCAGGGCAAATCGTATGACTTCAGAAATTTGTTGATGCCTTCAGTGTCTTCTATTTTATTGGAGTATAAGATTTCAAAATAATTTCTAATTATCCTCTGTATTTCTGTAGTGTCTGTTGTGATATTACCTTTTTCATCACATATGCTGGTAATTTGAGTTCTCTCTCTTCTTCTCTTCATTAGCATGGCTAAGGGTTTGTCAATCTTATTTATTTTTTTCAAAGAACCAACTTTTTTTTCCAATTGTTTCTTTTATTTCAATTTCATTTATTTCAGCTCTGATTTTAATTATTTCTTGTCTTCTACTGCTTTTTCTGCTTATTTGTTCTTCTTTTTCTAGGGCTTTGAGATGTAGTGTGAGGTCATTTATTTGTTGAATTTTTCTTCTTTTAAGGAATGAACTCCATGCAATAGATTATCCTCTTAGTACTGCTTTCATAGTGTCCAGGAGATTTCAATATGTTGTGTCTATGTTCTCATTTACCTCTAAGAATTTTTTAATTTCCTCTTTGATGTCTTCTGTGACCCATTGTTCTTTCAGCAGCATATTGTTTGGTCTCCAGGTGATGAAGAAATTTTTGTTTTTATTTTGTCGTTGATTTCCAATTTTATTCCATTATGATCTGATAAAAATGCATGGTAGTAACTCTACTTTTCTATATTTGGTAAGAGTTGCTTTGTGGCATAGTATATGGTCTATTTTAGAGAAGGATCCATGTTCTGCTGAGAAGAAAATGTATCCGCTTGATGCAAGTTGAAATATTCTGTATATGTCAGTTAAGTCTAAGTTATTGATTGTGTTATTGAGTTCTATATTTTCTTTATTCAACTTTTGTTTGGAAGACCTATCAAATGGTGAGAGAGGTGTGTTAAAGTCACCCAAGATTATTGTGTTGTAGTCAATTTGACTCTTGAACTTGAGAAGAGTTTGTTTGATGAACATAGCTGCACCATTGTTTGGGGCAAATATATTTATGATTGTTATGTATTGTTGGTTTATGGTTCCCTTGAGCAGTATGTAATGTCCATATTTATCCCTTTTGATTAACCTTGGCTTGAAGTCTACTTTATTTGATATGAGTATGGAAACCCCTGCTTGCTTCCATAGTCCAAGTGAGTGGTATGATTTTTCCCAACCTTTCATCTTCAGTTTGTGTATGTCTTTTCCTATCATATGAGTCTCCTGGAGGCAGCATATTGTTGGGTCTTTTTTAAAAATCCAATTGGCTAGCCTATGTCTTCTGATTGGTGAGTTTAAGCCGTTAATATTTAGGATTACTATTGAGACATGGTTTGTATTTCCAGTCACATTTGTTTATTTTTGTTATTTTACTTGAGTTGGTTTTCCTCCTTGATTAGTTTTTCCTTTAGTGTACTATCTCCTTCTGCTGATTTTCATTGCTATTTTTCATTTCCTCTTCATGAAATATTTTGCCAAGGATGTTTTGTAGTGCTGGTTTTCTAACTATAAATTCTTTTAATTTTTGTTTATCATGGAAGGTTTTTATTTCAACTTCAAATCAAAAGCTTAATTTTGCTGGATACAAGATTCTTGGTTGGCACCCATTGTCTTTCAGAGCTTGATATATGTTATTCCAGGATCTTCTAGCTTTCAGGGTCAGTGTTGAAAAATCTGCTGTTATCCTAATTGGTTTTCCCTTTTATGTAATCTGATTACTTTCTCTTGTGGCTTTTAAAATTCTCTCCTTATTCTGTATGTTGGGCATTTTCATTATAATGTGCCTTGGTGTGAGTCTGTTGTGATTTTTTACATTTGGCGTCCTGAAGTCTTCTTTAATTTGGATTTCCAATTCATTCTTCATGTTTGGAAAGTTTTCTGACATTATTTCATTGAATAGATTGTTCATTCCTCTATGCCTTTCTCTATCCTAATAACTCTTAAATTTGGTCTTTTTATGCTATCCCATATTTCTTAAATGTTCTGCTCAGGGTTTCTTATCATTTTTGCTGTGTAGTCTATGTTCTTTTCAAGATAATTTATTTGCTCTTCAATGTCTGATGTCCTATCTTCTAAGTGGTCTACTCAATTGGTGATGCTTTTATTTGAGTTTTTAATTTGGTTTATTATTTCTTTCATTTCAAGGATTTCTGTTTTTTGTTTTTTTTTAGAATCTCTATGTCCTTCTTGAGGTAATTTTTTGCTTCTTGGATTTGTTTATGTAGCTCATTTTCGAAGTGATCTTAGATTTTATCCATGTATATCCTGACATCTTTCTCTGTAATTTTTTATGCTGTAGCTCCCAATGCTTCTAATGATGTGTTGTCTTGATTTGTTTGTGGTACTTTCTTCCCTTGTCTTTTCATGTTGCTCATGTGTCTTCCTTTTCAGCTCTGTAGATGTGGTGTGTTATTTTTGTTTTTACCTATAGATTTGTAGTGCTCTTGAAGGGTTCCAAGATCTCTCCTTTGTGGGGAAGGACAATGCTAACAGATCCCAATATCAAAAAAACATTACTTATGAACAAATTGTTGTTATTAAGACATTTACAGTTTAGTCTGAATGTCCAGAAATGTTGGATTCAATTATTGTTTAAAATATGATCAGTTGGGCTGGGGATGTGGCTCAAGTGGTAGCGCGCTCGCCTGGCATGCGTGCGGCCCGGGTTCGAACCTCAGCACCACATACAAACAAAGATGTTGTGTCCGCCGAGAACTAAAAAATAAATATTAAAATTTTCTCTCTCTCTCTCTCTCTCTCTCTCTCTTTCTCTTTCTAAAAAAAATATAATCAGTAGTTTCATAAAAAGGTTTACAGTTTCTGGCAGTGGACAATGAACTGGGGATCACGCGTAGGACAATATGTTGAGGGGAGAAGATGTGAGGCTATAGAGTTAATATATCTTAGGAAATGTGAAGGAGAAATCTAGTGAAGAGAATTAGTAGCAGGAGAATAGATAGGAGGTAATTTGAGGTAGACAATTACATGGGAAGATAGCAGAGTACATAAAACAAACACACATATGTTTTAGGATGTTAAAATAGTATAATTTGGAGGGTGAAGGAATAAGAAAGAGAAAAAAGGGAAAGAAAGAAAGAGAAGAAAAGGAAAAAAAGAAAGAAAGAAAGAAAGAAAAAGAAAGAAAGAAAGAAAAGGGCTTATGCAATTCCTTTATATTATATTATTCAGGTGACTCAGTCCTCAAAGTCCTATTTCATGCAAAGTTCTTAGTCTTACATATGTTGGGGATGTGTGGGCCAGAGATCCGTTTCTTTCCCTTCTCATCCAGTAGGTGGGGTTGTCTCATCCAGTAGGTGTTTCTGCCCTCAGGATGGTGTAGGTAACCAGGATGTGAAGACTGGACCTGGTGTGGAGTGTCTGGAAGCAGGGAGTGCTGCCTACCAGTCTCAGCAGGGAAATAGCACCTCACGGGGTCTTTTTTTTGTGACCACTCGTCTGACTTGAGCCGCTGGTATTGTCTCTCTTGCCTGGAGATTTCCCAGATCCTAATCTCTCCAGACTTTAGTCCCCTCCCCTCTCTTATTTATCAGGTCCCAACTGTGCAACCTCTCACCGCCAGGCTCACACCAGGTGGGTGGTGCGGGTAGTCACAGCACTGGTGATTTCTGAGAAAATCCACTGGCCCCTGGAGATCCCATCTGGAAACTACCCCTACCTAATATGGCTAGAATGTTGAGCCAAGATGGCGGTAGACTGCTTTCAGCGCCTGGTTGTCTGGTGAGGTTGGGGGAGCTGGGCAATGGCGTTGTGCTGTGGGTGGGTAGCAGCTGAATGACCTGCATGGGATTGGAGCAAAGTCTTGGCGATCTGCTGATGTGTTGATAGGTGATTCTGCTAAAGCACTTGTGAGTCTTGAGTGGACTGGAACTTCGGGATTTTGGTCCTGCTCAAGCACTGAGGCCTGGAGCCCTGTGCAGGGTCACAGCGCTGGCAATTTCTGCAGAAAGCAGCTGTATAGGGGTCCTAACACTCTCAGAGATGCAGTATTCTGACCAGGTGAGATCTGGATCACAGAGCAGTACAGAATGCCGCCTCCCTCTGGTCCACCATCTTACTTCCCAGTATGAATTTTAATCCCTTGTTGGCTATTGGTTTGAAGTTTGTAGCTTTCATTGGATTGAAGTACATTTTTTTTTTCTGTAACTAATTTATTGAGACTATTTTTAATTATAAATGAATTTTGAATTTTTCAAATATTTTTTCTATATCTGTTGAGTTAATCATACAGTTTTGTCCTTCACTCTGTTCATGTCATGTATTATGTTAATTGATTTGCATATATGTTGAAATTTCCTTGAATGACTGGAACTAGTACATGATTATGATTTATAATTCTTTTTGATAGGTTGTTGTATTCAATTTGTTAGGTTTTATTTTTTTCCTTCTAGTACTGGGGATTTAACTCAGGGGCACTCAGACACTGAGCCATATCCTCAGCCCTATTTTGTATTTTATTTAGAGACAGGGTCTCACTGAGTTGCTTAGTGCCTCATCATTGCTGAGGTTGGCTTTGAACTCTCGATCCTCCTGCATACAGCCTCCCCAGCCGCTGGAATTACAGGTGTGAAACACTAAACCCAGTTTGTTAGTATTTTTTAAAATTTGCATTTATCTTTATTGGGATTGTAAGTCTTTAGATTTTTCTCCTTTTGTTGAGTTATTACCTGGTGCTACTATCAGAATAATGCTGTCTTCAAAGAATGAGTTAGAGGAATTCCCTTCAATTTTTTAGAGTGGATTGAGTAGAATTGATGTTAATTATTTAAAATTTTGGTAAAATTCAGCTGTGAAGCTGTCTGATTGTGTTTTCTTTCCTGAGAGTCTTTTAAAAATTACTAACTCATTATTTGTTATTGGTTTCTGCAAATTTTCTCTTTCTTCCTGTTTTAATTTTGGCTGGTTTTAAGTGCCCAGAAATCTAACCATTTTTTCTAGGTTTTTTATTTGTATATACATGACTGTTCATAATAGTTCCTAATTATCCCTGTATTTATGATATACCAGTTACAATTTTTCCTTTTTAGTCTCTGATTTCATTTATTTATTTTTTTCTGCTTTCTTAATTTAAAGATTTGTTTATTTTCTGTTTTTTTTTTTTTTTTCAAAAAACACTGTAGATGTTGCATGTGTTTTTAGTTTTCAGTTTGTTTTGGCTATGATCTTTATTATTTCTTTCTTCTATTGATTTGGGGTTTGGATTGTTCTTGCTTTGCTCATTCCTTGGGTTGCATTATTAGGCTGTTCACTTTAAATAATTCTATTGTTTAGGTGTGGGCATTTACTGCTATAATGTTCCCTCTTAGTACTCCTTTGGCTATACTCCATACATTTTGATATGTTGTTTTCATTTTCATTGGTTTCAAGAATCTTTTAAATATTCTTTTTGGATTTCTTCATTGACCCATTGGTTATTTGGGAACATATTGCTTAATTTCTAGGTATTTGTACAATTTCTCAAGTTCTTCTTGTTAATTTTTAGTTGTATCCAATTGTGATCAGAGAAGTTGCAGGATAATTTTTTTATTATTATTATTATTTTCTTGAACTTGTTGAGAATTATTTTGTGGCCTAACATAGGTCAATCCTAGAGCACGTTCCACATGTTAATAGGAAGAATATGTATTCTGCAGCTGTGGATGAAAGGTTCTGTAAATATCTGTTAGGTCCGTTTGGTCTGCAATAGAGCCTAACTTCTGGGCTGCCTTGTTGATGTTTTTGTCTGGATGATCCATCCATGTAATGAAAGGAAGGCACCCAAGTTTCCAATTATGGTATTAGAATCTATCTCTCCTTATAGATCTAATACTATGTTCTTTAGATAGTTGGGTGTTCTAATGTTGGGTGCATTGACATTTACAATTACAATATCCATTTCTTGAACTGATTCCTTTATCATTATATAATGTCTTTACTTATCTTTTCTGTAGTTTTTTACTTAAAGACTGTTTTATTTGATGTAAACATAGCACTTATTCTTGCTTTTGGTTTCTGTTTGCCTAGAGTATCTTTTTCTAGTCTTTTAATTTCAGTGTACATTTGTCTTCACCAGTGAAGTGAGTTTCCTGTATGAAGCAAGTATTTGGGTGTTTATTTGCAATTTCATCCCATCTGTATCTTTTATTGGAGGAATTTAATCCCCCAATAAAATTTATTAAGTGAGAGCTTATTTCCATCATTTTTAAAATTTTGTTTGAGACCTAGAAGAGGATGTCTCCTCTTCTTAGAGTCTTTGACCTCTGTACTCTCTTGGAAAGGGTTTGACTGATAATTTCCTTTTTTTGATTAACTTAAAGTCAAATGATTGAGATTTTTAATCATACCTATAAAACTGACTAACTTTTCCCCATAATGTGACCAAATCCAGGGAGTATTATCTAGAGGAAGACCAGCCCTCCCACCTGTTACCGTCAGTTTTCAGAATAGCTACAGAATAGACCAACGATGCAATACCTTGAAAACAAGGGAGTTCCAGGCTACATCCTTAGCACTTCTAGGACAGAGTGCTCTCCAATGTTGGGTTTAGTTATCCAACTGTCACCTAGGTATAGAAACCCAGAGAGGATCCTTGGCTGTGGAGTGACCTGGGACATGCAGAGATGAGATTGCCTGCTGGGGCAGCTTTTCTGATCCTTGTAGGACCAGCTTGTCACTGATTCTAGACTACTATTGTCTTACTGCTTATCTGGGCAACGAATCTGCGTTGCCTGGTGTAGTGATATTTACTGGAATAGAGCAGAGGACCCTTGATTTTTCCCACCCTACTCATGGCGGAGGCGGTTAACCAAGGACATGACTCACACAGGGTGTCCTAGAATGAGCCAACTCAGATGTTGGTAAATTTGCCACCAGCTCACCATAATCCTGGGTTTACAGCATGACCTATTTAGGGGCCTCAATTTCCTTGTCTGTTTAATGGAAATATCAAACTAAACCATTCCTAAGGCCTCTCCTATACTAATATTCTATGGGTCTGCTATAATCACAGAATTTTAAAAATCTCTATACTTTGGATCAGTTTTAGATTTACAGCAAAATTGAAGGAAAAGCCTAAAGTTCCCATATGCCCCTGCCCCTGCCCATGTACCACCCCCACCCCCCTGCCCTGTCCATGTCCACACCACAAGGTGTGTGGGTTGAGTTGATGAATCTGTATTGACACCTCACAGTTACCACAAGTCCATGGTTTACATTAGTGTTCACTCTTATATTCATTTAATTTATTTATTTTTCTTTTCCAGCTTTATTGAGGTATAATTGACAAATATTATATCTATTTAATGTTGTACCTACTCAGAATTAATGAACATATTCTCTATTGTTTAACATTGGGATTTTTCTTTTTCTTTTTTTTTTTTTTTTTACAAAATAAAGATGGAAAAACAAGTCCCCAAATAAGCTGCCATGAATGAACAGGCTGGTAAGTAACCAAATGAGCTTTATGGCTTGGATGGGAGGTGTCTACGCAGATCATCAGATGGCCACTGAGTTTAAGACTTGGTGTACTTAGATCCAGACTCACAGAAGCCATAAATTTACCCTTCCAATATAAAAACTTTTTTTAGCAGAACATATTCATGCATTTTCTCTGTTGCACAGTTCATTCTAAAAATAAAAACATGTGAATAAATCCTTTTGTTCTTTTGCGGAAATTGGAACAGATGCTACTGTGAATAATTTTTAATAAGAGCAACGGGATAATTAGTAGGAACCCTAGTTGATAAAATATGCATTTAATTTAAGCAATTGGTATGCTGCTTTTAAAATAATCAGATTAAAGTTAAGTACAGTACTTGGAATTACTTTTATGTGCAATTTAAGGCTCTATATAATACAACAATATAATATTCAAAAGTTTGGTGTAGGATCCTGGGGAGATTGCTCAAATCTGTCGCCACCTAACAGGATGTCACTTTAACTCCTGACCCGCCCCCACCCCCCAGCTTCTGCTTCTATCCATTTGAAGCAATTGATAGTGTAAAACAAGCTTGGCACAGTCCAGGAGGGTAGAGGATGATTTGTAATAGGTTATGAAAATTGACTTCAGAAAATCAGGTCAACATTTTACAAAGATTTATCGATAGTCTTTGATGGTTAACAGTCGAAAAAAGCTAAAAGTTCTTCCCATATCTTCGCTCCAGGGGGGCATATTAAAGTAGACACAATTTCAGTCTGAATTATGGGTACACACATACACACACACACACATACATCGACACAAGAGCCACCCTGCCACCTGTCCTGTAAATGTGGTAAAGTCCCAGTCCCTTCTTTCTAGACTGAGGCTTCCTATCCTAGCCAGTGCTGACTTAGAAGTAGGCTGGGCAGTTGTTGGCTGCAGGGCTGCCCTGCGCTGTGTAGGTTATCTAGCACCTCCCTTGTTGTCCACCCAGCAGAATCACCTCCCCACCCCCACTTCCAAATTGCAACAGTTGAAATGTCTCTGGATTGCCAAATATCCCCTGGGAAAATGCTACACCGAGAACTACTGCCATAGGCACATGGTTCCCAGGCAATCCTCTGCTATTTAGCACTTGAGTGTTCTGAGTGTTGTCAGGGTCCCTCCTGCAGCAGGTAGATTGCAGCATGTGTCTTATTGAGGCGAGAATTGCTCTATCAACAGTTGATTGACTGCTTTAGCTCATGGCACAGACCAGAATTATGCCTACCTCTGATGTTTGTAGCTTTACCACAAATTCTTTCTATTGCTGGATTCAAGGCGTATTTCATCTTTGAACTTGTATTTGTACTTTGTACTTTGGATATAATCCTTAATTCACTTTAATTCAAATTAGTGATGCTTTTGTTCTTCATCCTAAGCCATGAGTCCTCTGTGTGGGGAGTTCCGGCCCTGGTCTCTGGTCATCCTCACTCTCAGTCCCCATCCTCCCCAACAAGGATAACACCACCACCGATAGTTTATATAATAGTGTTCATGGAGTGCTTGCCTCAGTCCTAACTGCTTACGAGGCATGGGGAAGTGAAGGATGTCCGTGGTCCTGGTGCTGGCAGTGACAGAGGACAGACAGATAGGCTGACCTCTGATCTGCCCTTTGAACTTCTAAGCTACACTGTAGATCCCTGTAGAATGAATGAATAATGTGAAGAGTTTGGAGATGCAGGTGGGGCTGAGCTTGGAGATGAACAGTTGGTCTCTAATGTGCAGGGTCTACGAGCATGACCTGGGGACTCCGCTGTGAAGCAGATGGTGCTGAACAATGACCAGCCCAGATAAGAGTGAGTTTTCTGTGTTCTGGAAGTGACATATAGCAATTGGGGCCTTGAAGCAGATGTCCATTCAGAGCTTCTGTATTGGGATTCAGGGAACATATATGTTAGGCTAAACAAAGACTGTTTATTTTTCACATCTTTTTATCTTGGTAGCTTCCACCAACATAAAATAAGAATTTCCAAAAGGCTCCAGGTCTTAATCTCACTCCTTCAGAAAAATACTGCCTAAAATAATCCCTTATTATACCTTCAGGAGTTTTGTGTGTATTTTTAGAAGTTATTTTGCAGATTAGTGGAGGGAATTTGTAATTTGTGTGTACACTCTTCACAACACCTGAAGACAACTTAAATCAGGGCAAATTCTGAGACCACAGAGAACTCACCAACCCTCTGTATCCTGTTTTCCCAGAAGTCTTCAGTTTTGAAAATTAGCATTTGCATAACATTGGTTGTAGATTACATTTGTCAATGATCAAAAATTAAAAAAAAAAAAGTGGCTGTGTGAAAGAAGCCAGGCAATAATATATTTGCTCTTGATACTTTTTAAGATTCATTTAAAATACAAAGAAAGTGCTTAGCATTGTTACTATTTTCATTCACACGTATCAGGACTACTTGTTTTGCTTGACATTCAAGGAACTAACAGATTAAATAGATCAATATAATCAAGCCAGTAAACTAAGAGGAATTAGCAGATATTTATTCCAATGAGAATCCCAAATGATCTAGAATGCATTTCAACTAAATTAAGCCATTTTTATGTCATGCTGCTTCTTAAACATCTGCACTGGAATTACCTTGAAATCAGTGGGGGAATAAACTAGAACCCAGTAGAAGGTAGCTTTGTGGCAACAGGAGCTGTCAGTGGAAAGCCTGGAGGCACTAGGAATCCTCTTGTTTCTATTGTAGAAAAATACCATGCTTAGTAGTAATTAGGAAGTTTACTATCCTCTGCCAGATACTGTTACACTGATATGTGGGAGATCAGCTCACACATTGGTATGTCACTTGAAAACCTGTATCCAATGTTCATATCCTGCTACATATAGCACAGGTCACAGAGGTGTGAGCAGAGACCAACAAAGGTTCAGAGGAAGCATGGACCTTCCTTTCAGGATGCTTGAGCCTGGTATTGATACCTGCAGCTAATAATGATGAAATAAGTGGCCTCTGAGATCAATGGTTTCATAGCATCATCTCATTTTTTTAATCTTCATAATAATTCTGTGAGGCTTTTACAGTGATGATAATAATAATGATTATTATTGTTCTTTGGATGAAAGCATCTGAAACTTAGAGTGCTCAAGCAACTTGCCCAAGGTCACAAAGTGGTTTGGAGTTAGATTTGGAGATAAAAATCGTAGCTGAAGAGACTGCTCTCCCACCCTCAGCGCCTCACTTGAAAACTCCAGGGGAAATGAGAGAATTTATTCAGACTCGGGGGAAGGGGCATAGGGATTTGTATTGACACTCAAACTCATTTTAAGTATTAAGAACAGTGTCCTTGGTGTGGGGGCTATGTCTTCAGCACACCATTTGACAAGCTTCAGTAAATGCACACACCTGGATGACTCATAGTCCTCTCTCCAGACAGGATTCTTCCCAACCCACCCGGTATGCCCAGCTGGGCCGCTCCTGTGCAAATCAGTTTGGCAGGTTCAAAGTCCTCTAAGTGGATTCCCAGGGCATGCCCTATGAGGTCAAGCTTCTTTCACTAGCATAAGTTTGAGCCTCGCCAGTGATGTTTTGTGGGTCGCTCATTTCTTTGTATTGCTCAGTCTACACTTTAGTCTCCTCCTTTACTATTTCTTCATAAATTAGGAAGAACTTCCATCTTCCTGGGGCATTCAGGGAACTGAAAGCAGACCCAACAGGAAGAGGTCTGTAACTTCCAGTGCTGTGCTGCAGGTATCCTTTGCTTGCTTATGTGATTCACCCCTGCACACAGTCCTGTTGCAATTTGCTCTCTGAGCCCAATAATTTGGCAGTGGCAACAGATTGAATGAAAGATGCACAACCTAAAGATGTGTGATGGCCTGGACCCGAGAGGCACTAACCACCTCTGCGGTTCCTTGACACTAACTCATATCCAATAAGCAAGTTCCGCAGTGTATGCTGAACAGTTGAATCTCATTCATTCTTCATTTTGGGGAAATATACATAAAAAGAAAATAAGATCACCAAAGAGGGCAAGGCACTAGAATTTGCCTGGCTCTGAAGGCACTGTGCTATGGCTCCACTTCTGCAGGACCCCAGATGACAGTCCTGCTCTTGGCTGTCTCACCCACCCACGGTGTACCTGCTACTATCCCCCAGGACCAAAGAGGATCAGTGGTGAGCAATGGGTTAGGAGAATGCACCTGAGGAGCAGGGCCGAGCAGGGCACTAGCAGGGTCTCGGGGGGGGGGGTTGCTCCAGAGTTCAGGACACAATAATTAAGCCACCTTAATTAAGCTGAAGATCACGTCGTGGCGTAGTGGGCAATGACACTGTGCAGACAAATTGGGTTCAAATTAGAAAATCCTTGAAAGCCTCAGCGAGGAGTTTATATTTAATTTCGGAGGCACTGGGGAGCCATTTTGAGCAGAGCTGTGAGCTGCAAAGCCCTTGAGGACAAATAATTTGGCAGAAACTATGGTGAGGGGGAAAGAAAGCAAGCATATTGTTAAAACCCAAGCTGCGGCAGCACCACACAGATCTGAGAAGAAGGTGCAACTTCACTTCTTTTTGGAAGAATTCCATTGGCTCTTTTCCTTACTAAGGGGTGTGTGTGTGTGTGTGTGTGTGTGTGTGTGTGTGTGTGTAATGGACCTAAAACTAGCTGCCTTGCAGGTTTTAAGCATAATTAACCTCACTGTGTTCAGACCTTTAAGTTTATTATATTCTAGACCTCAAGCCAAGGCACAAGTAAACCCAATTAGGCTAGTAATGGCTTTGGATTAAATTATATTAACTATTAAAAGAACATACTTTATACATACTCAGCACATTTAATTCTTGTTGTAGGGAAAAGCCTGAAATGCTAACTTGATATTAAAACCTGAGAGAAAACAAATATGCATAGTATAATCAAATCACTTTTATGTTGAGACCAGGATACATTGCAGGCAGCGGGATTTTTATAAAAACCGGCTGCCAAAGTCACTTCAGATCACCAGATGAGAGTCAGAGAAAAAGAAAATGGTTCTCAGTTTGGAGTCAACAGGTGTGAAACTGTAAGAAACTAAAACAGATGTTCCTAGACTCACGATGGGTGGTATCCCGATAAAGCGAAAATGTCATCAGTTGACACTGTGTCTTATGCACCTAATCATAAGCAGCATGGTGTAGAGGACTGGCACCTCACCCTGGTGGCCACGTGGTGCCTGGGAGCTGCAGCTCAGTGCAGCTGCCGGATACTTTGAAACTATCATGCTACATTTTGCTGATCCAGAAAAGATCAAAACTCAAAGTACTGTTTCCACTGAGTGTCTTGCTGTTGCAGCACCGTAAAGCACAAATGTTGTAAGTCAAGCCATCATTTTTCTTGTCTCTCTAAGACATAATAGCAAGAGCAAAGCTAGAACTCTGAGATGGTCCTTGGTGTCCACAGGAGCTGGCTCCATGATGCCCATGGGTACCAGAGTTCAAAGACACTCAGGTTGCTTGTATAAAATGGCATAGAATTGCCTACAACCGGAGCAACTCTCCCAATATACTTTGAGTGAACTCTAGATTATGCAAAATACCCAATACAATGTAGGGATTGTATAAATAGTTGTTGTGCTGCATCATTTAGAGAATAATCACTAGAAAAATGGTCTGTATGTTTGTAGTACAGATGGAATTTTTTCGAGATATTTTCCATTGTTGGTGGTTAAATTCATAGATGTAGGACTCACAGATAGAGACATTGGCTATACTTGCTATCAGGGAGAATCATACTACAAGAAGATTGAGAAAAATTTGAAGAAAGCAAGAATGTAGAGTATTTTATTTATTATTATTGTTTTAGAATATTTTCCACATGAACTTATTTTTTTCTTTTTCTACATTTGGCTTTGTCTACACACTGGAATTATGAATTTGAAATAAAATGCCAAATATTTTAATTGTCATCGTTGTCATTACCACTATTATCCTATGCATTTGAGTGTTTTTCTCAGGTTCTTTGACGTAAGGGTTATAATAAATATATAATACATGGAAAATCACTGGTAATATGGGATAGCATAGAATAACTGTTAAATATCTCCCATAGATAGCATGTGCATCTCCAGAAAAATGGATGAGATTTTTTTTAGCAAGATTAAATAAAAATGATGAGCAAAGACCTTTAATAAAATAATATCTCCAGAAGCCAAAACCTCAGCAGAGTGTAACAACACAGCCATCTGTGATGTATGAGGGTTATTCCAGACCATTAGAAAGTTTAATCATTGCATTTTATGAGAGACTCTTCTTTCTGGTCAAGAGCACTGTGCTCACGTTGGGCTGATTTTTGCATGAGTTCTGCCTGGATGACCCTCTGCACGTTGCTTTCTTTACCTTTCTAAACATTGGCCTCCTCCCTATATGCTAGGGATAATGAGGTTCCATATAGGTTCTAACTCCTGGAAATTGTGTGATACATAAACGAGGTTGTAAAATATAAGCAGAGTGCCTAGAGCAGACTAAACATCCAGAATCCTCATTGCCATCCTCATCCCCAAGAGTGTGCAAGGTGTTGAACTTTGCATGTTTCAATAAAGGTTTGGAAAGAGACTTCATCTACATCAGGAGATGCCCAGTTAGACGGGGTCTCACAATATCTGGACAACATTTTACACCTCAGGTTGGGGTATAGTTCTGAACTCTGAAGTTTTACAAACATATCATTTCTTTTTGAGAAAAGATAATAATTAGGAACTCACATTAGGATAAATTATACTCAAAAGAGACTTATGAATATATAGGAAAATAATTTATTCTTTTATAATGATAAATATAATACCAGGTGAAATTCAAGTTTATGTTCATTGAGCTTGGTTTTCTGCAGAGTTGGGGCAGCATGGTGACTTTCATTCAGGTCTGTTTGAGATAGTTCCAGGTTAATTCAAAGCATCCAACACAGTGAGAGATGCATGTATCACTAGCTATTGTTGATATGTACATTCTTTCCATGCGTGAAAGCCAAGTGAAGGTTTACATTATATTTATAGTATGTCTATATACTATAAATATACTATGTTTATTCAGTTTGAAATTGGGTGAAAAAAAAAGAGTAAGCATTTGACTACTTATCCAGATAGTGTATGATACCCAGGAGGCTTTTGCATTCACAGAACAATCAGCTGTAGGTTATACACTATCTATGCATTTATTTATACTATACCTACTGCTCTACAACTTGATATTCTTGAAAAATATACAGAGCTATTTATATGACTTAACTCATTTCAACAACTACATATTATTTTATAGAATAGACCTACCTTGATTTTTTTCAGCATTTTATAGAAATTTCAGGTTAAGGAATTTATTTAAAAAAAAATCCCATTACTGCAGGATGGAGGAACTTTACAATGATCATCTACATAGCCCCCACCGACATTGGGAGTTTACTTTCCTTTCTTATTCATCCAAATCACCTTCACAAGTTCTCCCTAAGTACTTCTGTGCACCGTGACCAGAGTTCAGTATTCATTCACATTTTTCTTCTGATTTTAGTGTTTATACACAATGAAATGCAGAAATCTTGGTTGCACGTTTGTTGAGTTTTGAACAATGCCTCTGCTTGTATTAGTAGGCTGAATAAGGCTCGCAAGGACATCAAGCCCTAATCCTAGGACCTGTGGGTGTTACCTGAAGTGGCAAAGATTTAGCAGACGTGATTGAAATGACAGCTCCTGACATGGGGCGATTACCCTAGTGACTATGACAAATGTTCTTGAAAGACAGGAGCGGGAGGAGATCTGGCACGCAGGGAAGACAGAGGTGGGTGATGTTCTGGGGACTGACGAAGGAGACTGAGGAAGAGACAGACAGAGAGGTGTGGACGTACCATGGCACAGGCCTTGAAGATCTGGAGGCTGTGAGCCCAGGGCCCAGCAGCCTCCGCACCCTGAAAGGCAAGGAGTGAAGCTTTGGATGCTGAGAAATCCAGGGAGCGGCCCCTCCCCACAGCCTCCCTGGGAAACGTTGTTCTAGGAAAACTTGGTTTTGGACTTTTGCACTCCACAACTACTAGAGAATAAATCACTATTATTTTAAGCAAATAAATTTGTGATAATTTATTACAGCAGCTTCAGGAAACCAAGAAGCCTACATGACCCAAATCTTGGTGGAGATGTATTTCCATTAGTCTGGAAAGTTCCCTCACAGCCTTCTCCACACGCACTTCTACCCAGGGGCACTCTTGACTTTTCCTTTATTCACAGATCGGCTCTGTTTCTTCTAGAACTTCATACCCATGGAGTCACAGTGCTGATGCCCTCTGTGGAAGTTTGCTGCTAACGTCAGTAGTGTGTTGACTACATTTGCAAGATCTGAGTCAAAAACTTGTTTCTAGATACTGCTGACTAATATCCCACTGTATAAGGCATGACTCTTCTGCTGGTGAATATCTGTTTTTTTATAAAGTCATTCTGAACAAGTATGTTTATTCAAGCCCTTGTGTGTACCTGAACTTGGCTCTCATTTCTCTTGAGTTATAACCTATTGCTGGGTAATAGAGGTGGTCTGTGTACCATTTTCTTAGAAACTGCTGGAAATTTTCCTAAAGGGTTCTATTTTCGTGTATTCCCACAAACGATGCATAAGATCTTCAGTTGCTCCATTGTCTTGCCCATATTTGGAGTTTTCAGTGTTTTTAATTTGGGTCATCCTAGTGGGTATGTATTAGTAGCTCATTGCAAACTTAATTTGCATTTTCTGGATGGTCAATGATAAGTGTTTCTTCTGTGAAATGACTATACCAATTGAAAAATTTGGGTTTAGGATTCAATATTATTGTAGAAATTCTTTATATGTGTTTTAGATAGAAACTAGATACAAATTCTTGGCCAGAATGTATTTTGTGAATATTTTCTCCTAATCTGTGGTTTGCCTAGTTGTTTTCTTAAGGGTGTCTTATGATGAGCAGGAGGATTTAATTTTGATGAATTTTGATGAATTTTTAAATTTTATGGTTATTGTTCTCTTAAGCTTAAGAAAATTTTGCCTCCTCCAAAATCACAAAGATATTTTTATTTGACACCCACAGCTTTAGTTTTAAGGTTTAGGGCTATTCTTACTCTCCAATGATTTTTTGTGTGTACAGCCAGAAGTATGGGTGAAGGTGCTTATATTTTCATATAGATGTCTATTTATTCCATCACCACCATTTGTTGAAAAAAAAAACCTTTCTTTTCATCATTGAATTTTTTTGGTCCTTGTGTAAAATATTAGATGTGTGTTAAACGTCATATGCACATGGTCTGTATCTGGGCTGTCTATTCTACTCCATTGATCCACCTGTGAATGGTTACCAGTACCACCCTGTCTTTATTGCTTATTGCTCCTTTATACTAAGTCTCAAAATCAGTTAATGTAAGTCCTTTAAGATTTATTTGGGCATTTTAGATCCTTTTCATTTATCTGTATGCTTTGAAAATGATTGAAAATTTATAAATGAATCAGCGTTTCCGTTGCCATAAAAATCCTACTGGGCTTTTTATTAAGAATGCATTAAATCTCTCATCATAATATGGGCATGCATTTCCATTTATCCAGATCATCTCTAATTCCTCTCAGCAATGTCTGCCTTGTGTAGGTTTAGCTCATCTTTTCACTGTGGATACTGCACATTGGCAGGGTAAAAGTTTTGCAAATCTTTGGTAACAGCAGGATATCAGCTACAGGGTTTTATAGATGCTGTCGTTGCATGAATGAAGTTTCATTCTCTTCCTTCTTTATTAAAAGTTTTGACCATAGTGGGTGTTGGATTAGTCAACTGCTTTTCCTGAAACTACAGGTATGAATAAATCCAGAGTTTTAGGTGCTCTATAGAGAGTTGATGTCGACCTTACCTTTTGTTAAATACCACAAAAACGGTTAACTAAAATTGTGTCATTCTGAGTTTTTACAATAGAAATACCAATGGAGTTAAGCAGCATCTAAGTATATTGTATCAGTATGTCACTTAATCTTCACAAAAAATTGTCAAATATAACTATTTCTATATCCATATTTTACCAATAAAAGGAAGTAAGGCTTAGAGAGATAATCGCATACCCACAATCAACACAGCTAATGTATGGACTGTATTTTTAACGACTGATCTATATTATTTTATTTTATTTTTTTTTGGATACAAATATCATTTCTAAAATACTTTTCTAGATCCATCCGGATTAGCATCTATTAACTGATATTTTCTGAGAAATTGAGCATTTATTCTAATAGATGGCTAATCCTACCAATTATATAGGATTCCATTTTTTTATTCTTGGGCAAAATGTATCACCTTCATCTAGGGGTGTGGGCAGGATCCAGCAGCTTCCTGATATCCTGATCTGTTGACTATAGGCTACGTGGGGACTATTAGACAATAATTTAGCTGTAATTTTGAGATTCTTTTATTTAAAAATCTCTCTTCTCCTAAATCCATAATCCTTGTAGGAAGTGTTGGTATTATTCAAAATAATTTAAAAAAATGTTCCTGTGCAGAAACTCATCCACAACTTGTTGAAGTTTATGGAGGAGAAAATGTTAAGTCAGTGAAGTGTGTGTATTAGTGTGTGCAGTTTTAAAGGCAGGGGGGTGAAGTCTCTGGGAAACACTCGGTCTATATAAAGGAAGCATCTTCAGGGGTTATCTGCAAAATCTTAAATATTGGATTCCAAATAGATTCACTGCACCTATCTGAACCTCCTGGTGTTTTTTGAATTCAGCTGTGGGGGAGGGGAATGGTACATGCTTTCTTGCCTTACAGCTTTTCCCATGTATGGCTGGAAGACCACCTGCCTCAGGATTACTCAGAGCCATTGTCCCTGATCCCTGTTCCAGATCCTGATCTTAGGGACCTAATGTTTAAAACCCACTCCTTTAGAGTGGTCAGCTCATCCCAGATCAGATGACAGTGGTGGCACTCAGCTGCCACTTCTCTGCATGAGGTCAATTATTTAAACAGTTTCTCTCTTATCCCTCAGTCAACCTTATAAAAATGGATGATGCATGGATTCCTGTATAAGATCCCAGGACAAGAGCTGTTTCTACCACTTGACAAACCTATTTTCAAGAAGTAGTAAAAAAAAAAAATCTCAGATCTTCCCTTTGCTGCTACAAACACAAATCCCATTGCAGTAGAAGATTCTACCTGTGTCTGGCAGAATTGCCCAGAGCTAAAGTACTACCTTCACATGGCTTCAGTGAAATGGCTGAGATGGATGATCATGGAGAACAAATGACATTTCTGGTCTTCAAGGCAGATTTTATGACTTGAAAGGAAGAGTTTAGGAATTCCCTGCTGAGCAATAACTAAGTGTGGGGTGCGATTCTGACCCAGCAACGTGTGACTCCAGCAGACTTCTACAGTGGTCATGTCAGCACACTGGCCATTCTGCAGTTTGCTAGAAGGGCTCTAACATGTTTTGATTCAGTCATCTAATGTGTGCTGGTTCAACACCTCTCGTTTTTACTCAAATGTGCTCAGGTCTGTCCATATGCATGGCCTCCATTCTATTCAACCTGCCAGCAACGCTCACCTGATAAGCTGGTTACTAACTCCTGACTAGTCTCTTTGCATCCTGTCCTGTCCTCCCTCCCCTCTGGAACCACCTTTCACTGCAGCTGGAATGATCTTTCCAAAGGCTGCCTTTTGAAACCGGTCCATGATTTCCTATTGTTCTTAGGACAAAGACCACAATTCTTAATCTGATCCATAAATCATTGCTGGGTCGAGCAGCTTCCAGTTCGTCTGTTTTATTTTTCAATTTGCATGATGTTCCCGGGGAGGCCCCTTTCTTTCTCCGCCCCTAAGATGTAGTCCGCCCCTAAGATGTAGTCCGCCCCAAGCTCTTTTCTGCAAATCAGTCTCTCTGAGGACAGGGAGGTCAAACTCTCTTTTGTTGAGTGTCACCAACCTGACAAAGTATTCCTTTCAGTGCTTTATAGCAGTCAGTATTGAAATATTTATTTGTGTGATAATTTTTATTAATAGCTGTCGTTGTGCTATACTATAAGTCAGTATCATTTTTAAAAATGTCTTCAAAACATAACCAGTTAAATTTCTTAGTACACATTGGTTAAATGAATAAATGAATCTTCTACCCAAATAAAAATATCTTGTTCATCTCCTAAACATTCTTTTTTTTTTTTTTTTTTTTTTAAGAAAGCAGTAGTTTGTGCAAGTCCAACTTCAATTTATTTGGAATCTTTACATTGATTTACACAACATAAAATATTTTTATTACATCTTATTGCAAGGATAAAACTATTTAATCTCGCTCCTAAAGTGCTAATTCTTCACTTGTTTGAAGAAAACAAAAGTCAAGACATTCTAATTCTGAGGCTTCCGTACCCATCTTTCTGTGCTTTAAATATTCAGAAAGTTTAATTGACTCTTAATATTTTCATGCTCATACTTGTTTTTCTCTTTCTTTTCAGCCAAAGCTCTCCTGGTCCCACTACTTAACAGGAGTTCTCATTGCAAGCTAATATTGAATAAATATTTTACAGAGCTCCTTGCACTCTCTGGCACGTTTCTGATGTGCAGTTAGGTTCCACACGTGGCCAGAATACAAATCCAGAGAAGGACTCCCCAGCAGAGCAGATCTGTGGCCGTCAGTGACAACCAGGGTGTTTCATCCTCTGCCTGCCTCTGGACATGCAGAACACAGAGGCAAAGGCAAGCGTTGTATGGCCCGTGGCATATCTGTCAGCAAAGGCCACAAACAGCCTGGCCTGGGGGATTTTTTGTGGAGTCAAACACACTTGAAAATTGAGAATGGCTTCCATAAGTAAATTGTCCTGCCCTGAGCCTGTCTGTGACACACAGGAACAAACATGAAGAAGATTGCTGAATACCCAGGTCTCAGACAGACCTTGGGATCTGGGAGCAGATCTCCCATTTGCAAATTAACTAAATTCACGGGAAGGTGCTATTTTCATCTATCGAATGAAATGGGGGTTTTTAATTTCTTTTCCACTTTTCTCTTTCCTCCCTTTTCAAAGGAAAAAAATGCACTGGATAGAATGAAACAGGCAGAAGTAATTATATTCAGGTCTAATTCAGTAGATGTTAAAAGTACTGCAGGAGGGGAGAGAGAGGGACCTCGGCAGGAGCTGGACAGCATGGTGAGGCCACCTGTATTTGCTAATTGGTCCTGTCTAGGTTAGGTGCCTGCCCTCCACTGGAGGAGAGGGAGGGTCTTTATCCTTTTTCATGATTACATTTCAAAACTATGGATCCCAGGTCCTTGAGAAAGACAATCCTAAGGTGTAAAACCGGCAGGAGGCTGGGAGAAGATTGACATCTCAAAGGGATAAAGAAATAATTTACAATTGTTAGTTTTCTAAAAGAAATGCTCTCAGAAATGGGAGGTGTGGGCCTAGAGTCAGACAGAAACCTGTCTGATTGAAAGACCATCTTGGGGTCCCAATCTCTATCCTCATTCCTTCTCTCCTTTAATCTTCATTGTATTGATTATGATAGCATCAGACTTCAAAGGGCAATTTTTCTTTTATTTAAAATATTTATTTATGTATGTATCTTTAGTTTTAGGTGGATACATTAGTTTGTTTTTATGTGGTGCTGAGGATCGAACCCAGTGCCTCATGCGTGCTAGGTGAGCACTCTACCACTGAGCCACCACCCCAGCCCCAAGGGCAATTTTTCAACAAGCAAAATCATAATTCTTGTGCAGATACAAAATGAATACATGTTATAATTTCATTGAACCCATTATTTTAATGAAGGAGTCAAGCTGACTCAAGGGGAAATAGGAATACTGGATATTTGAGGTCAGGAATGCTGGAAGGTGGGTGGGGATGGCGGCCATACCGGCCTTTTCCACATTGGGAGAGAAGTGGACTGGGCCTCTAATGGACAGGCTTGTCTATGCATGAGGGTTATTTTTCCGTGCAGTTAGTTGTGCCCATTGTGCAGGGTCATAAAGACTCCTGTCGAATCAGGTTGGGTAGCCACACCTATTCACTATGAATAGTGCATTATTTATCCTTGGAAGCACATCTTCTCCATAGGACTTTTGATACCATCGCATCTTATTCCTCCCAGTTCCTTCCTAACCCTTCTTCTTTCACACGCCTGTATTGAGTACCCATTGTGGGTCAGGTGTGCTAGGATCACACAGACTCACAGGAGACAGTTCTTCTGCTCTCGGAGGCTCAGCCTCCTTCAGAATCTCCCTGAGGGAGATCTTCACCTTGAGATCGGTCAGAAAGGCTTCCCGTAGGAGGTGGCGACTTACTGATGGCTGGCTTCTCTAGGGTCACAAGTACAAGCTGTTGACACAACAAGCTGAGCCTCTGTGTTTCCCTGGGAAGGAAGATCAATTCCTCCCACAGCACAGAAGCACCTCAGAGGGAGTTGGTTAAGGTTCCTGGGGGAGGCAGCCTTGCAGAGGGGGTTCTTTTCACCTTGGATAGGATGTCGATTAGCACTGGGTGAGGAGGACTGGAGGAAACTGCAAGGTGAAAATTTTGAGGTGGGGGATCCCAAGAGTGCTGCTGTCCATGGATGTTTTCAGTTAGAGAGAAGGTACATCTTCCTGGAAATTTCTGTAATAGACAACCAAGACACTGGTCTGGGAAGGGACCCTGTTTTCCTTCTTAGTGTCTATGCTGAGTGTGGGCTCAGGTAGTTCCCATTTTAGACCTCGACTTGGCCTTGAAGGATGACGATACCCTCTCCTTCGGAGGCAGAAGCTCATTCCCTGGGAAGGGTCCAGTAAAGAGGAAGCATCTGGCATATTAAGAAAGTAGTAACTATGCCCCTGTTGGTACTTAGCATGCCCAGTGAATTTTAATTTGAGCTCTGTATGGATTAGGGAACAGGGTTTTATGTCGAATGACTCATGGTGCCTCTCTTTCCTATAGGGTTGCCAGATAATATTGCATGGCACGTAGTTAAATAAAAATGTCTTCGTTCATCTGAAATTCAAGCTTAACTCAGTATCTTGGGTTTTTAGGAACTAAATCTAGCAGCCCTACTCCAGCTTCACAGGATGTTCAGCCGTGAGTTATCCAGTTGTCCAGGTCCGCCTCATCCTATCCTCCAGATCCTATTAGTGTGAGGTAATTCCTCAGAGCAGCTACCATCCAGATTAGAGAATGAGGCTGCCTCCAACTCTCTCCCCTCACTGCCTCTTCCTCCTGTCCCTCTCCAAGCTTGACCCAGCCAGCCACCACTTTGCTCCTTGTTCCTGTCCACTCTGCCCTACCCCTCACAACCTCTTCTTTGAGCCTGCTTGCCCAAGGTTACTGCTGAAGGGCATGGAGGAAGTGGGTTCATTGAGCAGAGCCAGCCCAATCACACCTTTCTGCATGATGCCAGAGACATCCTGCTGAACCAGTGCCTGTGGCTTTCAGCTGCTCTGCTCCATCTGTGTTCCTTGCTTCAACCCTTCATGTGCTGTTCTGGCTTAGAGCTGACGCACATCTTCCCCACCTCGAAATACATCCTGTCCTAATCCCTGGAACGTTACCTTAGAGAGCACAAATGCACTTTGCAGATGTGATTAAACCAAGACCTTGAGGTGGGGCGATCATCCTGGATTATTCAGGATGGACTGATAGGATCACAAAGGTCTTAGAAAGAGAGGCAGGAGGGGTCAGCACTTAAGAGAAGGCCATGTGACAAACGAGGTGCAACTGGAGTTAGGTGCTTTCAGATGGAGGAAGGAGCCATCATCCAAAAGATGCCGGTAGCTTCTAGAAGCTGGAAAAGACCAGGAAAGTCCTCTACAAGGAATCAGCCAGGATGACACTTTGGTCTTATCCCAGGGAAACTGATTTTAGACTTCTGTCCACCAGAAATGTAAGGGAATAAGTTTATGTCATTTTAAGCCACCAAGTTTGTAGTAAATTGTTACACCCACAATAGGAAACAAATGTAGAGAAGTGTCTAGAATAAAAACATGTAGATTTTTTTTTTAACATGGACAGGGACATCAAAAGCCCTGGGGCTCAGATCAACAAGTAACTAAGTAATCATGAAAAACTGCCATCAAGCTTCAAAAGCGCATGACCTGTGCTGTTCAACAGACCCGCACTTGAGGGATCTCACCTTTGATATAATGTGTAGGGGAGGACAAAAAAGTGAGACCTTCCTCAGCAATCAGAAGATTAAAGCCGAGAGCTCTATGACAAAAGACAGGTTAATGAGGGAAAAGCATAACAAATTTATTTAATCTAAGTTTTACCTGTGTGGGGACTTTCAGAATGAAGACCCAAAGACCCAGGGTGAACTGTGTGTATTTATGCTTTGGTTCAGTGAAGCACAGATAGCCATGTAAAAATGTGATGGGCAACTTGAGTCGGATCTAGTGCTAATAGACCCAGGAGGCACCCAGGAAAGACTGCCTGCTCAGGCTCTTCCTCTAGAAGGGAGGTCTTAGGATCTCCCACAAGACAATGGAGGACAAAGAGTTTCCATATGGCGAGCTACAAGACATAAAGGCAGAGGAAGTATACGGAAATGTTTTTAGGTTATAATATTTGATTTAGGGAAATGAATTCTAATTTTTATGATCTGCCTTGTGAGAAGAAAGGTACTTTCCATGATTTGTCTCAGGAAGATAAAGGGAGGCAGGAGATAGGAGAGCAGGAGAAGATCCAGGAAACCATGCTTCTGAGGGCATTTTCTAAGTCCCCCCAGTGCCTTGGTACTGTCATCTGGAGAGTCTTAATAACTTTTATTGAAAGACCTAATAACTGTTCATTTTGCACTGGGTCCTGAAAATGTAACTGACCATAATGAGGCAAGGGGCTAGGGATGGCAAGAATATACCTAGAATATAGCAGAATATACCAAGCTGTTGGTTGTGTCACAGGACAATAGACCTGCTTGTGTCACTCATGTTGCCATGGAAACTTCACCCTGGCTCTATGGGGTCACCCATATTGCTTTGGGAACTGCCACCCTGAGCATTGAGAGTAATAAGAGAAGTTGAGTGACTAGAAAATAAAATAGCCAGGCTCACATAACAAAACCCTCTCTTTAATCCCTTAATGGCAGCTACTTTGATAGTCATAGGGATCAAAATATCTAGAACTAAATTTTCCTGGGCACTGGAGCTCATGCCACAGGGGAATCCTTACCTACAGTATCACTTATTGTACCCTGGAAGCCATACTTCGCTCATCCAAAGGAACATTGGATCTTTGGAAGCAAAGCCTCCATAGTTTTGCTAAGCAGATGGATATGGATGGGCTCCTTGGGAAGGATCTTATCAGACATAACTTTGGCACCTGAAAATTCATCTTTACCTATCCCCTGTGATTCAGTGATAGATTGATAAAATGGACCCACTTTCCAATTTCCTTATTCATGATTCTTGCTGGTCTACCTGGGGCCACCAAGAATGCAGTGGGGGAGCCTCTCTTGAACTGTAGATAGGTCTTTCTCAGGACACCTCAGTGGCACTTGCCCAACTGTGTGAGACTCTAAAGCTCCTAAAAGAGCAGCTTAATTTATTTGCCAGTGTAGCACTACAAAATAGGAGGTTCCTAAGCCTATTGACTTCTGCAGAAAGTGGAGATGCCTATACCTATAAGAAAAATTCTGCTTTTATATTAATAAATCTGTCCAAATACAACAAAACATCAAGCAAATAGAGCTATTAATATGCAGGGCCAATCCTGGGTGGCATGGGGTGGCAATTGCTGGCTTTCTCCCCTGCTACTCCACTTTGTGGATCCTCTTATAATTATTGTCCTCTCTTTTGGTGCTTCAACCACTTAACGTACTAAGTAAACTTGTTTCTTCTGGACTACATGCCATCCATGCCTATCCATGCATACCCATGCCATCCATGCCTATCCATGCCCAGATGGCCCTACAGGCTCAATATCAACCTAGTGCACAGCCTGACCCCCTACTATGTCATAAATTATAGAGAAACTCCATTGTCTTGTCCTGATCTGACAGTGCACGAGTTTCATGATCCCCAATCAGGGAGGGACAACAGCCCATCACCAGCCTGAAAGTTGTTACAGAAGATGAGGACTCCAGGTCCTCAGCTGCCCGCAAAGACTTTCAGGATCACATCTCTCAGTCACCTGCTGTGCTTGGAAAGGACCAGATTGAAGGGGAGGCACAGTATGAATAGATAATAAGGCCCTCAAAAGTCACCTGTGATGCTTGGAAAGGATAGGTCCTCTGGATAATTTCTGTTGCCACCAAGAGGGCTGAGCTACTGCACAGAGCAAGCCTGAGGCCAAAGGATTTTGAATAACCAAGCTCAGTGGTTTGGAACCTGCTCCTCAGGCAATGAAGGGACCTTGGATGTCATTTAAGAAGATCAGCTACTGGCTCAAAGTTTGGACAGCCACTCAAATTTGGTTGAAATGGGATTTCGAAGGGTGATATTTTAGCTCCAGCCTGGCAGATGAATGCATATATAGATTCTATTCGATCTTGCCATTTTTATGAAAAATAAACAGGAATGGTCTTTAGCATTACTCCTGGGGGAAATGCTAATGCAGACCATCCTGGGAGGAATCCATATGTAAGTTGAGAGCTATGTTCAGAGTTTAAAGTACAGAAATCAGCCTCAAGATCCAGACAGGAAAATACAGAAGTAAACAGAATCAAGTCTGAAGTTCAGAGCTGCATCATGCAGATACCACAGTCATCCCTAAACTCTTTGTGGGTCTGGATTGAAGAAGCAGGTGTGACAGATATTTTATTGAGCTATTAACTTGTTTTTCTCCTCCCGTTATTTCTTTCTTTCTGCTGATTTCTTTCAAGCTGGTAACCAGGTGTTAAAGAATAATTTTTTAAAATGGTCAAATCATGACTTCCATACAGATATAAAATAAACACCTGCCAAAGATTTTACTTAACTCATTAAGGAGAAACCAGTAAGGTTTTACAACTGGTTTGAAGGAGAATTCAAGGTACAATACTTTTATAGATTAGGAATGCTGACATAGATTTACAAATAAGTGCACACTGAATTTTTCTACAGTGAGAAAGAAAATCAATTTTCTATGCGTTGGACAGACTTTGCATGTGTATGGGCAGGGAATATTTGCATGACTAATATTTTCTACAAGTTGACTCCTATCTGTATAGA